>NW_004955410.1:12213334-12226945 GCF_000276665.1 Chinchilla lanigera
CGCGTCCTCGCTGGTTGTTTGACTGCCCCCCGTTCCCGCACCGCAGCCCCACACCCGGCTCGGGGGTGCGGGGGACACGCGGGCCTTCACCTTGGCGGCGGCTGCGCGGGCCGCCCGTGTCGCGGACGGCCTGGTCCTCCGCACCTTCCGCCCGATCGTGTGCTCGCCGGGAGCCGCCGGCTGGTCCGCTTGGGTGGGTCGTCTCGGGTCGCTGTTTGCACGGCCCAGCCTGGGTGGAGCCCCGCAGGTTGCCCTGGGAACCAGCTCCGGGAACCCTCTGAGGTCCCGCCAGTGTTTGCAGCTCTGAATTAGTGACTGTGGCTGTCTCGGGCCCCCGAGAGGCTCGTATGGTCAGCCTCAGCGAGTTATTAGACAACTTGGGTTCGTCTGCCGGCCGTAGATACAAGGATCAAACTCTTTTGTTTCAAACGCGAGGCGCCTGTGTCCCCAGCAGTTAACGTTACCAGGGTAGACGTCGCTCTTTTTAAAGAGGTGGAGCTGGGACTAAAGCTCAGGACTTGACAGTTTGCTGCGCGGTGGTCTGTCGTCATGACCGTAGGTGCAAGACTTGGGGCAGAGAACATGACTACATCAGGGTAGGTTTTTGTCGCTGCCTTTCGTTTGCCCGCCGTGGCGGGAGCAGGACGTGTTTGCTTTGTGTCTCCCTGTTCTCAGGAAGTGGTAGCCATAGTATTTAGAGATTGAGACTGTGATACAATTAGTGGGACTGTAGTATCCCCCAAATATCAGTGTACTGTATTATTATCTGTTTTCCTTGTCTAATTCCTAGTTGCCTGTCTAGGTTCCTAGTTTCTTGTCTAAATTCCTAGTTGCTTTCTCAGGAACATACTCATACGTCGTTCTGGTGAATATGGACTGTACATCCATAGTAGATTGGAGTTAAGAAGCAGTAGTTACACTAAAAGGGTTGGTATAGTGTAGGTTCTTCAAGTACTGAGTTTTAATTTACGGAGATTTAATTACGACGTTAAAATGATCACAAACACTGAAAATTAGCCGTGCTTTCTGGAAAGTGAATATATTTTTATCAGGTTAAGTACGAAAGTTTTTTTTTGTTTGTTTTTTCAATAATAATAAATGTATATTATATAATAATAATAATATTGTAATTGTGGGAAGCTGGGATTGTGGAAAGTCTATTGGTACTGCTAAAGAAGAGAAATCGTGTGTTACCTCTGTGACAGTAGATCATTAATAATCAGTGCTTGATATATTTACTCAAAATTATGTTTTAATTAACCTTAAGTAGTTTTTTGGTTTGAATTTGTATTTATATAATGGGAACATTTTCCTTTTTCCTAGCGAGGGCATTTCAGTCGAATATCTCATGGCCTGCAGGGAATTTCTGCCATACCTCTGAGAACTTATGCAGATCAATCAAGTAAGTATGTAGCACAGTGGTTTTTAATTAAATTAGCTGACAGTTCCTTTGTGTGTTGATGCATAAATGAGTAAATATTAGAATGACTAGTAAGTGTTCTGTGTTAAGTCATTTGCTTATATTTATTCCCTTAAATGTTTATTGAGCCCTAGTGTGTTGCAGGTAATGAACAAGGCAGAGCCCTGCTTTTGTGAAACGTATAGGCTGGTGATAAAACCTCCCCAGCACTATATAAACAACAGGTAAATATTTCAGAAAGTAATTTAATATGAAAGCAGGTAGTGGGGTGGGACAGAGACTGTTTAAGAGTAGGGTGCCAGTGGAAGCCTTTCTGAGGAGGTGATGTCTTAGTACATGTCTGAATGAGGTGAGACAGTAAAGTTATTTCAGCTGTGAGAAAGGGGTGAGATGAGAATTAGTTTGTGAGATTTCAGGAATAGCAGAAGGCTGGTGTGGCTGGTGCAGAGACCCAAGCAGTGGTGGGGAGTTGAGTAGGCATCACATCATGGGATGCTTTGTTAACCAGGCTGGATGGTGTAGATTTTACTGCGTGTGTGATGGGGAACCTCTAAAGGGTTTTGATAAAAGGAGCAATGATATATGTTTATAGTTTTAAAGTTTAATTTTGCCCATTGGGTAAGATTGTGTTGGTTGTTTTAACAGTGTTTAGAGTGGTGAGGTGACTTAAGATCCTGATGGAAAGTCTTGATGGTTTCTTCAAAAGCACCTTTCAGGTATCAGGATGGACCTGAAAGGATTATTGAATTTTTTGCTTATTTTTGAAATTTCTGTGAAGCATATGCATTTTATTCTTTAAGCATTTAAAACAGGAAGTAAGTTTGATGATACTGAGGTATCTAAACATATATGTGCCGCTCCATTCCTTTCCTCATTTTATAGATGAAGGAACTGAGGCTTAGATTTCTGGAAGAATCCTTTTGGCTCTAGTCCTACACTAAATCCCTTCTCCTCATTTCCCTTCCTTAGATGAGTACTGGTTGACCAACTTAAAGAAATCAAAGATTCTGATACAGTCCCTGTTAAAATATCTGAGAGGTGTTTGAATATTCTTATGAACCAAGTTGGTCAAGATTTGCAAAGTTTTGTCTGTTACTGTAAATATGACTTTCCATTTTATAACAGGAGCAAATTTCTTGCACTTAATCACACACATATTCACTTATTTACTTATTCCTGTGTATATTCATTATTTCATCAGCTATTAAATACCTACCATGTCCTATCTGTAGGGTTAGCTGCTGGGATACAGTACTGAGACAAACTGACAATACTGAACTTTCCTAGCGTTTATAGTCCACTTGGAAAAGACAAACACCTAGCAGATATTTATAACAGTGACAAGGCGTTCACAAGCTAAGCATAGGGAGCTATGAAATCTGTATGTGGATTGTGAATGGTTGTAGAATTCCTTCATAAGGGTCTATATCAGTGTCTGAAAAGGGTTGGGAAGGGAGCAGGTAGAACTATTTCAGGTGGAAGGAATAATGTGAGAATGTTTTAAGGGGCTGAAGAAGTGCTAGAATGCTGAAATGTGTTGAAGAGTGAGAGTTGATTTCTTAGGATCATGAAAGGGTTTAACTTCTGAAGTAAGAGCAGTTGGAAGTTACTGAAGTATTTTAAGCAGAGATGTGGTGTAATCAGATTTGTTTTTAAAAATCACTCTTTGTTACAGAATAGACCTTTATAATTTTTTTCTCTCTTATTAAGGTGTAAGAACTATGGGAATATATCTCTATATTAAGAGCTCAGGGTCATGTTCATGTGAAATGCATGCTGTTCGTGTTTAGTTCTGGGTAAATGGAGTAGAGTGTACATAGGTAGCCCAGCATAATTCTGTTCATGTAAGCTCTTCGTTACTGAAGTTAAACTCTGTGGTACTGGTAGGTAAGCAGAATGTGGTGGGAGATAACGATTAGGAAATGCTTACTGAAAAGGTATGGATGTTGTACTCAGATTTTTTCCAGTAAGAGATAGGGGAATCAGTGAAGAGGAAGAGAATAAGATCTGAGTTGGGCTTTAGCAGGGTAGGCCACAGGTTGCAGTGTAGCAGTGCAGTAGGGTATTACGGAGGATAGGATAGGAGCGAGGATATGAGCAAGTGTGGAGGCTGCAATACTAAAGTTGGGAGTTGGCTCTGAGAAAGGAAGTAACCTTTATTGAGCATTAAACGTGCATGTGGCATCATCTTAGAATCCATACTTTCTGTCTGGTTTTCACAACCCTAGGCAAAGGGTATCATCTTTACTATTTTCTATGTCTTACATCAAAAACCAGAGATTAAATAATTTGGCCAAGAATTTAGGGCTGATAGAGGTCCAGTTTGAACCCAGATTTGTTCTGCTTCAAAGCCTGCATTATATTTCCTTTTACTTACGGACTAACGTTGTAGGGTGTTGATTAGAAAGTGAAGTATTACAATTCAGGTATTACAATTGAGAGGATGAGCAATTTTGAGTAAGAGCACATAGACTGTGACTTATGGGAGAGGGTACTGGCAATTTATAAACAGCCTGTTCTAGTCCCCAGCATACACTTTGCTGTGTTATGACCCTGTGATACAGTTTTTTTGTAGTTTATTTTGCAGCTGAGGGAGCCGCAATGAAGCAGGTTAAATTACTCACCTAAGGTCGTATAGCTAGTAATGGTGAAGCTTGGTTGTTGCCCTGTGGAATTTCGGTTTGTACTGGCTGAAATTGAGGAATAGAATAGTACTAAAGTTAAGACCGCTAGAGGTTAAGTCAGAAAGCTTCGTTTTGTCTCCACCAGTCACTTGCTATATCCTGGGCTAGGTATTTGTCCTTTGTAAACCTGTTTTTTCTTTGAAATGTTAGTATGACATGCTTACCTTCCTCATATCACAGAAAGATTAAGTCACTTGGCCAAGATCATAATAAGTAACAGAGCTGACATTTGGAGTCTAGTATGTCAGAGTCCAAAACTCTTTCCTCATCTGTTGCTATTAAATCTCCAGAATTTAGCAAGGTCACAGGTGCAAAGTTAACATTATAGAGCTTAGTTGTATTTCCATATGCCATATATAAATATAAAATAATGGAACATGAAATTGAAAATCTGTGCCATTTTTATAGCATCAAAGAACATTAAGGACACGTAGGAACAAGATAATACTGTGTAGAAAATGTTGGTTAAGTGTATACCTTGGATAAGTAAATGTCAGGGTTTTTTTTCCAAGAGCATTTTTTTGATAAATGTTTTTAGATGCTGTTAATGAATTTTATTTTTTATTTGTACGTGTTTGCAGTACATAATGGTTATATTTATTACGGGGAGTTGGTCCACCATGTATATAATACATCTAAATCCTTTCCCCCTCCAACCCTCCCTACTCCTTCCAACTCTTGGTCCCTTTCCCATTTGCAAAAGCTCTGTTTTCATTATTTTTTTCACCTTCAGTTCTTTTTTCCTCCTTTCTTCTCTTTCCTCCCTTCAGCTCTTATTCCTCCATCCATTTGAAAAAGATCTTCCCAATGCTAATTATCTATCTTCTATTTTGCTATGTATAGCGAGTGAGGGGTGGAAGGGAAAGGAGAGAGAGACAGATTGATTCTCATGTGACAGTGGCAAGTAGAAACACTGAAATGACACCCAGGATTTGAAGGCAGATTTATTTACATCGACAGGCACTAACTGGGATCATTCCCAAAATATCAGGCCCTGATCTCTGGTGGTCTAGGGCTTATATGAGATAAGAAAGCAGAAAGTACAGAGGCAGAAGGGCTTGTCAGTTGGGATTGGTTCTTACAACGTGCATCACAGTGACCAGCCATTTCTAGGAGACAGAAGCAACCGAAACTGGAACAGGAACTATTTCCTGGGCAACTAAGAAACTGAAGTATACTGGCTAGGAGGCATTTTCTATTACAATATAAGAGAAACCATGAGATATTTAAGTGTGTATGTTATATTGTGGTCTCAGCTTGTATCCATTTACCTATGAAGGCCTCAAGGTTATCTTTCTGATAGAGTAGTACTCCATTGTGTATAAATACACTTTTTTGGTCCATTCATCTGTTGATGGACATGTATAGGCTGTTTCCTAGATTTAGGTATTATAAATTGTCTTGCTGTAAACATGGGTATGCATGTATCCCTGTAATATGATGATTAACTCTTGGGAGGATACCTAGAAGGGGAATACCTAGGTCAAATGTAATTTTTAAGTTTAGTTTTTGAGGACTGTCCATACAGATTTCCATAGTAGTTTACATTCTCACCAGCAATGCAGAAGAGTCCTTTTTCCCTACATTCTTGGCAGCATTTGTTGTTACTTGATTTCTTAATGATGGCCATTCTTTCTGGAGTAAGGTAGTATCTCAGTGTTTTTTTAATTTGCATTTCTGTAATGGCCAGCAGTTTTGAACATGTTTTCATGTGTTTATTGGCCATTGGTACTTCTTTTAAGAAGTGTCTGTTCATTTCAGTTGCTCATTTTTTGATTGAGTTTTTGGTAAATGTTAAGCAGTTTATAATTTTGTATCTATTTGCTTTTGTTATAGTTGATGCTGATGTAACAGTGATAGGTTCTGGTCCTGGAGGATATGTTGCTGCCATTAAAGCTGCCCAGTTAGGCTTTAAGGTAAGGGTTAAGGTTTTCAAACTAGATGTATGTACATTATGTACATTATTTGTGACAAATAGATTCACAAAATACTTTGCAGATAAAAATATGATAATTTCTTAAATCTATAAATTATTTTGTAAGCCTAAGACTAATGGAGAGTTTTTGGTTTTAGTATTCTCATAGAATGGAAAGTAAAGACCATTTTTCACTTCTCAAAACTTTTGATTTGGGTTTCTGATTACACTTTGGAAGATAAGTGATAGAAGTAAAACCACATATATGGTCATCTTTTAGAGTAATTCACTTTGGGGTTACCCCAAGTTTCTTATTCAGATGAGACATTTTAGAGTTATATTTTAGTCTCTGAAAAACACAGCCTGAATTAGGACAGATATATTTGGAATTTTAGGTAACTGAAACAGTGCAGATTATATGTGTATAAATAATATCTTCTTTGGTTGTAGACAGTCTGCATTGAGAAAAACGAAACTCTTGGCGGAACATGCTTGAACGTTGGTTGCATTCCTTCTAAGGTGAGCATACGTTTTTAAACAGTGTGGACATTTTTTTCCCCACTTGCTGCTGACTACACAGATGTGTTGAGACTGTATTACTAGACTAATACAGTTAGTAAAAGCTAAGCGTAAGTGTAATTAAAAACCACAATTTTTCATTGTAAAATATGAGAGTGCCATCACTAGCTGATACATGTTTGTGAAATAGTTTCCTTGTCTCAGAACATCCAGCCTTTTCATTCAGATGATGTTCCATTTTTTTTCTGTTTAGCTTTCCTTTGCCATTGAAATAGTAAATAGTAAATTCTACATGTAGGTTCTTATGTATATAAACATGACTGCCCCCCTTTTTTTTTTAACCTGCCACCCTGTACTGCATTCTTATGCTTTTTAAAGAAAGTAAAGCTGTTTTGGTTTTGGTTTTGGTTGTTTTGGAGAAAAGGTCTCACTATGCAGTTCAGGCTGGCCTTAAACTCACTATGTAGCCCAGGCTGGCCTCGAACTTGTGATCCTCTTGCCTGAGCCTCCTGAGTGCTGGGATTACAGGCGTGTGCCACCATGCCTGGCCTTGTTTTTATTTATTTTTTCTTTCTTTTTTGAGACAGCATCTTGCTGTGTGGTCCAGGTTGGCCTTTTTTGTTTTGTTTTTTGTTTTTGTCTTTTGTCTTTTTGAGACAGATTCTCACTATACATTTCAGGTGGCCTGGAACTTGCATTGATCCCTCTGCCTTAGCATGCCAGGAGCTGGGATTATAGGCATGTGCCACCACATCCAGCTTGTTTTTCATTCTTGTTGGTTGAATGTTTTTTATGTTGTTATTGTCTTATTTAATTATAGAAGAAAGAAATGAATTAGTATAGTCTTACGTACTGTTCACTGTAGAGAAATTCGTCTGTGTGTTTTTGATTATAAAGAGTCTGTTTATGAGTGATAATTTTTTCTTGTTTCCTTTAGGCTTTATTGAATAACTCTCATTATTATCATATGGCCCATGGAAAAGACTTTGCGTCTAGGGGAATTGAAAGTAAGCATACTTTTTATATTTAGCAGTATTAGCGGGCATGCTTGACTCTTTCTAAATACTTGTGTTTATTATGTTTGAATAGCTTTTTAGTGAAAGGTAAGAAAGAATCTTGAAAATATGTAGATATTTATTTAAGAGTGTTTAGATCTGATTCTACCATGATACTTCTGTTCCTTTGCCCTGGAATCTTCTGTTTTCGCTGTGGCTGAAGAGTCAAGTTTTCGTTTCCCTGACACCTAGGAATCCCCTGGAGACCGGATTTCCGAGTGCTGTGAGCAGATAAGGAAGGAGGGCAGGCCCGCAGGCAGGCATGCCTGCCGAAGTTGTTGGTAATAGAAAGAAAAGCGAAAGTGAAGGGTGAAGTAGGGTGGAGAAGAGGGAAGACCTTTCATAACATTTGACTTTGCTGTATCTTGCCTTTTTCCAAACATTTTTGGACTGATTTCATTCTCTCCGGTTATTCTATTTACAAGCTATTTCCCGGACAGTCTGCTTTAGGAAAGACCTAAATATATTATGGGACATTACTCCCTTCCTTGTCTCTGTATAGCCCTGGGTTTCTGAAAGAAGGGACAGTGTGTAGGTACCCTGCAGGGTGTGGAGGGGGTGTGTGTACGCTAAAGCCAATACATTAAACTACCCGCGAAACAGAACAGTGCTAGAAAAGAAGAGACAACAGAGCTCTCTGTTCCAGCTTTGTGACACGGGTAAGTCAGAAATCCCTCAGGGCCTGTTTCCTCATCTCTAGGGTGTGAGTTGATTAGATTGGCTGATTTCCTTTTTTTCCTTCCCCCACCTCCTGTGTTGGGGATGGAACACAGGCCTGTATAGACTAACCGAGTACTTCACCAGAGCTGATTTCTAAGATAGCCAGCCTTACGTCTAAAGCTCTATTGAGCTGAGCATTTTTATGTCATATTGTTGCTTCAGAGTACTCTTCTGATTTAAATGAATAAATATCTAGTTAATGAAAGCAAACTCTTGTATTAAACTTCTTAATACAAGAATTGTTCTTGTATTAAGTAACAGTTCTTATTTGAACTGTTCAGATGTATACTTTATTAGTTTTTGCTTGCTGAAGTTTAGCAGTTCCCTTTATTTAAAATTTCAGGTGCCAGGTGTGGTGGTGCACACTTATAATCCTAGCAGTTGGGAGACTGAGGATTGCCTTGAGTTCAAGGCCACCCTGGGCTCCATCGTGGGTTCAAGGCCAGCCTGAACTGCATAGTGAGACCCTGTCTCAAAACACAAAATAAAACAAAACAAAATAAAATTTCAAATGTTGAGTTAGTTTGCCATTTTTACTTAAACATCTTCCAGACTAGTAACTGCCATCAGGTATTTGAAGAATGTGTCATAGTGGGATATAATATTTTATTTTGGACTGTGTTTTTACCCATATGCGTATTTTAGTGCTTGACAGGTTCTACTGTTGTGATATAATGTCAACCTTTTATGATTATTATGTCAATTATTCAATATAAAACTTTTAATACTACCTTTGATAACAATTCTATCAGCATTTAGTTGAAAATTTTCAGACCTTGCTTAGTAACAATATCACATGGTGTTTCAAGAATTTAGCTAAGGACTTAAAGATTTATTTAACAAATTACAGTGTCTGAAGTTCGCTTGAATTTAGAGAAGATGATGGAGCAGAAGACTAATGCAGTAAAAGCTCTAACAGGTGGAATTGCCCATCTATTCAAACAAAATAAGGTTGGTGTTCAGTGTTTAGGTTTCTGCTTTATTTTATATATCCATTAAACATTGCATTGTGCTAACACAGTGACGTTATTTGAACTTGACTGCTGGAGGAATACTGATTTAATTTAAAAACAGTGCTAACCTGAAATCGATTTCTTGGCATACATAAAAAGTGTTTTGCTGCTATGTGTGTGGCATTACTAAGCAATGGAGTATTTTGTGTTATATATCATTTACACAGTGTTTTTTTCCCATTATTTTAAAAAATCTTTTTAACCTTTGTGAATTTATAAACATTATTTTATAAAGGTAGTGCACGTCAATGGATATGGAAAGATAACTGGCAAGAATCAGGTCACAGCTACAAAAGCTGATGGCAGCACTCAGGTTATTGATACCAAGAACATTCTGATAGCTACAGGCTCAGAGGTCACGCCTTTTCCTGGAATCACGGTATTTATGCTTTGTGATTTACAACTGTCACAACCTTCCTTGAGAATTAAGTTTTATAAATTATTTTATGCTGTTTATGAATTTTGAATGAAAGGTTTCTTACTGGAACACTGTTTTGACAGTCATTCACCTTAGGAAAGTTACCTATCCTTATTTTGCAGTGATTCTAACCCAGCTATAAAACACGTTATGTTGAGATACACTTGAGTTGAGAATGAAGTTAAAATTAACCATTTTGTTTTAGAATACTAAGTAATAAATTATAAAGTTAGCATTTTTAATGGAATTTGGTGAAGATTGGTATATAGAAATCATAGGTACCTCAAAACAAGTAATTGACTTTATATTTTTAGTGAAATTAGTTTATAAAATACTAGAGTTTTCCAAATAATGTTGATTGTACCTTTTTCTTTTCTTATCAAAGATTGATGAAGATACAGTAGTGTCATCTACAGGCGCTTTATCTTTAAAAAAAGTTCCAGAAAAGATGGTTGTTATCGGTGCGGGTGTAATTGGTGTAGAATTGGTAAGTGGTGTCTTTCTGTCTTACGTCTCCATAGGGTTGGAAGGGACTTAAAGTCCTGTTTGATTCTTTGTTTAACATCTTAGACCAATCAGTACTAAATTTTACTTAAACACTGTTAATAATAGTGAGTACACTTTTTCTTCTAAGACACCCTAGTTTGGTAATCGTAAGTCATTAGGCCATTCTTTTATTTTACAGTCTCTGTTTCTTCCACTCAGTCATTTCCTTTAAACTGGTTGTCTTGGTTACTTTTCTCTTGTTGCTGAGACAAAATACCCAACACCTAAAATTAGGGAGGGAAAGGTTTATTTAGCTCATAGTTTGTGGAGGTTTTAGTCCATACTCCTCTAGCTCCAAGGCAGAGTGGCACACGGCACAGCGTAACCGTTCATGGCGGTAGAAAACAGCAAAAACAGCCAAAGCAAAAGTAGGAGTGGTGGCAAGCAGCCTCTTTCTGTCCCTTAACCTATCCACCCCAGGGCGGGTGTAGCACTCACACCCATAATCCCAGCGTTGGATCATAGATCAATCATAAACACTAAAAGCCCACTGCGTGACTGCATGAAGCTTTGGGGGGATATCCAGACACAAACCATAACATTGATCTAATTCTTTTTTAATTGGACCACTTTTGCCAGGTGTGGTAGCACATGCCTATAATCCCAGCACTCTGGGAGGCTGAGGGAGGAGGATCACCGTGAGCTCAAGGCCAGTCTGGGCTACACAGTGAGTTGTCAGATTGGACTGCATAGGGAGACCCTGTCTCAAAAATCAGCAAAGCAGAACAAAAATGGGACAGCATTTGAGATACTTAAAGACAATTTTCATTCTGAGCAAATTGCATTCCAGATAAAGTCCACACTACTTACTATGGTACACATGATACATCTCTTCCCTTGCTCTTAACTTGGAGTTTGCATTTCTCTGAACACCGTGCTTTTTCATCCTTTCTGCCTCCTGGCAGCTTTCCACATAACTTCCAGTGACGTCTTCCTTCATTTTAGGGCCATTGCACCTTGAGTCAAGATGGTGCACAAACAGTCACTCTGCTTCTGAAATTATAAATTTAGACGTTTCATTCTCTGACTTCAACCTACTTTCCCTGGAGTTACTCCTAACATACTTCTGTATTCTTAACTAGACTTTTTTTAGTCCAGAAATGTCCTGGTACTTGGCTCTTTCCTGTCTTGCCTACATTCCTGATTAGCTTAGATTGCACCGTCCATCACTTTAACCACTCTCTCTCAGGTGGCCTTGAGTCACTGGCCTCATTTCTCCGTCATATTTGCATGGCACAGCTTCAGTCCTGGTTAAGTCAACCTCTCTGCCTTTGTTACTGCTATTTCCAGGGTGTACCTGGAGAAAAAACAGACCCTACGGATTGATGCCTGCATAAATTATTCATCACAAACCTCGACAGAAATCGGCCTGGCTGCAGTCCACTGTTCCCTAGTTGGTGCACTGTCCTGGTCGCTGCATGGTGGTTTGGTTTCCTCCAGTGGCCCTGTCTTCCGGCACGGCTGTTTGTATCTCCTAAGTATTGTATAAAAGAGAAACCAGCAGAGCAGAGCCCCTTCAGCGTGATGCCTCAGATTTGAAAATGCTTTTACTGGTTTGCACAGCCACCCTTTCCCTACTGTTCCTCCTTCTCTAAGAATAATCCCTTCGCCTGTGTCTGGGAGCACATCGTCTTCTACTTTCTCAACGACTTCGTTTTGTGATTTTTAAAAAAGTTTTAACTCGTGCTTGTATTTTTTAGTCCTTAAACCTTTTCTGCTTCGGTTCCTTTTTTGTGTACAGGTGAAAGTGCTTGTGGATACGGTGTGCTGCACTCCTGTGCTTCGGTGCACTCACACTTGCAGGCATGACTTACGAGTGCGTGAACTGCCTTCTCCTAAACTGGTGTCCCGCAGTTATTAGCACCCCCACTTCTCTTCACAGCCAGGCTTCTCCACAGCGTTGTCCCTGTTCTGTCTCTTTGGTTCTTGCTCGTTCCTCAGTCCTTGGCTTCGTACGCAAAGAACTGCTTCTGAAAAGGACCGTGGGTTTATTGCTGAATCCAGTGGACTGTTTTCATCATTGCTTTGCCTGGCAGCAGTCAGCCTCGTGATGTCTTGCTTCTGGATTGCTTTCCCTAACTTCTCTGACTCCATGCTCTGCTGGTTTTATGTCTGTCCTTTGGGGTGGCTTGTACGCAAGTTCTTTCTCAGCCCTCCTCCCCTCTTTTTCCACAAGACCGAAGACTGAGTGGAGGAGGGCCTCTTGCGTGCTGTGCAAGGGCTGTACCACTGAGCTGGAACCCTAGCCTTCAACCTGCTCTGTAATTGTGAATTTACTCTGGATTTTGTTCCTAGGTTTTCTAGACCTTTTTTATTTTTCTACAGAATATCCTCACTGTCGCCTCAGTTACCGGAGGACTCACAATCTCTGTAGCCTGATCCTCTGTCCATGTCTCAGGATTTTCATGTCCAAATGGACCAGCATCTTCACTGTATTTCTTGCAGCCACTCTGTTCAGTGAATGTATAATTTCACTTTTCCCTTCCTGTTCTCCCTGCCCTTCCCCAAGCAGTACCCAGCGTGTGACCCTGTAACATTTCCCGTCTCAGTGAGTGGTGCTGCCTTCCGCATAGAGACCTAGGCAAGACGTTTCATGATTTCCCCTGCTACCCTCAGTCCCACACTCAGTCACTGGTGTCTAATGTGAGTGTAGTTACCTGTGGTTATCTGTGATGGTTATCTGTGGACTATATTCGCTCCCCTTCACACGTCTGATTAGATCCTAATTCAGGCCAGCATAATATCTTGCCCTAGGCCTTCTTGGTGGCTTTTATCTTTTTCTGGTCTATTCTCACATTGGCTAAAGCGTTCTTTCTGAAATAAAGTTGATCATATCCCTTCCCCTGTTTGAAATAATAGCTTACTGTGGCTGTTAGGGTAAACCCAGACTTAGTGTTGCTTACAGATCCCCATGATATAGCACCGGCTTCCATTTCCACCCTTATTTCTAGTCCTTGCCGCCCACCCTGTGTTCTCAGTGTATCTGACTATGAGTTGATGAGCAGCCTTGCTTTGCCTCTTATTGGTAGACGTTCCTTGTGTTTGGGACATCTCTTACCTGTCCTGGTCCTTGTACTCTTGTGAGCAGCACCCTGATTACCATAGGGGACTCAGGTACTCCAGCTGAGCGTTCCATTACATGCAGAACTTCTGCTTCTCACAGTATTTATCTCAGTTAATATTATTCTCTGTGATTTCATTGAATCATACTCCATGAGGGCAAGGATCATGGCTGTTTCATTCGCTGTGTGTCTTGAGCATCTGGCACGGCAGCTGCTATATAATAAGTACTTTTTAGCCTTCACTATTATTGGGCGATAA
>NW_004955410.1:12228236-12229823 GCF_000276665.1 Chinchilla lanigera
TTTCTAATCATCAGGATTTCAGTAGTGTCTGGTTTGATTTCTCCTTTTTTCTATCTCTGATTCTATTAATTTGGGCTTTTTCTCTTTTTTGATAAGGTTGGCTAAGGGTTTATCAATATTGTTCATCTTTTTAAGTAACCAGCTCTTTGAGTAATGATCCAGTTAAGGCCATTTACATTGAATTGTACTGAGAGGTTGCATTAGTTTGTGTTGTTGGTAGTTTCTTTCATTTGATTAACTACTTGCCCAGTGAGATTTGTTCTTTCCTTGACCTCATAGTTGTTCTCATCATCTCTGTTTCAGATTCCCGTAAGTATTTTTTGTAATTCTGGCTTGGTGGTTGTGAATTGTTTTAGTTTTCATCCTTATTGTGGAAGGTCTGCATTTCTTCTTTGATTTTGAAGACAGCTGTGTTCACCTTACCATTATGTCGTTGTCTTGTCTCTTGAGCGGCTTTGGGGTGAGATAAACCTTGTCAGATGTAAGCATAGCTTCTCTTGCTCGGGTACATGATCCAGATACTTGGTAGTTATTTTCTTTCAGGCATGAAAAACCTCATTCCAAGCTCTTTAGCGTTTATGTTGAGAAATCTGTTACTCTGAGAAGTTTTATCCTTATAAGTGATTTGGTGCTTTTCTCTAACATCTTTTTAATATTCTTTCTTTGTTCTTAGTTGACTATGATGAAGGTTCTTTTCTGGTCTATTTGAGGTTCTAAATGCTCTCCTTACCGGATTCCATCTCATGCCCCAGATTCAGGGAATTTTCTGTAATAATTTTAGTGAATAGATTTGTATGCCTTTAGCTTGTGGTTTGATGTCCTCCTTGAGGCTTGTGATTTTTTAAGTTTGTTTTTTTACAGTTGTCTTGGAGCACTGTATCTTGAAAGGTAGCAACCAGGCAAAACTGAAATACTAGCATTTAGAAGAAAGGTAGATAAATTAGCTGGGCTTGGTGGCACATGCCTGTAATCCTAGCACTCAGGAGGCTGAGGCAGGAGGAGCACCATGAGTTTGAGGCCAGCTTGGGCCTCAAACATTGTTTCTTGTTCTTTTTCCATTATTACTGACTGAATGTTCTTGTATGTCCACCTTATCTTCACGTCCTAGTGTCCTTTCTTAGTCATCTTGCCTACTGTCTAGACTTTCAGTTGAGTTTTTTATTGACTTACTGAGGTTTTTGTTTCCAGGTTTTTTGTTTGGTTCTTTTTCAGAACTTTTCTCTTTACTGAAATGATCTTTCATAGCCTGAATTATCTTCCTTATTTGCTCAGCTGCTTATTTATCTCTTTGATCTCATTGATCATTGTAACTATCAGTTTTTCATTTGGGATTTCGTCCATTTCAGTATCTGTGGGATCAGCTTTTGGAGAGTTATTAATTTTTACAGGCATCTTACTGCCTTATTTTCTCATTTTCTTGTTCTTTGTTGAAGTTTCTTGAGACAGGGTCTTACTATATATAGTTCAGGCTGGTCTTGAACATACTATGTAGCCCAGGCTGACCTCAAACTCATGGTGCTCCTCCTGCCTCAGCCTCCTGAGTGCTAGGATTATAGGCATGTGCCACCATGCCTAGCTAATTTATTT
>NW_004955410.1:12230413-12233994 GCF_000276665.1 Chinchilla lanigera
CTGTAAAAAGCAAAAACAAGTTAAGTAACCCTAAGGTACAATGCATGGGGTGAACATTCACATTGCTAAAGGGAGGAATAGGGGATAGAGCAGAATTGGACCAAAGCAAGACTGAACCCGAGCAGGGCAGATGCTGTGTTCTGTAGCTCCAGGCACACGGTGGTACAATGTGAGTTCGAAGGGCTCGGGTAGCCTCATCCCTGTGGCCTTGCTGGTTGCAGCCCATGTGTTCTTTCTTGGGTTGGCTCCACTCATTCTGAGGCTTCCGTGCACAGATGTTCCCACCTTCCTGGCAACTCCGACCTCCTGGGGGGTCCACTGCATCTTCGGCTTTATTCCCACAGCTTTGTGCACTGGCATCTTGGGGTCCTTGCCTGGCCTTCCAGGCCTTTCTTTGAAACCTGGTTGGAAGCCTTCCTGTCCCCACTTTCATGTGCCACATGCCAGTAAAACCAATAGCATGTGAATGATGCCAAGGCCCACTGTCAGTGGAAACAGTGGCCAGGCACTATTGAACCATGGCTGCTGCAGCCTCTGAGTGACTAAATGGCTAAGCATGATGAAATGAATCCTGCAGTTCCTAGGAGTTCCTTCTCCAGCAGTAGTACCAGGGACTCTCTTCTCAAATGAAAAGTTAACACTTTTGCACTATTGAGCCTGCAGTGGGTAGAGTCCTGCTGATTCCTGAGGTGTGCTCCAGATATCTTCTTTGTTGGTTTGCTTGTTTTGTTTGATTCTTTTTGAGTCAGGGTCTCACTATGTAGTTCAGGCTGGCTTTAAACTCATTCTGTAGCCCACCTGGTCTCAGACTCGCGACAATCCTCATCTCAGCCTCCTGAGTGCTGGGATTATAGGTGTGTGCCACCACACCCAGCTCCTTGGGTAATTTTAATAGCATTAATCTCTTTAGCATCCATACCTCTTGGCCTCAACCTTACACACATGGTTTCTTCTGAGCCAAAATTCAAGTATTTCAAATTTTTTTGCCCCAGTCCTCACTATAAATCTGGCTAAAAGTAGCAATACCCATGCCATCACCTGAATGTTAGGCTGCCTTGAAATTTTTTCTCCCAGATTATTGTTTAATTTAGCTCCCAGTGTCAGGTGAGTCAGTACCTGTTTGCCGGGGTCCAAGGCAGAAACCTCATGGTGGAAGGCTGTGGCAGACCAGAGGTGCTTAATGACTAGAGCAAGAGAAGCAGGAGAGCAAACCGTAATCACCCAGAACTGTGAGGGACCGTGTGAAGTACCCAGGGTTGTGTCTCTGTAACTTGCCAGGTTTACCCAGAGTGTGCTTTACAAATCTGCTAGCTGTTTCCTAATCCTCCTGAGTTGACATAGCAGGTTAATAGTCACATACCCTATCTCCTCAGAGAGCCATGTGCCTGACTTGGGAATGCAGACTGCCTGTAGCCTACCGCCTTCTGAATATGGGAGAATGTTTTATAATAGGACATATTTAAATTTGAATTTCAACTCTGCCTCTTATTGACTTTGATTCCTTAAGTCAGCCTTTCTGAACTAGCTGATTTATTTGAAATAAAAGGAAGTAGGGGCTGGGGATTTAGCTCAGCGGTTGTGAGTTTGATTCCTGGTCTGGAGGGTGGGGTGGGGTGGGGAGGAAGTAGTAACATAATTGTTGCAATTTAATAAAGTGGTACATTTCAAATAATGCAATAAATGCCTGGCTTCTAATAAGTTCTAAATAAGTGGTAGATAGTACTGTCTTTAAGGATTTTGAGATCAGCCTTCTTAAAGAGTAGGGCACTTTTACTGTTGGTCATTTTCTGCACTGAATGATGCAACTCCAACTGCTGAATGATACAACTGCTTTACTGTTTCTGCCCTCTATTTCTTAACTATTCTAATTTAGGTTTGGAAGGGTGTTGCTGCTGCTGTTGTTACTACTGTGTACTTTTAAACAGCTTTATTGAGACGTAATTCGCGTATGTTTTCTTATTTAAAAAGTGTACAGTGTAGTGGCTTTTAGTTGTTCATCTGTCACTACAGTCTAATGCTAGAACATTCTCATCACCTCAGAAGGAACCCAGGTACCCTTTAACAGTCTGTTCCTCCCTCTTCTGGACTCCACACACCACTAATCTCTACGTACGCTGTATCTCTAGACGTCCTATTCTGGACATTCCATATAAATGGAGTCATAAAATATGCAGCATGTTGTGTCTGGGTTCTTTCACTTCAAATGGTCTAAATTAGGTTCAGCCAAGTTGTAGCATGTACTTTACTTCTTTTTGTAGCCAAATAATACTCCATTCTATGGACATAGCATATTTTGTTTACCCACTAACTAGTTGGTATACAGCATGGTTCTGCTTTAGGAGTGTTATGAAAAACACTGCTATAAGTACTCACATGGAAGCTTTTATAGAGATACCTGTGTTCATTTCTTTGGTTATATGCTTAGCAGGATAATTGTTGTGTGCCAAGGTAACTGTGTAAGTTCTTGAGGATCCCTGTTTGCCTAAGTAGCCACACCTTTTTTATGATCCCACCAGTAATTTGTTTGTTTCTTTTCTTCCTTACCACTACTTAGTATTATCCTTTTAATTTGAGCCATTTTAATGGGTGTGTAGTCGTCTGTCATAGTCTTGCCATCAGTATGATCTTGATGAAATGTCTTTTCTGATATTTTATGTTTTTATTGGATTTGTTTTCATGTTGAGTTTGGAGAGTTTTTTGTGTATTCTGGATATAAATCCTTTATCATATATATGTTTTATAAATACCTGCAGTGTTGTGTGTGTCTTTTATTTTGTGTTCTTATGTTCTAAAATTTTAAAAATTTGATAAAGTCCAATTTATCATTTTTTGTGGATTTGTTTTATAGATTATGCTTTTAATGTTTAAGAAATTCCTGCCTAATTTAAGATCACAGAGTATGTTGCTTCTGTCTTCTAGAAGTTTTACAATCTTAAGTCTTAGGTTTATGATCTGTTTTGACTTAAGTGACACTATTCTGCCTCTTTTTTTTTTTTTTTGAGACAGGGTCTCAATATGTAGTTCAGGCTGACTTTGAACTCACTATGTAGCTCAGGCTGGCCTAGAACTCAGTGATCCTCCTGCCTCAGCCTCCCAAGTGCTAGCATTACAGCCATGTACCACCACACCTAGCCAGTTGCCTCTTGTTAAACTCAGCTTTCATCCCTAAAGTTTATGAAGTTTTTGAAATGAACAAACATAATTTACTTGGAAAGGTAAACTGGTACAATTTTAAGTTACTAGTTTTTCATTTTTAATTCTGTAAAATTGTGTTCATCTTATGTCTGCTTTCACATATTGTTCAGCAGTTATACTAATTTTTGAAATTAAAAACCAGCATTCAATTTAAAATTTGAATAAAATGTAAACATTTCTCTTTTGTTTAGAAAATAAAACACAAGGCTGACTTACTGTTTTGCAAACTACGCTGCTTATTAGCAGTAAGGGCATTTTTTCCCGTCAGGACCTTTGCACTCGTTCCCTTGTGTTTGGACACTTTTCCGTGGTTACCTGTTCACTGTACTCGTGTGCATCACTCCTTCAGGTCTTAGTGCAGAGGCCACTCTCACTGAGGCCTTCCC
>NW_004955410.1:12234177-12275051 GCF_000276665.1 Chinchilla lanigera
TGTATGTGTGTATATATGTATACACACACATATATATACATATGAAGTTATACCTATTTGTTACAGGGTTAACTTTAAACCACAGAACTAATAAAAGCATTAGCAAATGAAGAAAATATCTTACAGTAAGTTATGTAAGGTGACTTAGTAAACATTTGATATGGGAACTAATTTTTGTGATTATTGGTTTTAAATCATTTGCAGGGCTCCGTCTGGCAAAGACTTGGTGCAGATGTGACAGCAGTTGAATTTTTGGGTCACGTAGGCGGAGTTGGAATTGACATGGAGATATCTAAGAACTTTCAACGGATCCTTCAAAAACAAGGGTTTAAATTTAAATTGAACACAAAGGTTACTGGAGCCACCAAGAAATCAGATGGAAAAATTGATGTTTCGTAAGTATGCTGTGGTTTATTTTTGATGTGTTATCTTTGTCTGTTTCTTTTAGAAAAACACTCAAGTTTTCAAAAACAGATTAATAAATATATTAGCTTTTTATAACTTGCAGATTGTTACTGCTTAATGTAGCTCAATATTGGTTCTCAAATAGTGCATTGAAAGTTGGTATTGGACAAATTAAGTTGGTACGGACAAATGAGCCTGGTGATCACATTGCAATACAACTTTTTATAGCCTACATTCAGCAAAGCTGAAACACCCAGCGTTTAGTAAAGTTCATTATTTTCAGACAGTTACATGGGTAAATCATTGATCATACTAATTGGGTTGCTTACTGTGTATCTGGCACTCTACTTGATAGATGCAGTGGTGCCTTGGTTCACAAACTTAATCCTTTCTGCAATTCTAGTTGGATCCGAATTGGTCATGTTCTGAATCACATTCACTGGTTAGGTTCAGAGTTGACCTTATGGGGAAATCTGATTCAGTCTGCAACCAGTTCAGTTTGCGAGCAGAATCGTGGAAAGAATTAAGTACATGAAGTGAGGTATCCCTATACTTACACAATGTAATGAAATAACTTTCCTAAGGGCCGCTACATAGATAGTGCATAGCCAGCACTTGAACTTGGGTCTTGCTGACTCTTGAGCCCTATGTGTTGATTTGTTTGGTTTTTTTTTTTTTTTAGTGACAGGGATGAACTGAAGGTGTCATATATACTAGGCAAGCACTGAGTCACATCGCCGGCTGTGAGGCCTGTGTTCTTAATTATTGTGTTATATCACCTTTTCCTTCGTACCAGGAATTGAACTCAGGACCTTGCACTTGCCAAGCAGGTGCTTGTGCTGCTGAGCTATATCCCCGGCCGCTACATCACCTTTTCAATGAAATTTTGGTGATAAACTTTAAAGGATGTGTACTTTTTTCATTTCCTTTTATGTTTATAAGGAAATAAACTTACATTGCTTGAAATGTCGTCAACACTTGAGAAATCTCTGTTCTTAAATTTCTGTTATCTCTGTAGCTATGTGTGTGATGGTTTACACTGTACTTTGTCTAGTATTGAAGCTGCTTCTGGTGGGAAAGCTGAAGTTATCACTTGCGATGTACTCTTGGTTTGCATTGGTCGACGACCTTTTACTCAGAATTTGGGACTAGAAGAACTTGGGATTGAACTGGATCCCAGAGGTAGAATTCCAGTCAATAGCAGATTCCAAACTAAAGTTCCAAAGTAAGTTGGATAATTTATATCCGTCTTTCTTTCTGTATCTCCCCCTTCCCCTGCCCTCCCCTTCTGTCTCCCCCTGTCCTATGCCCCTTAAAAAAATACTGACTTTAGGGAAGGATAGTATAATTACAAGATGTAAAATCAAGAATAACTACATTTTTTCATTGCTCAAACATTAGCACCTAAATGCATAGTTTCTGGAGTTGCAGTTGACATTTTTTTGTGACTTACTAAGTGGAAGTGTGTGTTTGTTGGAAGCGTATCTTGGCTTTCTGAAGCTCGCTGTTTCTCCTGCTCCCTGGCAGCATCTATGCTATTGGTGACGTGGTAGCTGGCCCGATGCTGGCTCACAAAGCAGAGGATGAAGGCATCATTTGTGTGGAAGGCATGGCTGGCGGCGCGGTGCACATCGACTACAACTGTGTGCCGTCGGTGATTTACACGCACCCCGAGGTTGCTTGGGTTGGCAAATCAGAAGAGCAGCTGAAGGAAGAGGTAACAGCTCTGTGCACCAGTGGTAGTTCATATATTGTTTCCTTAGGCTCATAAAGAGATCATCCACTCCTTAGCTTTACTGGCAGGAAAGGAAGGGGAGGCGAAGCTTCCTGTGTTCAAACTGCCTGCTCCAGAGCTTTTATATTTGGCTTTGAATATAACCAGATGGACAAACATTTTATTTGTTTGTATTTGTACCCAAAATACATTTCTTCAACCTGCCTTTATTTTTCTGAACAAGTGGTTGAGATTTTCACTACTGGGAATGAACCTTTTTAGAACTTATGTAGGTTCTCATTTTTTCTCTCACAGGGTATTGAGTATAAAGTTGGGAAATTCCCATTTGCTGCCAATAGCAGAGCTAAAACAAATGCTGACACAGATGGCATGGTGAAGATTATTGGACAGAAAGCAACAGACAGAGTGCTGGGAGCACATATTCTAGGACCGGTGAGTGTTGTGAAGCCAGGGAAATCCCTTTAAGGTTTCTGGAAAGCATTGCTATTTTAAAAGAAAAGAAAAAAATATTTATCTATTTATTTTTGAGACAGGGTCTTGTTATGCAGAGTAGGCTGGTCTTGATCTATGCAGCCCAGGCTGGCCTCACCTGCCTCAGCCTCCCAAGTGCCAGGATTATAGCACACCTGGCCTTGGAAAATGTTGCTATTTAAGCCACCTAGTTGTTACATTTTGATATATCCTTGCTCTGCCCTCCTCTGACCTCATCTCTTTCTGTTCTCCTTTGAGCCTTAACTTCTTAGAACATTCGCCGCCTTTCATTTTCATAATAGGCCAAGTTTATTGGCGTTTTAGGCCTTTGTGCTTGTAATATGCTCTGTCCAGGATGTTCTGCCTCAAGATCTGTGGGTGGCTGGTTCTTACTCAGATCTCAGCTCAGATATTAACCTTTAAGGGGAGCTTCAGACTCTTCTGAGTCTGAAGTGTATTCTTCCCTAGATGTGTGATTAACAGTAAAGGTGACAGAGTATTTGAGGGCTTTCTGTGCCACTTTTCCTAGATATATACATTAACCTTTTTTCATTTTTACAATAACTTTGTGAGGTAGGCACTGTTGAAGGAAATGAATGAAGCACATACAGTCGGTGAGTGGTTGAAGTGGCAAAGTTGCAGAATTTGAATCCAGGTCATCTGGCTTCAGAGGCAAAGCTCTTTTTTCTGTTAAGGTTTTTCTTTTCTTTCTTTTTTTCCTTAATTGCCACAACAAAAACTTAAGACAATTTTTATTGTCTAAAGGTCTGGTCTCTTAACTGTTGCTATCTTCTTAGTCCATAGCAGTTTTTGGCATAGAAACAAAATGACTTCTTGGCTTATTTTAAAGGGGGCTGGAGAAATGGTAAATGAAGCCGCTCTGGCTTTGGAATACGGAGCGTCCTGTGAAGATATAGCTAGAGTCTGCCATGCACATCCGGTAATTAACAACATATATCAATGACCATCTAATTTTTCCCCTGATATGCAAATAATTTGGTTTTAAATGTTACATGTCTTCTCTTGCAGACTTTATCAGAAGCGTTTAGAGAAGCAAACCTGGCTGCATCATTTGGCAAAGCGATCAACTTTTAAATTAGATCTGTTTTTTTCTGAAATCTCCTGGAAACTTTTGTAGAGGTCACATTTCCAAATAGGGCATATATGCTCACAGTTCCAAGAATTTCTAGGACTGAATTATGACACTTGTAGAAGGTGTAAAAGGTTTGGACAGAATGCAGTAATCTTGTATCTATATTTTAAATATTTTGTTTTGTACATGAACATGCAGGATAAGAGCTACATGTAGTAGCATCCTGATTGATTTTCATCAGTTCATATTTCATGCTATTTATGAAAGGTTCACCTTCACTGAATTACAGTCAAGTGGCATTTACCTCTGATTCTGTGAAGCTGGAGTTGGAGTATGGTATGTGAAGAAAGATGATCAGGTTATTTTAAATTTGGTTTTCATATTGGAAACAAGTCTGTTATTAGAACAAGATTTAAATACATATGTATAAACTGAACTTGTGTAAATAAAACGTGACCGTTTCTCCCTTGTTTTATTTAACTCCTAAACTCTTGCAGTTTAGAGGTAGAGTTCATAGGTTTAAGGAGTTTTTAAGGTTGTATTCAGGTCTACAAGTCTGAAGGATAATTATATAGCTATGCAAATTAAGCCTACCTACAAAACTCAAATATTAAATACTCAAATGTATAATAGCAAGGAATGCAAATATTAAAATAAATGTTTTATTTGTTTACTGGTTATTCTGAGTGCATGTTGAGAGATGATCCTAATTCTTTTATAACTACCGCTAGTGTGTATTTTATTATGTTTTAAAATTATTTTTGGGGAGGGAGTGATTTGAGACAGGGTCTTACTATATATAGTTCAGGCTGGCTTTGAACTCACCATGTGGCCCAGGATGGCCTCAAACTTACAGCAATGCTCCTGTCTCAGCCTCCTGAGTGCTGGGATTACAAGCATGTGCCACCATGCCTGGATATTCTTTCTTTTATAGGCCTCAATGTATCTTTTTCACACTGTAAAACAATGTTAAGGCATTTAAAAGGTCATTACTCTTTCATCTGCCTTACCAGATACCTACTGTTTAGCATACGCTTTTGGATAAACACAACATAAGGGAGTCTTCCTTTAACCTGTCTTTTCTTGTATGGATTTCATTGGTTGAGTTATAAAATTGCACTTATTGATAAATATTTAAAATAGTTATTTAAATATCTCAAAAGGTCAAGGACTAAACAGGCTTTTGCATATTATAACTCAGTTGTTTCAGACTCATTAAGTAGTTTGTAAATTTAGTATGTAACACAGACTTTTTAAAAGGAAGGTATTAAAGACCTGGAAATATACAAAGTAGAAATCACTTGATTGCGAATGAATTTTAAGTCTTCAGTTTGGTGAATGTACTCTGCATGGAATAAGATACTATCAGTTCATCGTAGGTAAAAGGGAAAAGTTTTAATCTCCAGATTTTAATTGCATTATGTGTCAGTCACATTTTCCTTTGTCCAGTGGTCTTGGGGATCATGTCATAGTCATGACCGATACATTGTAGAGACTCTGTTCCTTTAGTCAGATGAATTGGATGAACTACAGATTCTGTGTTCTGTGTTGGGTGAGGTGTAGCAGCTGAAACTTGTTTCCTTTTTTTGTAAGCTTTGCTTGTGCCGTCCTAAGTCTTTCCCAAGATTGGGCAGAACACTTGCAGGAAAGGAGGGGCTCTCTTCTGTGCCGCCGTCCTTAGATTTTCTCCTTCACAGTACGGCTGTGCGGTTGCTCCCAACTCTGCCCTCCAGTTCCTTAACCAAGGAGACCTGGCTTTTATAAAGCGAAAACGTGTTACAGATGAGACATTTGCCCGCGTGCCGTTTCCCAGAGTGCCACCTTCCTCTGCCTGTGCCTCTTGTATCTTCACGTATTTTCTTCATGAAATGTATTTTGTGCGGAGTGGCTTGTGACACGGTGGCTGGCAAACAGTAGGAAGGAAGGAGCCAGGAAGGGAGATAAACTGTCCCAGGTCCCCTAGTGACCCGGCTCCTCTTCCACCTGGACCCCACCTTTGAAGTCACCTTCTGAAAACCCCCTGTGACTCTGGAGGCTTCGGGCAACGCCCAGATACAAACCCTCACAGTGTGTGTGCTACTCAGGGGTAATTGGAAGTGAACTCTGCGTCTTTCTAAAATCTGAAATCTCAGTTTGATATTTAGCGCTAGTTTATTTAGACCTCAGACATGGTCCCTACTTTCAGGCAACATTTCTAATTTGAAAATAGTAAAACGATATGAAATCCTAGGATAGAGACACAGAGTAATAGTTAAGGGTTCTCACTTAATATGAGAATACATCTGGGTGGAGAACAAAAGTCCTGGGAATAAAATAAATTTCAAATGTCTGCCTCCTGCTGTCTGCTAAACGCTCGATATTTTCTTGGCTCATGAAGGATGAGCCAAAGATACTGTCCAGTTCATTGGGGTGATTAAAATTAGTAATTACAAAGTAAGATATTTTGTTTTAGCTGTAAAAGACGAGAAGTAGAGATGATTTTTACTATTTTAAGAAAAAAATAATGTATGATATATAACCACTTTGCTTGTTATGACGATTCTCAAATGACACATAATTGCTTTGGGCCGGAGGGAAATTGCCTTGTCTAAATTCCAACTACTCACGTAACTGTTAAGTGGTCCACAGAACAGACTTGCTCTAAGGATGTGTAAAGAACATGTTGTACGAAAGGAGAGAAGGTGAGTGTGTAAAAAAGCGCTTAGGCTCTGTGCTGGGCTGTCGGCCTGAGTTCAGCTACATGGTTGACAGAGGCTTGGCAATTAATTTCTAGTATATTTCATTCAGCTATGGACTAAGTGACATGATTGGTTGGGTCTCACCTGCAGACGGTGGCAGAGAATCTTTAGTTGTGAAGATTTGCAAAACACCGTATGAAAGCTGAGAAATTTTGTTTTCAGTAGTGCTGCGTGGGCAATGTCAGTGGCCACAGACGCTGGCCTGATTTAATTTCAGCTTCGCTCTCAGCAACCCTTCCCCTGATTCTGGGTGGCACAACTTAAAAGCCACAGTTCACTCTCCCCCTCTTCTAGAAATTACTGCTTCTTTGTCCACATTCCTGCAGCAACCCAGTGACCCTGTTGGACCGGTGGCACACGTGCTGCAGCCAGATGTTTATCGCTGAAAGATCTACAAGGCTCGCCATCCCTGGGGGCTGTGTCCTTTCTTCACTTCCGTCTGGGACTGGGGAAGGAGGGTAGATTTTTGGAAGATGTTGACCTATCAGATAATAGCTTGTTTATAGACATAATAGAAATTAGGGTCTTCATGGAGACTATATGAATCTATAGTGAAAATAACATGTAACAGGATTTACAAATATTAAATCCGTACTGTAAGAATAACACTGAATATATTTATACAAAAGCATTGTACTTTATTTAACTTCATACAAAATTTCGTGATTAAAAACATTAAATAGGTAATGAGTTTTATTTTGAAGATCGTAAAGTCAGTTTGTAAAATGTAGCTGTTTTACTTTGGTCACGTCTGCCATCTTAGCCCTCTTCCCTTCTGTTACAAACAGGTGCTATAAATGGAAACCTGCTGGCTTATGTCACGAAGGAGTGAACGGACCTCTCCTTCCAGTCTCACTAACTCTTGAGCTTTATCTTCTAGATATTTTTGATTGTCCTCGTATTTTCTTTCCAAATCTGTGGAAGACCAAAAAAAAAGTTTGAGTGACTTATACTGTGACCTAAAAACGCAATCTTTGCCTCTAAGGCTGTATTTAAATACCTAAAACAAAGTGAAAGATTTTTAAAGAAAAAGGAACTCAATGCCTTGCTTTGAAATTAGAAAACCTACCTTTTAGCATTTGCAGCTTGCTGTTTGCTTGAGCCAGAAGTGTTTTTGCCTCATTTTGCAGCATTTCAGCTTTCCTTCGGGCATCAGCTGACTCTTCAGTTTTTTTGGCAATTAAATTTTCTACCTTCTTATACTTCTCATCCAGTTCCCCATCCAGAGCCTGCAATTCCACATTTAGACACAAAGGGGTAATGATGTTAAGGCCAGCAGACCTGAGAGCGGTGTAAGCGCAGCAAGCTTGGCTCAGAAGATGCTGACTTGCAGGGCATAGATTAAGGGCCATCGACGGTATTCAAGCTTCGTATTAAGTTATGATTTCTAAAGCCGTTTGAAGAAATTTTGTGGTTGCAGTAAGTCATTAAGATTAAGCCTCTTACTCTTTTGCTAAAGAAAAGTAGTAGTACTTTACGGAGGACTACATAAAGGAGATTGGGCACCAGAGCTGGCTGTGCTCTGAAGAAATGGAGGATCACCTGGATCTTGACTTCTCGGGCTTTCTCAAGAGTTGAAGGAAAGCTGAGGGGAAAGGCAGATAGCTACAAATGATTCTTTTCAGAAGTACTGTTCAAACAATAGTCACTATGGAAATCTCATTTCAAGGGATTTCATTCCTTTCTATTGTAAATGTCATTTTCTTTAAAATGCTACTTGGAAAATTTTTGCTTTCAGTATTGCAGGAAAGTACAATAGAAAAGACAGCTAGCTGCCTGACACCCTGGCAGTGAACTTTCTCATTTTGTTCTTTTCTCAACCAGGGGTGTACACAGATTACTTTTATGTAATGCCTAAAAGCTAAAGTAACTTAGGAAAATTTGTCAATAGGAGAGAGTTAGCCATTAAATCATTTAATACCTCCCCCAAGTAGTAAAGGTGTCTTTGGAAAGGAACATTTGCCCACACAGATCTAGAAACTGAACGTGTGTTTCAAGTATTACTTGGCTTTTCAGAATTTAGCTAGCATGAGATTTTTCTCTGCAAAATATAGTACATTCTATTGAGAAGCGGGGGGTGGGGTATAATTCAAAACAAGTCTACAAAGAGTGAGATTTTACTTCCTTCCAGATGTTCTCTGTAATGAACTCTAGGCTTTTTCCTTTCTGCTTTTAAAGTACTCTCATATGGCCAGGTAACTATGCTATAAAGAAATACAAGTTCAGTGTGGTTGTTTTGAGACTTTCACCCTTGGATTAATTTTATTCTTTTCAAAGAACTCGTCCAAGTTGGGGTTGGAGAGCCTGTGCTTACTGGACATTCCCTTCTATTTCAAAATAGGTCATTTGGGGTATGTCTGGTGAATAACTATATTATGTCTTTGTCTCTTATTCAGGGAGATTTGTTGCACCTTTATAAACTTAGCTGTGCAGTTATAAAGATTTACTTACCTTCTTAACATCATCTGCACTTTGTTTTACAGTATATACTGCTTCTTCAATATACTCTGCTTCCCTAGAGTTCTGGGCGGCCTTCTGCTTAAGTTCTTCCACATTCTTCTCTAGCTCGTAGATGCGCTGGGAAGCATTTGACAAGGTTTCCTCCGAAGCTGCTGTTTCAGACTCAATCTACAAGGATAGGGCGTATCATCTAGTAAGCCATTAGGGTAGAGGAAGGGTAGGAAACATCGTGAGTGCAAGTTCAGTGGAAGATTTAAATGGCTGCTGTTGCCATTTTGCTCTAGACCAAAAGAATTAAGAAGAAAATAGAATTTTAGTGAAACTTACGTTTATACTTCAGTCCTTGCTACCTGTCATACATTTATTCACATTATTCTTCTGATGATCCAAGCTGACAATGATAGATTTTCCCTTACTTGACATTAAGAACCAGCCCTAGACAGTCGGATGTGATAAGGCATTTTGAGGACACCTGCAAGCTTTGGCTAAAGAATGTTCACAAGTACCTGTGAGAAGAGGGATTTCCACATAAATTTCCAAATTTAATGTGGTGGGAAAATTATAACTCCAAGTTTTGTTTCAGTTTTTCCTATCAATTCTAAATGTTAAACTCTAGAAGTGGCGGTTTCAGCTAATTACTGAAGACAGGGAGATTGGAAATGTCTTAACCCTGAAAAGTTTCTGTAAAATTGTGAGGTGGCATATTGTCTACAAAAGGTATAGCTGGAAACCTAATATGGAGTTACTTAAGGGAAAATATCTCATCTGACAAGCTATATGTGTCCACATCTGATCTCTTTGACAAGAGAATCAAGCAGTTTTTAAAAGCTGGCCAGAGGAAAGTAAGGAAAGTCTGGCCCATAACAGAATAGCCAATTTCACTTTTTCTTAAAAGTGGTCTTTAAGGATAGGTCTAGTCCATTAAAAACTTAAAAATGGTCTTTAAGGATAGGTCTAGTCCATTAAAAAAACAAAAAAGAGTAATGGCACTGTCATAACGAAACCAAGTCAGTGTAGACGTGCTAAAATTTGTAAATATTTCAAACCAAATGATTCTCAAACCTTGCAGTTCACCCTAAAGTTCTTAGGAAAAAATTCTTGGAGAGTAATTCTCAGTAATGCTGAGTAGTTTCTCATAAGCTTTGCCTAGCATGGTTGTCATGGCTTATGTCCAGATTTCCCCCCAAAGCCCCATGCAGTCATAGCTGGGAGTTTTGGCGAGTGGCTGGATCTATGGCCTATGGGATTAAGGGTGCGTCCTTACTAAATCAGTTCCCAGATTGGTTTAGCATAGTTCTAGGTGTGGATGGCACCACGAAAAAGGCGGGCAGCCTGGAAAGCGTAAGTGGGACACGGAGGCTTCTGCTGTTGCTTTGCTGTCTCCGAGTTTGCCATGAACTATTTCTCCTCTGCAGTTTGGCTCTGTCACCCTGCCTGGAGCCAGCTAACTATGAACTAAAACCTACAAACCATGAGCCAAAATGTTACCTGCTTTCACTGGGTGTTTGGTGTTTTGTCTCAGCAATGAGAAAAATAACTAAGACAATGGTTTTAGTTAAAGTTCTATTTTCTCTCAGTGTTACTACCCTAAAACACTTTCTACCCCCGAGTGTCCCTGAAAAACAGCCACCATGCTAACTTAAAGTCATCAGACCGTGTATTTCACCTATAATTTTAATATTCCCTAATTGCTTTTCAAAACAGTAATTTTTAAATATACACTGAAATAGGAAAAAATACACCAGAATTTTAATTGCACAACTAAGACATCTGAATAACCTAGAGCTAGAAAATGAAAATATTTACAGGATTACAACAAAATATAATTTTCCAAACATTTTTCTGAACAGATAACTTGAAGAAAGGGTCTTATGTATTCTCAAAACGTAAGTAAGGAACAGTGTAAGCTGGCAGGCTGTCCTCTGAGCGCAAGTGAATAGGGGAAAATAAGTGTTTCTCAGCTAATGGTAGGAAAAGTATGCTGAAAAACCATCTCCCGCGTTTCGGACACAGGACGCCTGCAGGCGGTAGCCGGTAGCACTGAGTACGAGGAGCATCTCACTTGAAGGTACGAGCTAAGGGCATGTGCAGGAATTAGGGGTCAGGTTTTTCTTCACCCATTAAAAAAAGAAAGGTTTCCTAAAATTGGAAGGAAAAAAATTATAATTCAGAAACTTTTAGAATGAAACTCTAATCCTTGTGAAAAATACTTTTCTTAATATCTGGGTAGTCTCAGTATTCTGGTCATCGGAAAAACACGTAAGCTTTCCATTCCTTCAGAACGGGCTATTCAGCTCCCTCTATGAGAGTCTTCTAGAATTTGGGATTGGAAACATTCTGACACTGGTTGCTTCTCAGTGGTTTTCAATCGACAGTACAATTTTTATGAATGGTCATCAGCATCCTTCATACTAGTCTTAACCACAAGGCTGGCTTGGAGCTGCTTTGTAAAGAGCAGGACAGTTTTCTAGAATGGAATTTTGACGTATAATGCTATACTTCATAGTACGGGAGAGTCTGTGCTGCTTCCTTAGAGTTTTTATCCTTCTTAAACTTCTGTAGGGGAAAGAAGGTCCATTATCTTCTTGGAAGTATCTCCAGTTTTAGCCTGGAGTTTCAGTTTTAAATTAGAGGAATTCTTTTTACTGTTTGGTTGTAAGAATTCTTGTTCATAGGTAATTGCTTTGGCAGAAGCAAATATACAAGTAGTCTTGGACACAATGGTGCTATCTTACCGAAGTCAGCAGGTTTTGGGTCCCTTGGATGTCTTCGTCTGCTTGTTTGATTGCCTTCTCTGCTGCAACCTGGGCCTTTTCCGCTTCTTCGAGAGCCTCCTTCACCATGTCTGCAGTGACTTTAACATCTGTTGCACTTTGGCTGAGTAAAAGGATGAGACATACTGTTTGTTAATATGAAAAATGTATTTTCACTGAGAATATTTCTTTTTTAGGATAGCCTTCCTGGTAAGACTCAGAGACTCTTAGCCATTTAACTAGTTAAAAAGAAATCCTTTTGCTGGGCATGGTGGCGCACACCTGTAATTCCAGCACATGGGAGGATGAGGCAGGAAGATTACTTTGAGTTTGAGGCCGGAAGTCCAGCCGGAGCTACATAGCAAGACGCTGTCTCAAAAAAGGGAAAAATCTTTTTGCTGTGCATGCTTAGCTACACCAAGTACATTCCCTCTCACGTCTTCACATACCTGGCTCTTTTAGCTTCCTCTAACAACATCTCGGCTCTGGCAATGTCAGAAGCACTCTGCTGTAGAATAACTTCCACTTGAGAAAGGCTTTCAACTTTTTCACGGATGTCTTCTGTCAAGTTCTGTAACTGTTCTGGGGTGCTGGGCATTTCCATTTTTAGTACCTCATTAGCAACTGCTTCAATGCTGTCCAAATCGGCACTGTCCTCTGAAAAAATCACAAGTGGTTCATTCATGAAACCACGGCGGTCATCTGCTGCGTGGGTAGCACCGTGAGGTTACACAACGTGAGGTTGTGTACGTGAGGTTACGTACTTCCTGTTGGAGAGTGTCTAACCTCCCTGGGAGAGGACATGCAGACAGCGAGGACTGGGCTTCTGGACTTTGTTGTGTGGTAGGGTAGTGAGGGTGAAGAACCGATGAGGTTCTGAAGGCCAGCACAGTTAACGGGGAGGCCTGTAGGTGGGCGTGTAAGGCAAGTCCAGCAGAGCGGGTGGCTCAACTGTGGAAATCCACAGACACCAGCATTGTAGCTGGAACTGGCAGGCAGTGTAAACTTTTTTTTGCCATGCTGGGATCCAACCCAGGGCCTTGCACATGCTAGGCAAGGGCTGTAACCACTGAGCTACCCCCTGACCCCCACAGTGGAAAATCTCGAGGTTGAAAACTACTGCAAATGTGGACAAAAAGTTGATATAAACAGAACAAGAAAGAGAAACAACCTAGTCAGGAAAGCAGGAGAACCTAGAGAGTGTACTATCAGTGAGGCCAAGGAGTTTCAAATACAAAATGTGAAAGGTGACTTAAAAATATTACAAGGAGGTTACATGTCAACTATGTTAGATCTTCAGCAAATACGTGTTGGAATGATGGCTTCCACAAGATATTTCTAAAGATACCCTTAGCAAATAACTGCCATTTCTTCATGTATTGGATTCCTTCTTCTCTTTCCTTGCTAACAGAAGGAAAATTTTTTTCCAGGCATCTAACTATGGTCAGATAAAATGGCCAACTCAGAATTAAATCTTTATCAGTCTTAATTATAATGACATTCTATTTTCCAGAGCCATTCACGTATAAGCATGATTTCTGGCCTATAAGATTTATGGGAATAAATGCTTGTTTCTTAGGAAGGGGTCTCCATTTCTAAAAAGATAGAACAAGGGAATAAGGGGTCACACTGTCTTTAAGTGAAGTCTGGAACTTTGGCAGCCTCTTTGTAACTATGAGGAGCTAGCTTGAAACAAAGCTAAAGTGCTTAAAGTGGCAGAGCAAAAAAAAAATATGTGGATCTCAAAGCCATGAAGCTATCATACTTTGGACTTATGGGAGACAATATACATCTTTTGATTAATTCTGATTTAGTGTAAAGTTTTCTGTAAATTGTAGCTCATTACCATCCTTAGCAGTAACATTTGTTTGAACTGTGGACCAGCAACGCTTAAGGTCTGGGCCACAAATTCTGGAAATTTTCTTTTTCTCTACATAACAGGCTACAGAATTATTTTAACTGTAGATACAATATCCTGTCAGTAACAGGATTACAAAGTTTTTGGAGCAATGCCAAAATCACACACTTCTTTAGGGTTTTGAGGTCATTATATGTAATCTCTAACATAAATTCCAAATTCAATTCACAAAGTATTTTCTTTTGACTTAATTTGCTGCTTAGCTGTCCCATGAGGTATGCTTATGTACCTGCATAACATTGGCAAATTTATATACATCAGCTTAAGAAATGGAAACGTTCTTAATATGGACATTTACCTCGCTGGGAAATGTTATTTTATGTCCTGCCAGAAACTGACTTTATCTAAAATGCAGGTTTAAATTACAGCTGGTCAAGCAGAACCTTAGAATAAATGTCTGAAAGTGCAACTGAAGTGAGAAACTCCTTACGGGTCAGGAAGTTCCTGATTTCCTTGATCAGGTTTCTCAGCTCCTCGTTGCTCTTCTCCACCTTGTCCTTGGTAGCGTTGGTTTTCAACAGAACATCCTGCGCGTTCTGTTTTGCCTCATCCGCCTTTAGTTTTGCTTCGGAGATCTAAACATCAACAACAAATTACCCATGAAACAGGGCCTCTCCAGCAGACCAGAATGTTGAACTTCTCCCACTGAACAAAGTACTGTATTCTTACGTAGATTCAGTGTTCAGTATACAAACTGCCAGGTAGTATTCTTACGCTGGGTTAGCATTTAACTTTTCTGTAAGTGCTTTTAACTCCTCCAAGAATGCTGTCTAGTCTCTTTCCTCAGGTGTCAATATCAATATTTCAGTGAAAAAAGTGTATTACTTTAGAAGAAAAGGTGCCCAAATGCTTAGTGTAGAATTTTTCTAATACAGCTGGAAACCCTGAAACCCCAATAAAATAATAGTTCTTAATTTATTGTCAACTATGATCTGAGCTCTCTGCTAACATGCATTACTCTTGTGAAGAGAAAGCAAATTCTGCAACTGTCCGTGAATAAAAGCCCCCCTGTCTCTTCTTCACCACACAAGCATGTGAACTTTCACACTTGACTCTGAAGCAAATGTTTTCCGTCAGCAGTTAGACTTGACTTCTCCCTTTCAAAGCCTCTACAACAGGAAGCAAACACACACACATCACAGAGAGCTGAGGCCATCCACGGGATTACCATCTTGGAGAGCTGCTCCACGTCAGCCAGGGCACCCAGGACATCTCGGTCAAAGTCCATGGCTTTCTGCCAGGCATTGTGGGCGACAGTGACCAGCCCTCCGCAGCCAGGCCCCCCACACTTCTTCTGCCCGTCCTCGGTTCTGCAGTTCGGGCCGCCGCACTCCGTCTCAGAACAGTCAGCCCCTGGCGGCGTGCCGCACGTCTGCAATAAGAGGAGGGTCGAGGGTCAGGCAGAGGGGCTACAGGGCTGCGGCAGAACAGCCGTGCGGGCTGCGTCCTCTGCGAGGTGCTGAGGGGAGCAAGGAGCTCGGGAATCTGCTCAGCTGCTCATCTCCACTGAAACAAAGCTCACATCCCCTCGGCCCCGCCCACATACACTAAATCCCACAAGGGTGCACAGCGTATGAACATCTCTAGCAAGCTGAGGCTGCCAGTGTGAAGGCTGAGGAATGCTTCCCCGGTTTTTCTGTCTACTTAGATTTTTTTTTAAAGCCACTGTGGACCTTCTTTGGGCCCAGCCCCGGTGACTATAGTGAAAAAGTCTATGGTCTAGCCTCAGAACAACTCACTTCCAGTTAGGAAGACAGAGTCACTCCACGCAGCAGCCAAGAACGGTCAAGAATACGACCCTAAGTACGAAGGAGAATGGGCAAAAGGCACTGCTAAGGACTGCAGCGGCCACGGCTGGTTTGCTGGCTGGTGGGGTCTGAGCAGGGGAAAGGAGAACGTCACAGATGCCAAAGGAAGTGAGAAAACAATGCACAGAAGGTGGACGGAGCCTGTCCAAGTTCCCCTACGCTTGGTATGTGTTGGCAACTTCTGAAAGCTCTACACATAAGCATGGTGTACAGGTGAAACCTGCGAAGTTACAAGTGTGATATGTGACAGAAAAGATGAGCGGGAAGAAAACTATTTAGAGCTGTCCTTTTATGGGAAATGTTCACCCTAAAAAGAGGCAAAAGATATATTACAGTGAAAAGCAATTAGGGGAATACTCCCAAATGAAATTTTCGTTTTTAAAAAGTAAAAGCATTTTTAGTAGATACTCTTTGGCCTAACAATTTTAATTATAATCCCTAGGTTAACTAAAATAAGTCACATTGCTGGTTTACTGTACATAAAAAAAGTTAGAAAGTAAAGTTTATTGTGTGCTATGAAAGAACCTGAGTCCTAATCCAGAAGAGAAACTGAGACCTCAAGGACGATTTCTAACGACAGTCTGACCGCACACGAGGCCGGCTGTGTTTCAACAGACAGCAGCAGCACAGGAAAAGTGCGTGCTCAAAGATGGACAGGAGGTAACTGAAAACACAGAAGGACGGAAAGCGAACTCTTTACTAGACAGTGACAGTGTCAAACTCAAAGCAGAGTTCTCAGAGGAGAACTAGCAGAGACTGGCGCAGCTGGCGAGCCCCTGGGTGCTCCCCAGGTGCTGACACCTGCAGGGGGAAGGCACATTTGTGAAGGCCAGAGGAAGCCGCCCGCTCACCACCACTCCCAGGACGCCTTCCGCTATGAAGCAAAAGTCCTTAGCATGCTTAGCTGCCCACGGATGACTGATTTTTATTAGAATTTGTAAGGAACAATCCCTGAGAGACTTGCTATTTCATACCTAACAACTCTTTCTACTGTTAGGTGCAGTTTACACACTGCCCTACATCTTCATGTTTATTTTTTCATTTAGTAAGTGGCAACAGGAGATCTACACAATCCCTGCTTTCACCAGATGCCGTAAACTTCATGGGGTAGTGAGTATCACACCTTGCAGGCATCAGTAAAATCGGCCACTATATCGTGCAGACTTTTTGTCTGCACACGCGTGTGCACATGTGCGCGCAGGGTGCTGGAACTAAGAAGCAGATGATGGAACGTTTTAGTCTCCGATACACCTGCACCCTTAACTGTTTCTCTGCATTTCTAGGCGGAGTGAAAACAAACCTTAGCCTATAAAAAACACTCTCCAAATTCTCTCAGGTGTCCTTCCGTGAGAAACAGTGGAAACCTGAGCAAGAAACGGGCTCAGGCTGGCTTTCTCTTGGCCTTCTGCCTGATTTGCATTAAACTTACTCAATTTCTCTTGGCTCCAGAGTTACTTTTTAAAAGCTTCTAGGAAATTAATCTACTTTCTAGACTGGTTTTGGGCTTAATCTTCACCAGGGTAAAGGTATTGGAACAAAGGATCATTTTTGCTACAAAAAACTCTTTAGCTGTCTTTTGTTTGGGAAAGTATTTCCCAGCGTGACTCTGAATTCTTCCACTGATTTGGATTTTGCACTTCAAGTCAGAACATGGTGAAGAAAGAAATGTCCGTATCATAAAGAGGGTCAAGTTTCAATCAAAAGTCACCCATTCAGCTGATACAACAGCTTGGGAAAGTGGTGATGACCCCGGATGCACCCCAGAGAGACAGCTGCAGGAGAGGCAGGCGGGGACAGCACAGGCCGTGCTGCTCTCGCTTGGCTGTAGACACTCCGCACTGTGGCCCCGGCCCGGAGTCCCACTCCTGCAGGCTCATCTGCAAACAACACTCTCAAGGACAAAGCAGGGTCCTCCTACGCACAACAGCAGTGAGGCCAAATCCCAAATGTTACCATCTCAGCGGTGGCTGACAGGTCCAGACTCTGGAGTTTGCCTGCCAGTTCATCGAGAAGGCGCGCCTGGTCCTCCTGCTTTTCCCTGAACTGGGACTCTCGCTCCAACATCAGGTCTTCTACTCTGTCCCGCATGAGAGCCGACTGCTCCACGGTGCTGTTGGGGTCTGTGGTTGAGGCGTTCACTCTCTCTTCTGCCTCCAGAGACATCTGGAAATACTTGGTAATGCTATCCAAGGCGCCTAGGGCAGGAAGTGAAACGGCCCATGGTTAGTATTGCAGTACCCCATGTCCCTCACCAAGCAGGGTATCTTCTGGCCCTGAATTTACTGTAAGGTTTTAGGATTCCAGAAACAATCTCTATGAAGAAGTAGAATTTTCCTTCCACAACCAGTGAATTCATTCTGTCCCATTAGAAACGTTAAATCTGGACTGGAAAATGAGACACTCATCATGCACGTGTTTCTACACACAGGCTACAACTACTTCGGTCTGAATAGCTGATGTTAAGAAGCCTACAGATTGGGGCTGGGGATTTAGCTCAGCGGCAAAGCGCCTGTCTGGCAAGCGCAAGGTCGTGAGTTCGGTTCCCGGTACCGGAGAAAAACCAAGAAGCCTACAGATTAAATGACAGGATGACTTTTCCCCTTTCTCCGTTATTTATTCAGGTCCACTCACATGCCTGCGACTATGTACTTAATAGCATAATGTTTTGACTGAGTTAAGAAAGAAAAAATAAACCACAACCAGTTGTGCATAAAACAGGATAGTGTAATCTAATATCTCTACTTTGTTTTGCTTTTTGCGGGGGAAGGTCTCATGTGGCCTATGAGATCAATAAACAAGGATTTGGAAAAATTACTTGCTGACCGAGTAAGATTCTCAAATGTGAAAGGATCTGCAGGATTTTCAACCAGTAACTATTCAAAACAGCCTGTGCAAGAAAAAGGCAAAGGAGCTGAACTACTCACTGGAGAATGAAGACACGGGCCCCACAAGTATCGCTACTGGCCCCTTGGGACCTTTGCTATGTCGCTCAGTCTCTCCGTGCCCCAAATCCCAAATTTATAAAACAGGGACTTTCTTCCCCATTTGGGCCAGAGACTTGAAGAAAAGTTTAATTATTAAAAAGCAATTTTTTTTCCCCCCTGCAAGTATTAAGTTTAGCAGATGGTGAAATCTACTGTCTAGGCCTGGCTTTTTTGCACAAAAGATGCTCACCCCGAATATCTGAGTTTTTGATAAATTCCAGTTGTTCAGCAAGTTCTTTCACAGTGTTGTCAAGGCTTTCTGCTTCCGCCTGGAGCGAGTCCAGTTTTCTGGCTGTGCTGTTGCTCTGTGAAGCCGTGTCAGATAATTTCCCTTCTACTTGAGCCATCTTTTCTGTAACATCTTTGGTTAGTTTCCTGTTTAAAAAAAAAAAAAAAATTACCTATATAAGCTGGACCAAAGGAAAACTGTAAAGTCTCATTTTTACATCTACTCATTTTCTGTCCATTATACTACTTCACTTTAGTAATTGGTAACAACTCCACTTGTAGGTGCGGATCTTAGAAGAGGTTCTAGTAAATGTAACAACTTTTCTTTCTTCAAGGACTCTGAAGCACACACAGAGGAGCGCTCAGCTGTGTCCCAGTGGGTGGCCGTGGAGGGCTTCCAAGTCTGCTGCACGATGAGTGCATGTCAGGTCAGTGCGGGCTTCCAGCTCCACACAGAAACAACTTTAAGTCTTTTAATTGCACAGGCTCAGGAGACACAAGTGACTGCAGTGCGGAATTAGGCCTCCTAGCCACCTGCCAACACTGTTCCCTGACCGCAAGGATCTCCTTCCAGACGGAACATGTAGGAAAACCTGCCACCAACCACGGAGAGCTACCCAGCCAGCTTTCCATACACTCTTCACCCCCATCGACGCCCTATCAAAGGCGCCTCCATCTCCCACCAAACTACCACTCTTTTTATTTTTCACAAGAAAAGGGATAGCTATGAGGACTAACTTGTAGCTTCTACAGTATCTCTTTATAACCCAAACCCAACTGCATTTTGTTCTAGATCTTCTATCTCAAAAGCTGCCCTTCAGGAACCTTATCTGTAAATACAATGTGTGGTCTTGTATGTTTGTCACAAAGAAAGTAGGATTTGAGAAGACCTTGGCTCTGTAATGACTGGATCACCCAACTGAATATAATTGTTTTCTCTGGGATAGAAGAATATAAAACACCGAGCTGTGCATGCTGGTGTGCGCCTCTAGTCTCAGCCACTCAGGAAGGATTGCTGAAGCGTAAGAATCACTCATGCCCAGAAATTTGGGGCCAGCCTGGGCATCATAGTGAGACCATGGCTGTTATGAAAGGAAAAACAGAACAAAACTAAAAAAATATAAAGATGCTAAAAACTTGGGGGCCATGAGAAAAATTACATTTAAGCCTGAGGTAATACCATGAATGATCCAACTCAAAGAACAAACACTTAGTGGAATCATCAGATTTGGTAGGTTAATTTACACTTTATGAACCTGATGGCTTTTCCCCTGAGGATAGCAGGTTTTTTGTTTTTTGTTTTTTGTTTTTCAGTGTTCTGCTGTTATTAATCTGTTGTTTCACAAAAGGCTTTCGTTTCTCCTTAGGTTTCAAAAAATATTACAATTAAAAAAAAAAACCAAATAGTCAAGCCTAACATTGGTTTATATTATTCGAGGGATTAAACCCAGGGCCTGACACATGCTAGGCAAGTGTTCTACCCAAGTACATCCCCAGCCCTGCAACATTATATATTTTGAAGTAAGACCATTTTGGGTCTTAAACATACATCCTTGGACATTATGCTGAAAACAAGTATTACCGAAGCTGCTTTTCCTGAGATGACAGCAATTTGCCTCATGGATACTAAGGGTAGAAACCTTGTAGCTGCCTCTGGATGGGGCTGCTGGCTGGCTCGCCCAGGACACCCGGGATTTTAGTTCTGCAGGCACAGGACACCCAGGCCAGCAATCACGTCCTAAACAGGTCTGCACCTAGAAATGGCCTAAAACTCGTGACTCCTGCCAGGAGGCAGCTGCTGCCCATGAGGAGGCTAAGTCTCTTAATAAGGTCAACTGCCTCGTAAATACATTATCAGCCCACAGCAGACATTCCCGAACACCCCGCTCACCCACGCAATCTTGGACCCAAACCCTGAGGCTTTCGGTCAGGGGACCAGTGGCATTCAACTGTGATGACAGGGAACTTGAGCTAAGGAAGTCAGCTGTCGTCTGGGTCTCCGCACATCACATAAGATGAACATTCCCCTGGCCTCAGAGATGCGGACTAAATCCCACCCCGCACAAAACAGCGTTACTGCGCTCTGTCAGAATCTACAGTCATCATCACGTCGGACAAGAGAGCTCTTCCTGTTTTGTCCTTCAGCTCCTAGGTCTTTTCACAGTGCTGTTTCTGGGGTCCTTTTCGGCAAAAGTAGTTAGAGTATTTGTGGGCAGGGAAAATGAGGGTAGAAGAAAAGGTAGAAAGATGATCCCTGAGAGGTTAGGCCACTACCTCAACTCTCTCTGCTGTAACTGCACACATAAAAACTTACTGAGCTGAGTGTGGTGATGCATGTCGGTATTCCCAGCACTTGAGAGGATGGCACGTTTGAGGCCAGCCTGGGCTATGGAATGAGTTCCTGGCCAGAGCAGACTACTAAGGAGACCCAGCCTCAGAAACAAAACAAAACCAAAAACCCTCATTATCCAGTCTAAGAGATGCACACCTAGACAAGGTGTAGAAGGGGGATTTTTTGTTGTAAAAAAGATTTTAATAATTAGTTGAAGCACTGGTCTAGTGGACCGATGGCTAAGCAGCAAACTAACCTGGGAAAAAAAGTCTATTTGTGGTGATAGAATTTCCCTCGTAGTAGTGTAAGTTACAATAACAATAATTTAGATTTATAATGTCTTTCTTGCAATTACATTATCACTTCATAAACCAATCCCTGTGTTACTCTGTAGGGTAAAGCAAATATTATTTTCCCCACCCTCCATGGGAAGGAAAATGGAGGCCCGTGCATTAGTGCGCGACTTAAGTTCACAAGCCCAGCGCACAGCAGAGCTGAGACTTGGTTACGGGGGCGGGGTGGTGAGCAAACGCGCACTTCCCATTCCGCAGCCTGCAGGACCCTGGATCCAGGGACGCGCCCCCGTCACTCACCCAGGCCTGCTGGAAATGAACGGGCCAGAGTCTGTCTTCAGTGACAGGATCAGAGCCGTCCAGCAGAAGCACCAGGACAGCTCTGCTGTTTAAAGCTGAGCAAACATCATAAGTTGTTGCTCCAACCATTAACTACTTACTCTGCTTCCTCAAAGAGATTCCCGATGTTTTTTAGTGGCTCAGCTGCCGGGCTCTGGGCCAGGATCGCTTCTATTTCGTTGACTTTCTTCTCCACCGAGTCCACAGTCTCCCGGTAAGGCCCAATCACGCCGCTGATCTTCAAGGCCTTGGCTTTCTCCAGGAACCTGTGGGTCTTGTTGGTCAACTCGGCGATGATCACATCCCAGAGTGCAAAGCACTGGTGGCAGGGTGCGCAGTCCGGGAAGACCCCCGAGTACCCCCGCGTGCACTTGTCACAGCGTGGCCCCTCGACACCCTCCACGCAGACACACTGGCCAGTGGACTGGTCACACTGCGGCGTCTCGATGCCCCGGGGATCACAGTCACAGGCTGGAAGGGAAACAGCAATGCCAGCTGGTCTCGATCAGGAGCCTCAGTGATCGGATTTGGTTCTTAACGATAACAGTAATAATTCAAAATGAACAGCTAATGCTTATTGAGCACTTACTGTGTGCCAGGCATTACAGAAATGTTCTACAGGTATTTCACATAACCCACACCAGAACCCTATACGTGTGCAATGATCCCCACTGTTTACAGATGTGGAAACTGAAATGCAGAGAGATCACATGACTGCTCCGGGCCACACAGCAGGAAAAAGGCCGAGTCACGATTCCACCTCCTGCTGGGTAACCATCCTACCACGCTAAACACTCACTCACAAAACACCACACATGATGTAGGGGTCTCGAGAGCCCAGCAGTCCCCACCTGTCACTGGTTCAATACACAGCAGCTGGCACCTGAGGCAGAGCCAAATGCCACAGGGAAAACACGTCTGCAACAGGGCAAAACCCAGCATCTCTGGCCAGCAGCTGTGGCCGATATTACTAATGACAGTGCCTAGTCTGTCCCCAAATCTCAGGGGATCAAATTATTTCTGTATCAGCACTTCAGATATCTGGGTATCGCTACAGCATCTGAAGAGCAAAAGGCCTGTGCACACGTCTGGCCAACAACCCATCCTGGTGAAAGGTGTAAGTAAAATAAATATACTCTTATCTCCCTACCTAGACCCTGGCCAGACTTCAAGGGCGGGGCAGGGCCCGTCTTACACCATTGTTACCTCTCAGCGCCGCACTCTCGGTAAGCTGTGCTTCGCCTGTGGCCTCCCTGAACCCTCCACGCTGCCTGGTCAGTGCGCAGCTCCCCTTTCCCCTTTCCAGCAACACTCTGAATTCTTGGGCAGCGAAACTGAAGTGTCCAGGACGCGGGTTAGGAACACAAGCTGGTGTCCACTTCTGGGGATACAGGTTCCACTTCTAGGCTTACACAAAACAGGACTTCGTCCTCCTGACAACACAGCTCGTGGATCTCTAAGGACTCCCATGAAGTTTTATTGCCCGGGTCACAAAGGAACTAAAGAAAAATGCGGGCGATTGTGGAAGAAATCCCAACCTGAGGAAACTAATCAGGCATCTAAAGATGAATGTGTGGGCAAGGAACAGATGAGTTCTTCTACTGAAGAACTGTGGAATGAGGAACAAGCAAAGTTTGGAAAATGCCCACATCCCAGAGGTTCTCGCCTCTGCCTCACAGTTCTCATGAAACCTAGGTTTGGGGACGCCGGCCTTTGCTAAGAGCGGGGGCCTTGGATGGAGACTGACCCTGCGCTTCTGCTGTCTACGAATCAGCAGGTTCCTCGTGTGGCCCTCCGACTTCTGCGGGGCACAGCGCACAGCCCCAGGCCGAGGTTTCCTCCAGTGCCCCCGCAGTGGGCGGAGCAGATTCCCGCCCTGTCGCAGCACACTGGTGGGCTTGTTCAGACTCGCAGGGTCGGCCAAGAGCCCCGAGCGCACGGACAATAGCAACATTCAATGCGTTCTAAGTCGGAGGCTCTACTCATTTGTCTTTTACATAACTACGTTTTTTTTCCATAAGGAGAATACTTAGCTATGACCTAAGTCTCTCTATAAGCACATTGTCTGCTACATGGCACTAGAGTCTAAATTTGTGCTCTCCGACAAACCATTGCAACTGAAAATGTATTTGGCAATTAAATACACAATTCCAGAGAAGAGTGTACATCCTTTGCCCATGGCCCCATCTAATTTCAGAAGACACTGCTTGTCCTTGCTGATATCTGGAGCCAGGCCTTCAAGTCCCAGTCTCCACCTTGGAGGTGCTCAGTGCGCATGGAAGCCCGCACTGTGTCTCCTCCTCGCTTCTGCGCCGGCCAGACGGCCTGAGTGTGGCTCCCACGGCCTTCCAGGAGGCACGAGGCTCTGTGGCTGCTGATGGATCCCCCGTGGTTAAGTCAATTCTCAGTCTCTCTCTAGGGATGTTTTGTAGGTTATCATCTTTCTCTGCAGGGCATCAAAGGCACTTGGGGTCCAGCACTTTCTTGTTTGAGAGCCTGCTTTAAGCTCTTGTCCCTTAAGGGACATTTATCATCCTTGGCTCCCGAACACTGAATACATTTACCAGTGGTGGAGAACCTTTGAGAGATGAGTGTCCGACTGCAACCCAAAACCCACTTATTTATTGCAAAGTGCCAGCACTGCAATGATAACTGAATACTACGGTTTTAGTTTAGAAAAAACAGCTCATACATTAATGTATTTTGTCTTCAAAGAAAAATATCACATGTGCCATGGGTTCACCACCACTGCCCTATACCAACTGCCCCCTCATGGCACAAACTCAAATGCTTTCTTCCCCCAAATTAGAAATGCCCTAAACCAGCTCAGCCAGTGTGAACTCAAAGAGAAGACACTGCAGACCACAGGGTTCAAACAGACGCAACAACTTGTAACTCTGAATTGCTAAAGTTAGCAACTCGGTCAGGTACCTTCGCCCTACATTTTATCACTCTGGAGAAAAGGAGTTTCTTTCTGGGTGGCATTTAAAAAGAGACCAAAGGTAAGTTTGGAAAAATATTGTAATTCAGTAGGGAAGCAAGACTAGAACCCTTAGATTTAGAACTGGAAAAAGCTCTTGGAGTGTTTTCCCAGGGGCCCACATTCTTAGGGAAGCTCGTAATAGCTCCAAAGAGCTTGAAACATTTTACTGGGTGGGGGTGTGCTGAATGGATGTGAATACTGATTATGATATAAAGGTTAGGAACACAAAAGGCCTTCTCTTCCTCTGCCGCTGTTTCTTATTTTGTAGTACTGGGACAGAACCTAGGGCCTTCGCACTGAGCTACATGCTCAGCTCTGCTCTGCTCTGCCCTCTCCTTCTTTTTTTCTTCCTTTCATCTATCACTCTACCTACCTACCTACCTACCTATCTACCTAGAGACAAAGTCTTGCTATGTAGTTCAGGCTGTTCCTGAACTCACCATTTAGCCCAGGCTGACCCTGAACTTGAGGAGATCCTTCTGCCTCAGCCTCCAGAGTGCTGAGGTAACAGGAGGGTGGCACCAAGCCTGGCTTCCTTTTATTTTTTTTGAGGCAGAGACTCACTATGTTGCCCAGGCTGGCTTTGAACTTGCAATCTTCCAAAGGCAGCCTCCGGAGTAACTGGTATTACAGGCACGCACCAACATGCCTGGCTCTGGGACTAAGTTTAGAAAGCAAATTCTGAGTACATTTCAGTTTGAAAATCGCATAGATAGGATAGATGAATAAAACCACAGAGGACTGGCAAGCTTCCTACGTCAACCGAGTAGGCATGTGCTGGGGAAGGTAAGCTCCTGTGCTCCCTGGAGGCAGAACCAGGGAGGGAACTGGAGGCCTGGCTCCGGACCGCTGGGGCGGAGGGGCTGCCCCTCTGCCTGCCTCTCCCCAGAGCCCTCCAGCCATGGCCTCAGGCAGAGAGGGCAAGCCTTGAGGCCAGTCTCATAGTCCGTTTATTAACTAAAAGTCTGATTATCTTACAGAGAAAAAGAAAATACTAGAGGGAGAAAGGGAAAGGAATACACATGTCCAGTTTCAATCCGTTTTCCTTATACAAGCTGCATTTCCTTGAGAATAGTCTTTGTTTCCTGTGTTGGTTTTTCCCGATTATCAGTTTAGTTAGCAATGGGCTGACTTCTACATAAAATGATAAAGAAGTCGGTGAGCACCAGTGCTAGAAATCTCACGCTTCGCAGCTTCTAAAACAAGATCTAACTTTTGACCCAGACAAGTTGGGGGAGGGGGTTAAACTACAGTTTCTTTTTTTAAAAAAGATAAGAGGGTCAGGGGTAACCTGAGCACGCCTCGGAACAAGCCTCTGGTTGACTTTGTTTCTGGGTAACAGGCTTCTCAAGCTAACAAAGCTAAGACTGGAGCAAAGGGTCAGAGAGCTCTGGCAGCCAAGGCTATTTCACCAACGACACACGCTCACAGAATCAGCAGTGACAAAGGCATTATCTGGAGAAACATCAAGCCCGTGGGCAGTAGAAGACTGAGGAATTAAAGCGAATAGTGACCTGGGCCCTGGAGAACACATTTCAGTGGAGGTTCTACCTGGGGAAGAATCTTAGCGCAAGGGGACGGACTTCTGATGTGTCAGACCCCAGGAACCTCAGCATCTGAGGGATGAAACACTGCTTGTTCCCTGACGCAGCCAACCGTAGCCCCGCTGGGACACAGACCTTCACCTGAGATGCCCGTACACACACTTCTGGCTTGCCCTGCCTGGCAGCGCATGCCATGCTGCTCTACCCACTGTGAGGCGTTTTCCTGCTATTAACGAAGCTTCTGGTTTTTGACCTTTTGTAGGAGACACCAAGTGAGTTGCTCACTTGAAGACCCGTTATTTTTTTCATTGTTGTATCCAAAAGAGGAAAAGGTCATTTTTAAAAGTAAAAGTCCGACAGCGATGTACAATTTCACATATGCAACAAAGAAAACTAGCCTAAGACTACATAGAAAGTGATAGAAAATATTCAGTTATAAACTAAAAATGCAGGGAAAATAGGACATGAGCAGAAGACATAGTTGGAAGAGCTTATTAAATCTCTGCTGTAAATGCTTTTAAGAAAGGAAACATATTTGTCAGGTTCAAAAAAATTACTGCAGAATAAAAATGACTCAGATGATTTTATTAATTTTTTTTGTTCTTAAGAAAATGTCAACTGGAGCCAGCGGGGCTGGGGATTTAGCTCAGCGGCACAGCGCCTGCCTCGCAAGCGCAAGGTCATAAGCTCGATTCCTGGTACCAGGGAGAAGAAAAAAAACTGTGTAAAAATTCCTTGGGGGTTGGGGATATACCTCAGTGGTACAAATGCCTGCTTGGTAAGCTCAAGGTCCTGAGTGCGATTCCTGGTACCAAAAAAACCCAAACAAACAAACAAAAAAAAAACCGGAGCCAGGTGTGGTGGCAGCCTCCCAGCACTCGGGAGGCTGAGGCAGGAGGAGTGCCATGAGTTTGAGGTCAGCCTGGGCTACCTAGTTAAGTCAAGGCCAGCCTGGACTATACAGTGAGACTCTATCTTGAAAACTACTGAATAAATAAAAATTTAAAAAAAAAAAGAAAAGAAAAGAAAATATCAATAGTGTGCAGAGGCACATGTCTGCAATTCCAGCACTATGCAAGGATAATGCAGGCCGACCACAAATTAGAGCCCAGCGTGGGCAATTTAGCAACTTAGTAAGACTCTGTCTCAAATAAAAAATGAAAAGGGCTGAGCATGTAGCTTATACAAAGGTCCTGAGTTCAATCTCTAGAAACGCAGAAAGAGGGGCAAAAAAGAAAAAGAGAAACATCAAGTTTCTCCCAGCCTACATGAAAATCTGGCTTTCATTCACATTCACTGACTTTGAATGCCAACCTCATCCTCACTGTTTTTACATAGACTCTGATGCCCTCAGTCCTTGCTGGGGCAGACATTGAATTCATGCACACAAACCAAAGGCTTTAACTATTGACACGGACATGGTCTGCTGAACTGGTGGCGAACCTATGGCACGTGTATTGTTTTTCTTTTAAGACAAAAAATGTTAATGTACAAGTTGGTTTTTCTCTAAACTAAAACCGCAGTATTCGGGTTTTCATTGCAGTGCTGGCACTCTGCGATAAATCAGTGGGTTTTAGGTTGCACTTTGGGCACTTGTCTCTAAAAGGTTCGCCATTGCTGCTCTGCTGGATCCACCAGCATCAGGTGATCTCTTTAGAAAAACCAGGGGTCTCTTGCATGAGGTACCAAGGAAGCCGATCTTAAATACAGTTCAGAGAGGCCAAAACAATAAAAAAATAACCACCTTGCAGGAATATATGGTTCATAGGTTCCCATTTTGCTTGAAGTCGTTTTTAAATCCACTGTGTGTATCTGCAGTGCGTGGATGTGGACGCCTGTGCAGAGCCGAAGAACCGCACCCCTGGCTGCAGGCTGCAGCGGCAGCTCATCTACTCTTTACTCCCTGCCCTTACCTGGAGGGTGGGATCAGACTTTGTAGCAAACACGGAGCATGCATTTCTCGAATCATTAAACCTAGCAATCTGTGCTGCAGCGTGCGGTTTATAAAAGGCCTCTGCAGCCCCCGCCCCGCGCCGTCCAAACCTCACCTCGGCACTCGACATCGGGGTCTCCCCAGAAGAGCTCCTGGCACTCGCTGCAGGTGCGGCCTCCGAAGCCCGGCATGCACTGGCACTGCCCTGTGAACTACGGCCGGAACACAGACAGGGTCAGGCGGCCTCGGCGGCCTCGGGGGAGGCAGCTGTCGTCCTTCCCCCGGCTGCTGGGCGGAAGGGACCCAGCGGGCTGCCAGCTGTGGACAGGGACCCTCCCTCCTCCGTCTCAGGCACCAAGGTCACCGGCCTGCGCCTCCTCGCGGCTCCCCCAAAACAGGGTCAGAAAGGTCCACCGCGTCCGGGGTCTGTGTCCGCCTTTCTGCACTGTCGCCCTCACAGAGCCACACCAATCCTAGGCCAACCCCCTCTCAACCTGACTGACTAGGGAGCGTGTGAGCTGTCTACATGTTGGGGGCCGCTATTTCACGCTGAGTAATTAGGCAGGAAGTTCGACTCCAGGGCCAGGCAAGGAAGAGAAACTTCCGCTCTTGCCCCTGCCCTGTGCCCTCCGTACCGCTGCCCACCCACTGCTGGGCACTGCACTGAATCGCTGTGGGCGTGATTATATCACCCCAGCCCAGCAGGGGCCAGGGAGGGCCGAGACCAGACCTACTGTGCTGGCCAAGCTGCTACCATGCTGGCCCTTCCCAACTGAGGAGAGGCCACCGAAGGGACTGGCTGTCACGGGGGCCCACCATGGCCTCACCCCTCACCTCATTGCAAGACGGCCCGAAGGAATGCTCGGCGTTGCAGTCACACAGCTCGCACCCGGTCCCGCCGGCCAGCTGCCAGGTGTTGGGCGCACAGCGGTCACAGTTCTGCCCGATCACGTTGGGAAGACACGTGCACTGGCCAGAGGCCTGGTCGCACCGGCAGTCAGAGCTGTTACAGTGCGCCTGCTCGGTGCCGAGGGTGTTACAGACGCACTCTGAAAAGGACAGCGGGGTCGGGGGTGCTGGTGATCAGTCACAGGCACAAGCATGCACAGCTCAGCTACCCCCCAACGGCCAGCGTTCCCCCTGTCCCAACCTCCACCTGGACGTCCAAGTAGGGAAGGAAGTAACTTTTTAAAACCTTAAACTTAGGGCAAGGGATATAGCTCAGCAGCACAGCACCTGCCTGGCAAGCGTGAGGTCGTGAGTTTGATTCCCAGTACCAAAAAAATAAAATAAAATAAAAACTTAAAACTACTGTGCTTCAGAAGCTTTTGTGAAATGAGACACAGTTCTGCTCTTTCCCGGGCCGGTGACAAATTTGCACAACACCAATGACAGTGTTGCCAGGAGTATTTCCTAGATGGACAGACTCAGTGAGCTGCTCATTAATCACGCTACAAGTAAAGATTTAACTGTAAATAAAAAGTGCGCCACTAGGAACGGAGATATCCAGTGGTTTCAAGCTCTTGGCCGGAAACAGCGGTAATTGGAGGTGTCTGAAGCAGCAGGGAGAGGCCCTGTAAGCCACAGGCTTTAAGGAACCTGGTCCTGCTGGTCCCCAACATCCCACATGCGTCTGTGTAAACAAAAGCAGGGGCCTTGGAGCAGCAGCAACGAAAATGCCTGCTGTTCTCTTGATAAGAGAGAAATAATAAGGTCGCAGAGAACCATTCAGAGATTTCACTTCTCTCTCTTCCCTAGGCTGGGAGGATCAGCTCCCTCAATGAGGTCAGAAAACTGTGGCCTGCACGGGTCCTCAAAGTCCCATCCAGTGAGCAGGTTCAGGGGAGAGCACACAGATACGCTATTGCATGGGATTTATCATGGTGACAATTGGTTTCACCTTTCAATTTTCTCTCCCCAGCACTGAGCCACATCAGGAGACTTCAATCTTGCCAGAAAATGAGAATACAAAGATATTTAACAATTCTGTCTCACCTTTCACTGCAAGTGCAATTTTTTTTTTTTAGTACCGGAAATCAAAGTCAGGACCTTGTGCTTACCAGGGAGGTGCCGTGCCACTGAGCTATATCTCCGGCCCTGAAAGTGCAATTTACTCCCTGCCTGAACATATGTTTTTCCCATGTGAAACAAATACATGAAGAATACAATCCTCTAATAACGAAGAGGAAGTTGGAAACTGGGCCTGGGGGCTCATGTGCTATGAAGCCAGCACTCTGGGAGGCTGAGGCAGGAAGATTTCAAGTTTGAGGCCAGCCTGAGCAACATAGTAACTGAGCAAGACCTTGCCTCAAAAAAAATTTTTTTTTAAAAACGGGGTTACAGTGAGGGATGTAGCTCAGCATGAAGGTCCTGGGTTTGAATCCCACTACGGAAAGAAAAGAGGTACACAGAAATCATTCTAATGGAAACAAAGCTTTGTAAATAAGGAAGAGAAAAGGGGTTGAAGGGATGCGAAGAGAGTGGGGAAAAAAAAGAGGAAGCAAGAAAGTTGGCATTTATTTTTTAAGGAAGATTAAATAATAGTCTACCACAGGCTTGAGAGAAAGAAAGAAAGAGAGGGAGAGAGAAAGCGTCAGCGAAGTCGCGCATCTTACTTCTGCAGTCCTGCCGGAGGGCTTCACCATAGTACCCAGAGCGGCACAGCTGGCAGCGGTCCCCTTCTGTGTGGTACAGGCACTTGAGGCATCTTCCAGTGTCCTTGTCGCAGGCCTCTGGGTCACTCGCGTCGATGTTGTGGTGGCACTGGCAAGGCTGACAGGAGCCCCCCACGTCCGTGGGATTGCCGAAGAACCCTGAAGCACACTCGTCACATCTGGAGCCTATCGTGCAGGAAAACCAAGCACAAGACCTTCAACTGAACCAACCAGCTGGTGCTCAGCGCTGGCATCCCTGCCCAGAGCCCGGCCCATCACACCCAGAGGGGAAAGAAAGGCTCTGGCTGTCCGGGGAAGAAGTCTTTTGCGGCCACAGAAGGGCCAAGACAGTTGTGAGTCTTTAGCTTCCCAGGCAGGAGGTGAAGCAGGCTAGCGCCTTAAGAATAAGGAACAATGTAAAAGATAGCCTGAGGTTACAGTCCTAACCCAAGGCTTATGTAAACTGAAAAGAGCAACTGGAAAATGGGATCCTTAATGATGACCAATTTCCCTAAGAAACCCTGAAACCATATGTAAAAAGTTCTTGCTGAACTATGCATGAGTGTAATGGTATTAGAACCAGCAGCTTCAGTGATAAAGTAAAAGGGGCCTTCTCTAGCAAAACTCAGCACTGACGGATAATGTGAGGGTAATGAACAGCAGAGAAGCTTTGGCTGGTTCAGCTTCGGCAACTCCCTCAATGGTATTCTTTTCTTTCTACCCACTGTACTATGTGGAGACACTTTTGGTAGATGTTAAATAAAAGAAGGGAGGAAATAACACATCAACTGATCTTCCTACTGTTTAAGAACAGAAAAATGTTCCATAGGGCTTTGCATGGATTCAAATGTCCTTGTGATCTTGCTCTAGCACTACCAGTCGAAAATTGACTACTCTACATGCCAAATTGGAAAATAACAGGAATTTCCCAACTCCCTTAACTCTTAACTAAGCAATGTATAAGTGAACTTAACCAGACCACTTTTTATCTTTTTCTCATTACTAATGAACTAAAGATGCTCATTTCCTTCTCCTGCTCCTCCCAAAGCCTGTGCGTGACTTACCGATGTACCCCGGCTCACAAACACAAGCAAGCTGCAGAGTGACCGGATCCTGGTAACAGCTCCTGGCAAACTGGCGCCCGCTGTCAGGACCATCCGGGCAGGGGCAAGGGCGGCAGTGGTCCCCCGACCCAATGATGGGGTCTCCATAGTAACCAGCCAGGCACCTACACCGGGCACAAAGGGAGTGAGCCGTGACCACGGTTGTTAGGAACTCTAAGAAACTCAGAACTCTGCTCTACTTGGGAACATTCTTCCCAGCTTCTCCAACATTAGCTCCCATCAGACTCCCTGGGAAGGCTCCAGACAGATCACAGGGACCCTTTCCCCCATTCTCCCTGTTTCCAGAGGAAGCAACACAACTCCTGCATGCACTCTGCTGCCGTCAGCTGCCAGCCTACCCTGAGCAGCAGGTCTGCTTCCTCTTTGCCTTAAGGCGTCCATTTTTGTGGGTGTGGCTGGCACTGTCTGGCCTCCGTTCTGGCGGGGAGGACATGTTAGCAAAACCCCTCCCCAGCTATGGGTCTAAAGCCACATCCTAGGATGCAGCTTTTACCAGTCACAAAGCTGCCAGGGAGGCCTGCAGCTGGGTGACTCCTGAGTCTGTATGTCAGGTGGTTCCAAACTTGGAATGAGAGATGTAATTTATTAACCGCCAAATCCAACAGCTCCAGGCTCCTTCTTTTAATAGCTAAGGGATTCATGGAGGGTGAATGATTTGCAAAGCTCACAAACCTCATCAGAGCCAGGAGTTTGATTAGGCCTCCTGATCGTCAGTGAGGACTTCTTTTATTAGGCTGTGCTGCTATCCTCAAGATAAATGCTGTAAGGTTATGCTGTAAAACATCTAGACTGTAAGAGCTTGAAGGAACTTTGGAGACCATCAATCCACCCTGGTTATTATGCTTACAGGAAGTTGGCTAGTGTAACTCATCCATGGTTATACAGCAAGGTAGGAGAGCTGAGGTTGCAACTCAGGTTTGAGGATTTCCAATTCAGTGTGTTTTTCATGATTTCGTTTTGCTTTTTTGAGTCAACACAGCATTTTGTTTGTTTGTTTGCTTAGACAGGGTCTCACTATGTAGTTTTCAGTCTGGCCTTGGACTCACTATGTAGTCCAGCTGCCCTCAAATTCTTGGTGATCCTCCTGCCTCAGCGTCCTGAGTGCTGGGATTACAGGTGTACGGCACCATGTCCTGCAGGATTTTTTTTAAACAAGGGAAAGTATAAAGAACTAGAAGAAAAGTGTTCAGAGGAAATTAATTATGCACTTCATTAGCTGCAGAAATAATAAAAGAACAAGTTCCCTAATTATGTGCTGGGGAAATCTACAGTGATGAAGTAATTCTGTATGGTTTTGTGAGCAGGTCTCCATCAGCCTTTTCTAGGTGAAGTACAACCAGAAATATCGTGACACAAATGGAGGGTTCACTTTCTGCCTCCCCTGAGGAGAAATCTAAGAGTAGAGTTTCTTTTTAAATTAAGGGGACTAAAAAAAAAAAAAAAAAAAAAAACAAAAACAAAGTGAGAAACTGTCAATGAGTCCTTGATTGTTCAATATTGCAGGTCTCTCTCTGTTTTCATGAGAAACCACTTTGAAGATATCAATATGTAATACAACAAGCATTGTTAATTTCCTACCACTTTGTTTGTAACTCTGCATTGTCTGTACTGTTCTTTTGCTATTTTGTAAAAGGTTGTCTGTCTGTTCATGTTTTCCTCTTTTTAAAATAAAAAAAAACACTAAAAAAAAATAAAATGGTACAATAATTGCATATAAAAAAAAAATTAAGGGGACTGAAATTCTGATCACACAGAATGACGAAAGAATGAGGAGAAATTGGTTTACACTAACTAGATAGCAGAGCTCCAAACACTTCAACAAAGTGTTTCAATCTAGCCCTTCCACCCAGGGCTAAAAAATCTTCCCTTCTCCCACATCCTTTCCCATTTTCCTGCAAGGAATCAAAACTCTTTACAAATAAAACCCAAAGCCAGTTGCAAATTTGGGCGGAGAGTATCTCACAGGATCTGCATTCAGATGCAGGGCACCGGTCTCACTGCAGTTTACTCTGCTCCCACCCTGCTTTCTCCTTGTTAATCTGACTTCTTCATGGTCTCCTTCTCATACCAATTCTCCTCTGAAACACCAACAAAGATAAATATGGAGCCAAAAACAAAAGATGACACTAATGTATGAACTCCTCCCCGCACTGTTGTGTGACTGTGTCCTAGTTTTCTGTTCACCCACGATTCTGTGGTTTAAGTGATGACTGATTCAAAGACGAGACACAGGACCTCTAGCTTCCTGCATCCACTCTCCCTGCAAGCCAGGAGCCATATGCTTGTTTCATGAACATCTCAAGGCCTTACACTAACCGCATATTTGGTTTTCATTAGCAACTTCACCTTTTTTTGCTAAGCACCTTTGGAACTGATCAAGCAGAATTTCACAAATGGCTTTCTGAAACAAAATCCCACATAGAATGGAGGGATATTAGGAAAGAGAAGTTACTGATGTGGAAAAGTAGAGATCACTACTACTGGGCGTGGTGGTGCATCCCTGTAATCCAAGCACTCTAGGAGGCTGAGGCAGGCATATTATAAGTTTCAGCCCAGCCTGGGCAAGTTAGTGAGACTACATCTCAAACTAAAATAAAAGGGCAGGGAATGTAGCTCAGCATAAAGGCCCTGTCTGTCTTCAATCCCCAGTACCACATTTTTTTTAAAAAACGAGTAATTTTTTTTTAAAGTGTAGACTATTCTCCCAAAAAGCAGATATTTTTAAAAAAATTTTTTGAGACAGAGTCTCACTATACAGTTCAGGCTGGCGTTGAACTCATTTTGTAGCCCAGGCTGGCTTCGAACTCACAAAAATCCTCTTGCCTCAGCCTGCCAAGTGCTGGGATTACAGGCATGCACCACCACACCCAGCCAAAAAGCAGGTTTTAAATCTGTGTTTCCCAATTACTAATGAACGGGGCATCCAATTTTTTCATAGGAGCTATTTTTACCTCCTGAGCTAAGTGGTTATTGTCACTGGAGACACATTCTGTATCTTGTCCTTACTACTTGTCTGGTGCAGGGCTTTACATCCATAATGATTACTGAATTAACATTTCTCTAACTGGAGACCAGCTCTACTTGTGCACATTTTATGTCTCCTGGAAACAAAGCTATTTCAAATAGTAATCTGATTTGGATTTAGTGTCTACTTGGAGCCAACTTTGGCATTAACATTTCACAGCTCTCGTCAGATGTGCCAAAGCAGAGGTCAGATTTCCATGCAGAGGCACGGTGAACGCGGGATGACTGCACAAGGGCAGATCCACAGCGCTCTGGTTCTCGGCCACGGTCCCAGCACCAGAGCAGGGCGTGCCCCATACAAGGTATAAACTGCACACGCACTGAATACATGAATGAGTTCCTAGAAAGTACGGGGGCGGGGGGACCTGAAATACATGAGCCGTTTGGAGCCGGCAGTGGTTAATTCTGAGGTTTCTCTCACCCAAAGATGATGTCCTGGGTGTGGAGGGGCAGTGCCGTGGGCGCCTACCTTTCACAGTTGTGGCCCGTGGTGTAGTCCTGGCATCTCAAGCACTGCCCCGTCACAGAGTCGCAGTCATCAGCGTGCCCATTGCACTGGCAGGGCTGGCAACTCGGAAAGCCCCAGTAGCCCGGTAAACATCGGTCACACTGGCGAGTGTACACCCCCTGGAAACAGGGGCACTGGCCGGTGTTCGCGTCACAGAAGGCACTCACGGAGCCTTGCAGGTGGCAGTCACAAGCTGCAGAAACAGGCCATCCAGAAGTGCCTTGAGAGACTCACCCAACCGGACGTGTCCCTTTCATGAGCACCCTTGTCTTCCACTAAGACAGCTCGAGGGCTCATGTGATCAGCTCCCGGGTGACATGATGCCTTTGGAAGCTGCCCCGTCACTCCCCCGAGCTGCCCAGTTAATCGGAGTACGTTACAGCACTTCTGTGCACCTACGTTTGCATCCGCTGGGCCCAAAGCCAAAGGTTCCCGGCGCACACCTGTCGCAGGTTCTTCCAACCACATTTGGCCGGCACTGGCACTGGCCTCCGTTGGGGTCACACACAGAACTCAAGGAGCCCTGAGGGTCACACTCACAAGCTGCAGGGGAAGACAGACCAGAACCCATGACATGAAAGCCCGCACGCTGTCTCTGAGCTGGTCTTCGATCCCCCTAATCCTTGCTTTACTACTTTGCTTCTTCAGAGTTCCAGTTCAAAGTGAAAGCAGCCCTGTGTAGGGGTGGGGGGAGGGACAGACTTGGCAGACTGAAGCAGTTTTCCTAGGCAGGAGGCCCTCTCCTCTTGCCTCCTGAGCCCAAATATCCCAAGACATGAAACTGAAGCCCAGTGACCTGTGGGAGTTGGCCTGACCTTTTAAAGACGAATGTGTATTTTTCTAGACAAGCTGGATCTGCAGTCTCTTCCCTAGCTACCTGTTCTCTGTGTGTTTCCTGGGTCACTAAAATATTATTTAAAAAAATAAGGGAAAACTCTTGAGACAATTTCCTTCACGCTCCCTAGCACAGATGCACAGGGCACGCATTCCACCGCATCTCGAGGTGCCAAGGAGGCCTGGAGAGCAGGCGCAGGGAGCTATTTCAGACCCTTACCCAGGCCAGCCTGGTGGAGCAGGGCGGAGATGCTGAAGATGATGTTCCTGCACACGTCCGTCATCGGCGTCTTCACCACGCTCCTGCTGTTCTCCAGGCAGCGGTACCGCTGGAAGGTTTCCCAGGCACTGTTGGTGACCACCCCATCTCCTGAGCCGCCCACGGTGAAGATGTCCAGGGACTTGCAGTACGGCATGAGCACGAGCTGCAGCGGGCGAGAAGAGCGCCCCCATGACATCAGCGAAGGGAACCCCACGCTGCTTTGCTTCTTAGAGAAAAGCAGGCCCACGAAAGTGCAACCCTTTCCATCCTTAAGTATTCTGCCCAGACAAAACTTAGATCTACTTTACAGGTTTAGGTGGTTTTTTAAGATGCTGGTGAGTAAGGCATATTCCCATTTTTGGAGGGAAGCAATGTGAGTAAGCTCTTTCCGCAGGGTGCAATTTCATAAGCAGGGTAATGCTGGGGGCAAAAATGATTTGGCTTCTGCTCCCGGTGCTCCCGCAGCACCCCAAGCACCCGGGGAGGCGCCCGGTGTGGAGTGGCTGGCACTGACCGAGTCGATGAGCGTGTAAGGGCTCTCCACCTCGCTGTCGGAGGAGGTGTACTGGGGCAGCTCCAGCCGCACCGTGTAGTTCAGACCCTTCTCGAAGCACACCGGACGAGGAAGGACGACATATCTGCCCCGAAACAGGACAGGAAAAAACAGTGACAAAAAGTCAGCCTGGAAAGCATCCAAGAAACGAACACTGAAAACTGTACGGTGCCAGTCCCAAAGGAAGAAAGTCCACAGCTGGGGTCTGGCTCCGAAATGCTAACTCGACAAGCTGGGAGACACTGGACTAGAAAGGATGCGCCTGCTATTCTGTTGAGCGGCAAACCTCACCACACTGACCTTGAGCCTGGCGATAACGACACCACCTGGTTGTCATCATCGGGAACAGTGTTACCACACCGGCTGCTGGTTGGAATCTTCCCAGGCCGCTGCACTGTGATGACAGCTTTTTCCCAGCGGTCAGGCAGCTAGAATAAAAAACGAGCAATGGAAAGGACCACCACCATGAGCCCACCGCCCGCCTGTTTTTAAACACCCCTCCAGATCAACCCCTGGCCGGGTCTCACTGGAGAACACAGCTGCTTCCCCAGTCCTTCTGCCACTGTCCCAGCTCCGGTCTTCCTCACTCTCCTCTGACTGGAAGCACAGCCCCAAAGCTCTCCCTGCTGCCTGCCAGGGTCCCTCTCTGTCCTCTCTCCAGCAGCTCAAATGACAATGCCCTGCTCGGAATTCTTCCAGGACTTCCTACCACGAGAGTCCACATTCCTTTATTGACGCTGGCTTTTCCCAAACCCCATGTTCTTCATCTAGCTCTACAGATCCTCAAACAAAACCTCTCTTCTCTGCTCATGCTGTTCCTTTCCTCCTTCTGCGTCAGTTTATCGGGAGTCCCCCCATGTGTTATGTCCCAGTTCTGGTTCTTTCTGGATCATTTTGGCAGTCTCTGCCTCGTATGACCCCCTGCATCTCCTGGCAACATCTTCCCCTCAGCTGGGATCCGGTAAAGTAGGATCAGACGAGGTAATAACTCATTACCACCTCTACGCAGGCAGGTTAAACGGCCAGTGAGAGGCCACTACATGTCTAAGAAGCCGGATTCGAGAAACACATGTGATTTAACTTCCACCGAGGATGTTAACAAGTCAGAGGCTGATCCAGTGTAACCCCCAGATTTCACAGAAGTATTAGCACCTATTAGAGGTACTGTTTTTCTACCAGTAACACCACCCGGAAGCCCCTCACTCTGAAAGCAGCCCCTCATAATCCACTTTCCTTACCTGTGGCTCATAGCGAATTAAGATTTCATACTCCATGGAATAGGGGATGTTGTCAATGAAAAACTCCAAATAAGCTCCCTCAGGCACTCGGACGAAGCCAGCTCCCGTCCAGGAGGGAATGCGGTCCTGGATGTACTGTCGCTCCACCACACTGACGCCCTGAGGAATGGGAGTTAGGCTCCATAGCGAATGGGATCTGACTGCATTTCAGTCAAATCCAAAGCCACCCAGAGATTCAAAACTGTGGCCATCATACCTCTTTCTTAAAATCACAAATTTCCCAGGAAATTATCAAGCGCCTGATGTACAAATAAGGTAACTGGTTCCTTGTTATTTTTGTGTTTGGACTAGTCTTGGGACATTGGAGATGGAGACCCATAGGCTAAGGACGTATCTTAGGACACATCCAGAGGGGTGAGCATAAAGGAAAGAACGGCCCTGCTTCATGAATATCCCAGGTACTGTTTGAAGGAAGTCTAGAACTGGTCAAGTATTTCCCACATTCTCTTCAAGGCTAGTCCCATACCTAGTGGAGCTCTTCCGGTCTCTAATTGGCATTAGTTAGTTTCAGGCTCCAACTGCAAGTGAAGAAACTTAGTATGCTAATGAGCGCTTGTTCCTGATGAGTCATTGCCTATCACTGGTTCACAGGGCTACTATAGAACACCTATGGTTGGTCATCTCCAGGGACGGCCATCACACAACCATTCACTCCCTGTATCTGCACGCAGCTTTAGCAATCAAGAGGTGAAACCTTATCATCCACCCCGTGAAATGGGCTGGTTTTGTGACTTATTACCAAGACAATACGAGGAGACGATGTTCTGGGACTTCTGAGTCCAGGCTTACGAAACATCTGGCAGCTTCTGTTTCCTGCTTGGAAGCCTGAAGTCGGGTAAGAAGTCTTACTACCCTGACTGCACCATGCAGGGGAAGCTCATGAGAGCTGTGAGGAGAGGTCGAGCGGGGAGAAAGGCCCAGCCAGCCCCCTGCCATTTCAGCCATCCCATCTCAGGCAGCATACCTACCATTCTAAATCATTACATTTTAGGATGATAAATGAAACAAGTCTGGGTACATACAGTAACTTTGCAGCACAAGTAGAGACAATGGAGTCATGTGAGTTAGAGATTAACATAGGTTAAAACAGGACTGTTTTCAAGACGAAAGGTCTGCACCCTTATTTTGTGCTCCCTGACCAAAGCTACAGAAATGCTTCTTCGATGGCCTCTTAACCCACCACATCAATGCCATTACTACCCCCACAAAATGCCGCCTCACCCACGTGCCACATACTCCCCTACTTACAGGCCCCAAGCTGGCTCCCTCCGCTTCATAGATGTAGTGGTCCAGGGTGGTGAAGTAGTACCCTGACTCCACCTCGCTGCACTGCCGTCCGATCAAGTGAGGCCGACAGGAGCACTGGCCGGACTCTGAGGAGCAACTGTGGGGAGGAGGAGCCGTCAGTGTGGGCACCAGACACACATGCACCTGCGGGAAGCAGCTGTCCGTCTGCCACACATTACACGGGGAAAATGTGCGTGCAGAATTTTCTTACTTCCTCCAGAAAATAAATATGTGGAAAAATAATACCTGTGAATGAATCCCAAACTCCAAAGCCTGACAGGAAACCTCGCTGGCCTGGTCATCTTCATTCTATCTCCTTTGCCCTCTCTTCACTTTTGCTCCTCCCCACCACCTTGGGATATTGCGCAGGCATCATGAACTTCCCTGCCTTGGTATCTTGTATCTTTCACTTTATTTCCAACTACCACTCCTTTTGTGGGACTCAGAACCAAATCTCCATGTCCCCGAAGGACACCTCCGACTGGGCTATCCAAGAGGCACCCACAACCAATGGACCCAAAATGGCACTGATCGATCTTTCGTGTTTTCTACTGGGGTGAAAGTGCCACCACCCACGGAGTTAGAAGGTATTCTTTAGGTTTCTTCTTCACACCCCACAAGAATCAAATTCCGTGACCCTCCTAAGATGCATGAGCCACATCACTCCCTGGTGCAATGGTCTTGGGAATGTGCCCTGCGCCTTCCCTAACCTGTCCCTTCCCTACCTTCCCAGGCCTCCACCCCTCCCCAAGCCTGTCTAGCCATCTGGAACAACTCTGTTTCTCCAGTGCTCTAGGTGACCCCTTCCCTTTACTTCTGTGGTTCCTCCAACCTAGCACTGCCCTCTCCCCTTGTAAAGATCCACCTATTTCTTTCCAGACAAGACTCACTAAGGACCCTGCTGTGGCATTTCCTGACCACCAGCCTCTTCTCCTTCATTCCATCCCTCACCGAGGAAGAAAGGCAGGCACAAAGCTTATCTCACAGTATTCACTCAAGCTGAAGCATGGGGTCTTCAAATCCTACTTAGCCTGGCTCAAGCTCTACCCAGTTCATCAAGGGGTGTTAGGTTCCCTCCTCTGCCATTGTCAAGAGGCGCTTTCTGAGGCCTCAGTTGTTCTTAGATATACCTCTATTGTCCTCAAGACATGTTTGCTTTCTCCCTAGTGGCGTAATAATTAACAGACCTCTCTGTCCTCCTAGGAGATTGCCAGTGCTGTGAGGGCCCGGGCGGCACCTTCTCCACCTCAGCTGCCCCCGCCCCCTGACTGAATAAACACTGGCTGAACAAATAACTGCTGGAAGGGGAAGCG
>NW_004955410.1:12275419-12310602 GCF_000276665.1 Chinchilla lanigera
TGAGGGCCTCTGGATAAACTACAGTATAATGCATTTGTTTGTCGTCAGCCTATGTCTTCGTCTTTTCCTGCAGTACAATTATTTTATGTATGAGGTAAAATCCAAATTACATGCATCCATTTTTACCCCCTTAAAAGTCAAAGAGCTAGGGATTCTGCTCTGTGGGACGACATTTGCTGTGAGGCCCTGGCTTCTAGCCCCAGCACCACCAAAAAAACCAAAACCAAAAAAAAACCCAGAAAGAGAAAGTCCAGCTGTGGTTTGGAGTTGTGACTAAACCCATTCTTCTCAAGGTTCCTTTTTCTTTTTCCCATCCCAAAGTCGGTCTGAACTTGGGTACCAGGGCGAGCTGCCACCCACAGGAAGACTTCACATTCTGAGGGGTGTTGTTTTGAAACGTCCCACATGGCTCTGTCACAGCCCAGCGGAAGTCCTCTCCCTGTTTATCATGTCATTATCCCACAGGAGTGGGAATGCTCCACACTCTGCAGCGAATTCCCAGGCATAGAAATCCTGTTCCGATGAGGATCCAGCCCGCTTCCGGCATGAGCCACCCATGACAGCCACTTTTGGAAACTCAGCCATCAGACGTCACATCACCTGGGCCAAAGAGAAGCCTCCTTTCCTCCCTAGCAGATGTTTACTGAAAACACAAACACGCAGAACACAGACCACCAAGACAGCAGCTGGACCTGCAGGGGCAGGCGGCAGAGACAAACACGGGGGATGTGAAGGCACCGCGCAGACCAGGGCCTCCTTCCCTTCGCTGAGATTCCGCACCGGAGCCACCGGGGGAGAAGCAGATCGCCGAGCGCCCTGCGTCAGGTCTCTGTGCCCTTGAGACAGACCTGAACTGCTGCCACCGACAGGGAGGGCTCCCAGTCCACGTGACGAACTCACTCTGGGCTCTGCCCCCGCCCTACTGCGCTCATTTCTGCACTTCCACCTCCTGACAGGACACTGCCCTCCCTGCTGGTCCTGTTGCAAACTGCTGTCACCTCGCACGCTGACTTCTTGCTCTCCGAGCTCTGCCGATGCTGTCACAGATCTTATATTCTTCCCATGGTGTAAGACAGAATCTCCTTCTTCCTTTACCCAAATTCTCAGGCCTTACTTCAAAATATTTCTCAACTCTGTAGCCTCTTCCTGTCGTCAGGGCCGCTATCCTAGTCAGGATGTCACCAGCCCTGCCTGTCACTGCGGCAGCCCCTCAGCCGGCTCCGGCAGCTCTTCTTCGTCCCCTGCTCAGGACCACAGGGCCGCTCTGTCCTTCCAGCTTTCTGCATCCAGTCTTGGGGCTTTGCCTGACTCTGCCGCCTCCACGGCTCATCCTAGGGAAGCAAATCCTGGCCCAGAAGCTCCCTGGAACCAGAAGCTTCCCATTTGGCCCACTGTCAAGCTTCTTCTGAACCAACCCTTATACTTCCTGGGAACGGCCTTAGATGACAGCCACCAAGAGAACGGGAACCTCAGCCCACGGCCACAAGGAGCTGGAGCTGCGAACCACCTGAAGGAGCAGGAAATGGATTCTCCCTCTCGGGCTTTCGAAAGCAATGCTGCCACGCCAACATCTTAACTTTAGTCCACTGTGACTATCTAACCTCCCAGACTATGGGATAATAAACACATCCATGTTCTTTTAAGCCACTAAAGTCTGGTAACTTGCGGCAGCGAAAGAAAACTAGTATAGTTCTCCCCAACAGGTGGAGGCCAAGATTTCTTAAAAACACAGATTTCTCGTAAAGAAATTTATAACATCTAAAAATTCCATTGGGGAAAAAATAATTATTTTTATTTAAATAGTAATGAGTAGGGCAAATGTAATTCCAACTCTTCTCTATTAGTAAGATATGAGGCATAAATATAATAAGATAAAACCATCATTCACAATAGCCAACCACTCTGTTCAACAGTCATCTCCCCCGTAATTCTGATTCCAGGAGAGTTGGTTGCACTATGATTGATTTGTTGCAAGCAATCAGCATCATGCCTTCCTTCCCAGGTAGTAACCCCCTGACCCAGCAATATTTTCTGGAGGGTAGTAGCGTGTTCTTTACGTCCAGTTCTCCTTACAGTTAGCAAAGGATTATATAAAGCACAATCACTCAATATACCGATGGCGGTTTCTATTAACTTCTGCTCCGGTTTCAAAGTCAATACATTTCAGTCCCTCATCTACTGAGCACCTACATGTTTCTCTGTGATGGGGCCCAAAAAAGACAGAAGAGCAAGAAAGACACAACCACTGTCCGGAGAGATCTGCTGGGGATCGAACCCAGAGCCTTGCACATGCCAGCCAAGTACTCTACCACTGAGCTACATCCCAGTCCTGAGAGATCTTCTTAATACAAACAACTGGAATACAAAGCAGAATAAAAGAAGTGCTAAAAGATGCAGAAATGATATGTGCTGAACATTAGGGAAAAGCAGGGACTTCCACGGAGAAAGCAGAAATCTCCCCAAAAATGATGGCTGCAAGCCAGGTACAAGGATTCTAAGTTTAATCGATATAATAAATTTGAAGGATACTGCAAAGATGTTTACATTTTTCCGTATTTTCAAACATTTATAAGTACTGTTTACCTAGGAACTACTGGCACTAATTCTTATTTATTCATTAAAGCACGCAATCCACTAAGCGAACTTCCTTAACTTAGTTTGAGTTACACTGAATTACTAGATCTCATTTCTTTAAATATTAAGTTTCAGATTAGCTGTCCACATAGTAGACATGGATTGCTAAGATTTTATTGTATAACCAAAACCCCATCTGGCTCACTGTATAAAAACATTTTAAAATGTTTTCCACTTTGAATGAATTTTACACTTAATAATTCGGTCCCTGGCCAAAGTAACTAAAATTGTGTTTGGGATCACATTTAGAGACTGCCTCACTTAAGGAGTGTGTATTTGGTTATTACATCTTAAAAATCTTTTGCTTCTCAAATTCGTTCACCCAATCCACATTTATTTAATACCTACTATGTGCTGGAGACAGAGCTAAGGAATGCTGGTGGGTGAAAGACTTGACACTATCATGTATATTGATTTTCCATGTGTTAGGACTGGCAAAAATCACAATGTCTGATGGTACCAGTTGGGGACAGGGGAAAGGTCTGTTGAGACCCTTCAGTAAGAAAGTCAAGTGCCTGCAACACCTCAATCATAGAGCAAGTTATTTCCTGAGTGACGTTCATGTCCCATGATCTCATGTGGGAGACCAGGCCAAAGGGACTCCTAGGGAAATTCCTTTTGCGGCAACAGGAACACCATAGGACACTCCAGTCACAGGACCAGCAGCCTCATTTTAAAGGCTCTATTTCCCCCACCAAAGACAAAGTGTCTCATAATCATAAAACCTTTACTAAAACTTTGTTTCACAAACTCTTATAGAATGCTTTCCGGTGTCTCTAAGTTTTTGCAGGAGACATCAGAGGGCAGGCCAGGGTCTATGCGTGGGTGGAGGCAGAGCTAGGAAATCTGAGAGACAGAGTGAAAGAGGAGGGGAGGGCAAGGAGCAGAAAGCACAAACGAGCGTAGGACTTCCTGAGTTCATGACATAATCTGCAGAGTTACGTGTGCAATGGGGGCGATGACAGCTCTCAGCGGAGGAATCAGTTGCTAAAGGAGTGGACAAGCATCCGGGGAGTCTCAAAGCCAAACCAGGAAAGGGATTCCATAAGCCCGAGGCAGTCTGCCTTCCCTGTCTTTATGGCATCATCCTAGCTGCGTCCCCTCTGGAAGTTTTCTAAGAACAGAAATCCTCCCCAGAGTTTCAGAGGCTACAGGCTGTACGGACTTGACCACACTATCTAGAGCAGCACAAACACAAAGAGAAGCCAAGCAGAACATGTTCCTTCTGCCCAGATTGCATTCCTTTCCTGCAGACTACTGTGGTGTTGGGAAATTGTCTTGCGAGAGTCAGTTTTTGAGCACACGAAGCTTGCTCAAAGAATTCAGCATGTTCTCTCAGGGAAGACTCCGGACTACAAGGAAACATCTGTCGAGTCCCTCAGCCGTCACTTGCACTATTTTGCCAGATGTTCTGACTCTGATCCAGGGACAGAGACCAAGATCCTCTTGGCCTCAGGGTTGGTTTATTAAACTCCCACAACCTGAACATCTTGCTAAATATTCGCTAAGACAATTTTTGGTAGAGCTTCATGTTCTATTTACTCCAAGGATGCTAGCATTTTTAAGTAGTAAATAAAGACTATACATAATATTTGTTTTCCATGTGTTAGGGCTGCTGGCAAAAATCACAATGTTTGAGGGTACCAGCTGCAGCTGGGGATTGGGGAAAGGTGTGTCATAACTCTTTGGAGGACAATCAACTAGTTTAATCCATCTGGAACAATCTGACATGCCTATTAAAATAAAAAATATGCATATACTTTGACTTTCGAGTTCTATCACTGGTAATCTGGTCTATGGAGACATCTACAACATTCATCAAGATGTATCTCCAAGGATTTTTTTCTTTTGGTTTTTTGAGATAGGATCTCACTATGTAGCCCAGACTGACCTCAAACTCATAGCAATCCCCCTGCCTCTGCCTCCCAAGAGATGGGATTACAGGTATGCACCACCACGCCCAGCTTATTTTTAAAAAGCAAAAAAGATAAAAAAGCTAATCAAACAAACCACAGCACTTTCTTAGGATAATACCAAAAATCTACCAAAAAGAGAGGTAGATGGGTACATGCAAATAAGAAAAAGGTTCAGCAGGTGAGAAAGACCAAGTTTCAGAATATAATACATACATTTCTTTTTAAGAACATGGGAGAAAAGGTAAGTGGAAAATCACAAGCTTTTTTTCTTTGAATGTGTCTGTTAAAAAAAATAATAAAGCCTAATGTGTCATTCAAAAAGAAATTTTTTCCCAGTATCAGAGATCAAACCAAGGGGCACTCTACCACCCAGCTACATCCCCAGCCCTTTAAATTTATTTTGAGATCAGGTCTCTTTAAGTTGCCCAGACAGCACCTGAACTTTCCATCTTCTTGCCTCAGCCTTCCCTGGGGCCGGAATTACAGGTGTGCCCCACTGCCGACCAGGAAACGTTCATTTTCCCAGGATGAAATATTAATTTTTAACAGGCACACTGCACTCTATTATTCAGTTTCTAGGGAGACACAAGCAGCCACCAGCAGTGGTATTTCTAGGCAGTACCCTGGAAAGATTTGCAGGAGAAAACAGGAAAATAAATGCTTTCACTGTTCACTTCGACATTATTTAAACCTTTTTTTAAACCATGGGCATACATGGCTTCCATAATTTAAAAGTATGGAAAAAAACCCACAAAAACACTATTACTCAAGAAAAAAAATCAAGAAGTATAAGCACATTAGAATGTTTAAAGCTAACTCTTAGAATAAAAAATAACTTTGAACACCTCCTAATAGCTAAATCTGGAAACAGCCTATATGTCTATCAACAGACAAGTGGATAAGGAAAACATGGTATTTACCTATTTATACACAGTGAGGTACTACTCTGCTATAAGGAAGAAACTTGAGTCTTTTTTAGGAAAATAGATGCACCTTGAAAACAATATGAAGTGAAATAAATCAGGTACACAAGCTTAAATACCATATGATTTTGCATATGAGAAACCCAAAGCATAAATAAACAGCAAAAAAAAAAAAAAAAGAAAAAAAAGATAAAAGGAAAGAGTTAGAGCTACTGTAAAGGGGCAGGAGGCCCAGAGATGGAGGGAGAGGCAAAGGGTGGGAGAGGAAGGGAACCTAAAAAGAATTAAAATGTTCACATACAGTTCACGTACTCTAAAAGTAGTCATTATGCATATAAACATGTATTAATAAAAAAAAAAAATTTCTCCAAAAGAAGACCAAACAAAATAAAACAGAAACACTGAGGCCCCAGGTAGAAGTGATAATCAGTCAGGTATTCAGACCAAAGATGAGCATCTTTCACACACTTGCTAAGAGGCAGCAGGGTCCCCACCTTCCAGAGCCCCCGGCTGTCCTCAGCGAGCGGGTGTACCTGAAGCTCCTCTCACCTGTCGTCTAGCGCGCCCCCGACGTCACAATCACAAGGCCGGCAGCCATCCAAATCGTTGCTCAAGCCCCAGTGCTGTGGCTGCAGGACAAACGATTAAACCCAAATGTAAAGGTGGGTTTCCGTAATTACACAAAAGACTCAGCGGGGAACAAGTTCTGGCGTGTGTCGGTTGCTCCATGCAAAGCTTATCTTCGCAGTGACAGCAAAACGCCAACAAACGGAAGGAGTATTTTGAAATAGAGAAAACCCAAGCCACAGGTCACTGGAGTCAGAGGTTACAGGGAATCACAGGCCCATGCCGGATTCCAGACTAGTTTTGTCATGTTCCAAACAATTAATAGGAGCAAGCAGTGGCCACCAGTTTTCTTCATTCAAACTCCTCTAAGAGTTACAGCAAGTATTTGGCAGGCCTTTCAGTTTCTCCTCAGTTCAGTCTGGTGTGAATCCATGAGGAAGCCCTTTGAGGATTCATCTGAGGAAACACAGCCTAAAGCTAGGAGTTTTCTCGCAACTGAAAAATGAGATCACCGAGGCTTGAGGACATAAGAGACAGGAATAAGAAATGAACAGTATCAAAATAAAGATGATCTCTGCATCTTGAAAATGCTCAGATAAAAGCAGGTTCACTGATTTCAATCAAACCTCCAGAAGTCCATTTAAGAACTTCTCAGATTATATTCAAATTTACACAGTTAGAGATCATAAATGTAACTTGGGGCCAATGATTTCCCCAAGTTATAAAAGCAAAGTAAGAATGTCACAGAAGCTACAAAATTTAAAAAATTTTTCCTCATACTTATTCCACTGAGGTAGAGCATGTGCTAGCGTGTGTGAGGCCCTGCTTTCAATCTCCAGCACTGGAATAATCAAACAATAATATTAAAATTACTTTATAATCGCTACAGTGAACTTTTTGTCGTATTTCCTTCCAGATTCTGTTTTCCTTGATGATTTTTCCCTCACAATCAAAACATTATTCAGGCTTTGTGAGCTTGAAAAAAAATTACTTAATGACCTAAGCATTTCCTCATGTTATTGTCATTTTTGATGGCAACTATATATCACATTGTATGGAAGTCCCCAGATATTCTTAACTACGTTCCCACTGTTGTTTCCAGGTCTTCTGCCTCAGCGCATAAAAAGACACCAGGAGCTTTCCGGTGAATGCAACTTTGTCCAATTTTCTGATTATTTCATTAGGATAGATTCCCAGAAGTGGGGTTCCTCGGTGAAGGGGTAAGTACATTTCCACAGGCTACCGAGCCTATCTGCACAGTGCTTCTCAGAATACAACCTTAGCCGCATTTCCATCAGTAGCAAATGAGTTATACTATCTCATTATGTCCTCACTAATGGAAGTATTCTCATTATTTTTAAAAACTTCTGTTAATTTGTCTATAAAAGTGGTATTTTACTGTGGGTTTCTTCCACAGTTCTAACAGTGTGCATTCTTGTCAAATTATCCCCTAGGAGCTCCTACGACGTGAATTTCCTAGGTGTGTCTGTTAACATTAACACATACAAGCGATGGCAGAACCCATGACGGTGAGGTGGTCCCTCTTAAAACACATCATATTCACAAACTACTCACGATGCACCTACCAGACACTGGTCACAATGCTGTCCTGTCACCAGACGCTTACAGTAGCAAGACCCAGTCCCAGAATCACAAGGGTTCCCACCAGGAATCGTTCCCAGAGGATTGCACGCACAAGCTGCATGAAAGACAAAAGGAAGCACAGACGCACGAACCAAGTGAGTCCCAAGTGGTGGAATTACAAAGCCAAGAGGGAGTTATGCACACAGAAGAATTCCCAGACGTTCCATCCAACAGACTTACATTTACAACCAAGGGGATCTTCAGCATTTAAGTCATAAAAGCCTTCCTTGCAAACATCACAATGCTCTCCTTCCACGTGTAATTTGCACCGACACTGACCAGCAATGAGACCGGTGGAGAAATCGGTGTAACTGTCACAGATTCCCCCATTCTGTGAACCAGCCGGGTCACACGTACAGCCTAACACAACAAAAAGCACCAGGTTAAAGTTGCCGCCCAAGACAGCAGGTCTTTGAATAAATATATATGCTTCCTTCCACCCTCCCGATCTGCAAAAATCAGCTAGAGAAGGATCAACCACCGCGTCAAATCCACTCCCAGCTCCCGGATAACTAACTGATGATGCTGGGTCAGCTGCTCAGACGTGGTGCTCTGCCGCAGGACGAGGACTACATACATGTGGGAAGCAACTGAAGCAGGTCCCACAGGTGACATCCCCAACGTACGTTCACAGACGTTGGGGTCCCGGACGTCCCGCTCTGGGTGCTGGTAGTAAAACGGTTTGCACTGCTCGCAGTTGCGGCCCATGGTGTTGTGCTGACAGTCGTCGCACACTCCCCCGCTGACGTTGCCGGTGGCCAGGAAAACCGCCATGTCGAAGTGGCAGGAGCTGGAGTGCTCGTTGCAGTTGCACTCTGTGAGATGAGAACACTGTCAGGAACGGCCTCGCACATCTGCTGGCCAAGGGAGGAAGGGAGCTCGCTCGGCACAGGACGGACCACATTCGGGCAGAGGAGCCACCAACAAGCAGGCACTCGTGGTGAGAAAGGCCGCATCGCTGACCACACTGGTTTCAACCCCTAATCAGGCTGGAAACCTTAACCATGTGAACTCTGTGAAATAAACAGTTATCTATGGAAGAGAATGAGCTACCACAACCAGAAAGCCCTTGGGGAAAGTAGGAAATGGGAGAGCAGGAGGAGGGCTGCTTTCCGGCCCCACTGGGGCGATGGGATGCAGGTACAGTCCACGACTCCCCAGGCATCCCGCCTGGCAGCTTGCTGGGAAAGCACACGGGGTGAAGGATGGACCCCCACCCCGGCCTCATACTAGGCCAGCCTCTCTGGGGAGAACTAAAGTCTGCTTCAGAGCCATGCCGCCAGCCTTCTTGGGCGCCGCATTTCTCTCTGGCCTGCTTGGTTAAATCCAGCTTTAATTATCTCGCCCTCATACCCGACAGTGCACACCAACTCTGCCTGCTCCCAGGCTGGACTCAGCCTGGCCCTCGGGGGTCCCTATGCTCCCCACCTCCTCTGTCCCCCACAGTAGGACACCTGCAAAGTGTCTAAGTCTCATTTGCTGGCAGACCCCAGAGCCTAGCTCTCTTCCCCTCCCCTGAACAACCTCAGAAACTCCTCCCGCTAGCTGGGCTCCTCCTGCTGGCAAAGCCTCGACCACTCCAGCTCTCAATGCCCTCGGAACTTCCGGGACAGTCCCCCTGCAGGGACACCGTGCCCAAATCACTGTGAGTTGGGCGTGCAGGGGGTGCTTTGAGCTACTGCAGAGTGAGGCTGGTGTGGAGAACGGAGGGATGGACGGTGCCAGAGGCCACAGCCAGACTGGCAGGGAAACAAGGAACCTCTGCTCCACGTCTTACACCGCAGCCGCCTACCAGGCCGCACGTTTCCTCCATTTTCCCTCACTGTCATTGTGTCTTTTTTTTTCTTCCTGTACCAGGAATTGAACTCAAGACCTTGTGCTTGCCAGGTGGGTGCTTTGCCGCTGAACTAAATCCCCAGCCCCTGTCACTGTGTCTTAAAAACAGATCTAATGGCAAGGACAACATCTCAGTCTTCCTGGGTTAGTGCTGCTCAGTTCACAGGAATTTTTACTAATTGAACCGAATGCATACTGTTGGTCTCGTAGGGGCTTCCCGGGGAAGCCAAGAGAAGCGGGGCAGTTCATTCTGCTTCCCTCTGCAGAGCAGGACGTGGTTTGAGCACCTCTAAGCAGAAAGCGGTTACTGGACCCAGCTGACTCCGTGTCCCTTGCATGGAGACTTACTTTTACAGGCATTGCTGTTGCGACCTTCAGCAGGTCTCCAAGGTAAGTCGTGGTAGAAATCCATGCACATCTCACAGTTCAAGCCCTTGGTGTTATGCCGGCACATGCAGTGCCCATGCACCTAGGAGTCAGGAAAACAGAAAAGACAGAGGGGGAGGCGGGCTGACCGCGATTGACAGCCCTGCTTTTTCCACAGCCAAGAGAAAAAGGCAAACCCCTTTCCATACTAATCTCAAGCTTGCCACAGTGAGGGTCTGTTTTGATTTGCTTCCTCCCATAGTAGTTCCATCCATTTGATGGCTATAACGCCCATTGCTAAATCATTCCCATTACATAACAGATGCTCAATAAATATTTTATTGCGTATCTGTGAAAAGAACCCAGATAAGCAAAATTAGTTATTTAAGAATTTTTAAAAACAAATAACTTAAGAATTAAAAAAAAAAGTCTAGGGCGATAGAAATCTACAAAAGCTCTGATGCACACCTGAATGTGTACACGCCATGTGGAAACCAGCTTGCATTACCGCAAGTTTTACCACTAGGCCGGGTTAGTTTTTGCTTTAGTACAGCACTTCACCATTTTTTTCCAACCAAAATAAAACTTCGACAACCAACCATTTCCTTTTTTTTTTCCCTTCGAGTAAGAAATAGAAAATCTCAGAAAAGGATACAAATTAATTCGCTCTGTGAAGGGCCCAAGATGCTTATGCCATACTGTTTTACTGCAAGGCACTCTGCCCACCAAAAATGCATATTCTTGGGCATTTAACCTTAACACTAGTTTCCACAGGATGGAATTCATGAACAGGACCAACGGGTCCCTCCTGGACTGATCTTAACAGGATTGCAGTTAGGTGAAGATTAAAATCCTCTCATTACCAGGTGGTTTAACAAAACTGAATGTAAACTCCAAAGGTCAAACCACGAGACTCTCTAGTGTTGGAATAAACAGAACAACACACTCTGACAATACAGGGAGACAGGACGTTAGCTACACAGATTTGTTACACTTGAAAGTAGACAGCCTCTACCTAGCACCTCCTGAAAGATGCAGAGATGAGAGACAGACCCCTCCCCCTGGGCTCTGTTATATACCCAAGAGGTTTATACACACAGACTTCTACCTGCAGTAAAGGGAAGGCAGGAGCTTTGGAAGGGCAGAAGACACTCAGTCCCGCAGACTTCTGACAGACTAGCAATCTTTCAGAAGAGCGCAGAGCGAGTGAAGGCACACCCTTCATCCGGGGAGGCCGGAAGGGGCAGAAGGGACCAACGGCAAGGGCAGGAGAGCTATTTAGCAAGTGACTCAATCCTTGGTCTCTTCTGTCCAAGACTGGTTAGGGGAGCTGCACCCCATCTGGCGTGACAATCCCACAGGTCTGTAAGAACCCTCTTAGGCGCTATATTACAATACCCTAACCCTCCCTACCAATTTGGCAAGTCATCCAATGCTCAAATATCAACACATACAGAATTTGCAGACACAATATAAAAGTGGGCAAGGAAAGAAATTAGAAAAGCAAGCAAACTCCACTTGCTTTCTACATGAAATCCCATGGGTCTGGGTTAAAATTTCCGGTTTCTTTGGGCTGGAATCAATGTGTACATTCTAGCATAAAGACTGAATGCCTGCGGTTTTTAATCTTCCTGAATGTAAAAGCAGACTCAGTTGCTATTTCGACAACTTTTTAATCCTTGGAGACTAAAATACCTATTTTAGCTACAGCCGACAGCAGTGAATTCCAAAAATTAATTCAGGGTCTATGAAATAAGCAGTCCGTACATTCTCATAGCCCAAGAGAAAATTAAATTCAAAGAGAAAATTAGCAATCAACCACCAACATGGTGTAAGGGGCTAAATATAAGTGGAAAACTAAAACCTCTAAAAACTGTGAGAGGCTTTAGAGAAGACTAGCTTCAACTTGCTGGCAGAATCGCCTGCACAAAGAAGGCCACAGGCAAGCTTACTCACCATCCCTTCCACCTCTTCGTTGAAGCCATCCACAGGGGCACACTCACTGGCATGGCCGTAGCAGAAGCAGTTTCCTCGAACTACCATATCGTACACTGCATAATAGTACTTCTCTCTGATTTCCATTCTGGAATCCAAAAGGTTATCTCCCAAAGTATGCAGCTTCACAAACTTGATTCTCAAGTTGGTGATTTTTAACAGGTCTACAAAGGTCACCAAGAAGATGAAAAGGCTCATCAGACAAGCATGAATTCCTCTGCAGTGACACATCATTTCACTTCAAGGCAAGACTTGGCATGTGGAAACGAGTTAAAGGAAGTTTTCTCTCTTTGGATGATCTAAATGACAACTGTGAAGCTTAACTAGTGGGACAGTCCCTGGAAGCAGGGAAGGGTACTGACTTCTCACCCACTTAATAAGAAAATCTTCTGTGTGATGGATCTGTTAGCAGACCAACAGTTCCAGGGAGAAGTGTGAAAAAGTAGGGGAATTATAAGAATGCCATTACATAATTGCAGGACCCGACTGGCACCCTGTAACCTAAAGCATTCCAATACCACTGGCTCCACAGCAATTAGAGAGTCTCAAAGTCAGAAAATTCCATTCAGGTGGGAAAGGATTTATCAAAACACTCAATTTTTCATTATTATTATAACAGGAATACAGTTTTATATCTATTTTTGGAAGAGAAATTTGTCCACCATTTAAATGAAATCTATGTTACCAAAATAGATTTAACACTATAGAATAACTATAATCCAGGGAAAGAATATTTCAACCAAGTTTTGAAGCAACATCTTAGCCTACAATGTTTCTGTCCTAGTTGTACAAGACATTTCCAATTTATCCACATAAGGATAAAGGGCCTTAGCACCATAAGATACCAGATCAAATAATTTTTTCCTAAATAAAAGTTACCCATGAATCACTTCTCTTATTTCCTCTTTCATTCCTGGTCTGTAGACCTGCTCCTATTACAGAAGCTGCCCTGTCAGTTACAGCCTACAGGAAGTGGATAAAGCACGAGATAATCAACTTTCTCCACTGGTGTTTTCTTAATTACTATTCTTGTCAAAGGGATCCCAGGAGATCAGTGAGCTCTCTAGGTTAAAACTGCTCTTAAGCTTTATTTTCATTTATGCTGACAGATTCTTACAATTTACAGTACAGGACAAAAGAGCACTGCCAAGTGCACTGCATACTCTCAAAGCCCAAACGCAATTTTCAATCCTTCTAATATATGCATGGCTTACAATGAAGACTATAGACATGGCTGGGGGTGGAAAGACGAAGTCCATGCACTAAATTAGGCTCTTTGTAGAATCAAAGAGGAAATGGAGAAGCCACGTTCCTGAGGGGCTGAATGGTAGTCGGGAACGCAAACACTTCTTCCTGTGAAACGTTTCTGCAAAAAGTGAGCACAAGCACCGATTGACGAGAGGCCCAATGGCGGATGTGAAGGGCACTGGAGTATTCAGAAACTCTTGAACTGATCTTTGTGGATGCACTCAGACGAGCAAATACACTCCCCACTCTCTCCTGCTAAGCCTCATGCTGACTGCTTTTCTAAGTCAAGTCACTCTTGAAGTGTCTCAGAGGTTTTAACAACAGGGACAATTAAAGAAATATCGTTTCCTTGATCACAAAGTAAACCAAAAACACGGTCTGCTAACATGAATCTTTCTAGTGTAGGAATGAGTTTTCTGATGCCACTGAAGAACAAAAGAAAAGAAAATTAAAGTTGTAACAGGAAAACAATCCTCAACCCCCACAAGTTTCACCTGCAAGGGAGCAGATGAGTCCTTTTAGGGACTCAGGAGGGGTTTGTCCTGAGGGCTGTGAGGGTGTTTTTCACAACCAGATTTTGAGACACGAAAGGACAGGTCATGGCTCACTCAAAAACTGGCAGAGAGCTGCACATGTCATTAAACATTTGTTTTACAATAGAATGATGGAATAAATTACGGACCAGAGACAGTCTCAGTCACATGTAAAATTGAGTGGGGAAGCAGCACTTTTCTAGCAATACTCCCTGGACTTTTTCCACCCTATTCTTCCATGCTTCAACCTTAGAAGTTCCAGGCAGCGTTGGTTTAAAATGGGGCCAAGCACAGCTGGGAGAGATTAGCAAGCATCAGCTCAACTGACTGCACCTTCCTAGCAGGGAGGCCGCCTCACTCTCTGCCTCTGGCACACACGCCAGAGCTGGGCCAGACCTAAACTGCAGCTGTGGCAACAGCATTAACATCAACAACAGCTTAGCTTTCATTGACTGAACTTTCTGTACGTCAGGCATTTGGTTTTTTGGTTGTTTTTGTTTTCTGTGGTACTGAAGATTGAACCCAGGGCCTTAGCACTGACTGAGCTACATCCCCAATCTTTTTTCATGTTTTAAAATTTCGAGACAGGGTCTTTCTGAGTTGCCCAGGCTGGGCTAGAACTTGCAATCCTCTTGCCTCAGCTCTCAAGAGCTCAGGGACTGTGTGTACCACTGTCCTGAAATCAGTCGTGCTTTTATACGTCAAATCATTCTGACCTAAGATCAACATTACTATCTCCACCCAAAAATGAAAAAAATCAACCTTCTCGCCACCCCCAACCCCCACAAAACTCAAGTAAATGAAGTTGCCTCAGGTCACACAGCTACAATGGGATGGAAATGGGATTTCAAACCAGGTCTGACTCTAAAGCCCACTTTTAATTACTGCATACTCTGCTTCCCAAGAAGATCAAAAAATCTAGAACAGCCTGAGCGTATCTGCTGATTGTCAGAAAGAGCTCTGAGCCAAGTATGACACCATACGGGTCAGGAGCAGTCTACCATTTAATAGCCACATCACATGTGATCTCAGAAACCCAGTGTATTCATCTATTAATTGGAAATTTAAATCTAATCTTATTGAGTAGATGGAACATGGCTGGTATTTCTGGTTTTTCTCAGTATTTTCTTTGACAAGAGCCCTTGCTGGGAGTTTAGCAGACCATACAGCCTCCTAGCTAGAGCTGATTCCTAGCATCTCCTGCTGTGTACAGCCAGTGGCTCATTGTGGTCAGTGGGGCCAAATGGAAGCAATATGAACAACTTCCATGTTTTATCCTTGCTTGTCCTTCACAAACTGGAATGAGGACGTAGGGGTGGTAGCCTAACTCTACTCATGTGGATGAGATGGGCGGCCTTATATTAGGGTTACCAGATTTTTGGGGAGGAAAAAAAAAGGATGCTCAGTTAAATATGAATTACAGATAAACCATAATTTTCTTGTATAACCCAAATGTCACATGGAATATAGGTTCTTAACCACAGATACTGCATGGAACACACTTGTATCAGTCACAAATACTATGCAGGATATAGCCAAACTAAAATCTGCAACTGAAATTTATTGGGGCATCACTTGAGAATTTTATCTGGCAAGCTCAGCAGCGATGGCAAGGCTACGTTTCTTGTCTGCCAATCCTCTGGCTGACTGCATAAAAGAGAAAGAAACTTAATTTTATTGGAATAACTGATTTATGTTTTTATTTTTACTTGCAGCATTGCAGATTGGACCCAGGGCCTCACACATCCTAGGCAAGCTCTTTTCTATATGATAAACCCCTAGCCCTGAGCAACTATATTCCGGGACACTTACTTACAATAGCTTAATCTATATGAATGTACTGAGCAACAAAATAAGGTAGGATAACCAACATAATTTGAGTACTTAACACACCCACACACATATATCTTTAACTCTTATCAAAAGGTGCTCCTCATCAGTGAAAACATTACTGATATTTCAAGAGCTTCTGCTAGAATATTCCAGAAGAAGGAAGAATATGTCAGCATATTCAGCACCGAATATCTAGATTCTGAGTAGAAGGGTTCTGGGTAATACTTATTCCATAAATGTTTCTTCCCAGCTATCTTTTTATTTCAAAATAAGCTTACTCTGTATCCTTGGGCTGTAAGGATCTTCTATTTTAAAAGCAGGATCTAAAGCACGAAATATCACCTAAAAAATACATATAAGAGTGGTTGGAATTTTTACAACGATCAAAAGATAAACTTATAAGTGGGAAGTAAAACAAAGAAGCAAACCCACCTCTCCTTCCGTTGAGGGCTCTATGTCAGAGTACCGGGAATCACAGATGATATCATCGACTTTCTTCATGGGGCCAGTTGAAATGCCGGGGAAAGAGCTCTCACAGTCATAGGCGAAGTATCTATACACGCCCCAGGTTTTCCCAAAGTCAGACGATCGCTCGATCAGCATCGCAGCTGGACGAAATGTCTAAAAGCAGGGAGCAGAAGTCTCGTTCGATGGTTTTTATTGGTGATCTGTATTTTTGTTTTTTAAACACAGATGAAAATGTCACTCACTGTGTGCCACAAGCCCTGACTGCATGTGGTTGGTATTTCGGGCTGTGGCTGGATTTCAAATACATCAAGCTGTTCCACGGCGCCTCTTCTTGGAGGGAAAGTGTCTACTCTCTAAACTTTGTACTTTTCCCCATATTACTAGATTAGTGGGCTGTTTCTCTTTAGGAGCTGATTATAAACAGCCCCTAACAGCACACAAATTGTGGTACGCTTAGCCACCGGGCTCACACTGTTTCAGTGCTCATTCTTTCCTTTGTTCTTGCAATCATTCAGTGACGAGAGTCTGCCCACCCTGACCGCCACCTATATGCCGCACATCTGCTACACACAGTCCAACGCAGTACCAACAGGGGCATCAAAAGTTTACAGTACAACGTGACAACCACCACAGCAGAGTCACCTGGAGTGTGATTTGAGAAAACAAGAAGTAGTAATTAATAAACTGGGGAAGTCAATAATTCCAGTGCTAGGTATGCAGCTAAGATGTGAGATTCAGGACACATGTCTCTGACTGTAGCAGCACCAGCCCTACCAGTCAAAAGGGGGAAACCACCTCAGTATCTATCAGCTGCCAGATGGATAAACAAAATGTGGTGGGTAGACACAGCGGATGGGTAGATATTATGCAGCCACAAAAAGGAAAGGAATTCAGAAACTTTTACAACATGGATGAACCTTGAAATCATACTGAGTGAAATATGCCGTGCAAAATTTCAAATATTACTGCGTATGACTCTGTTTATGTGAAATATCGAGGACAGTTCAGCACTATCTAGGACAGCAGAGATGAAAAGCAGGTTAGAGCTACCAGAGGAAGAGGGAAAGGGCAATAGAGTTCACGTGGAGTGACTACAGAATTTCTGTTTGGGATGCTGAGTAAGTTCTGGAAACTGACAGTGGTGATGGTTGCACAATATTGTTAACAGAACTAACACCACTGGATTGTGCGCCTAAAAATGGTTAAGGTGGCAAATTTTGGGGCTGGGGATTTAGCTCAGCAGCACAGCGCCTGCCTGGCAAGCGCAAGGTCGTAAGTTCGATTCCCGGTCCGGGGAAAAAAAAACAAAAAACAAAACAAAACAAAAAAAAGTGGCAAATGTTATGTTAAACATATTTTACAACCAAAAAAAAGGAGAAATGAATAGAATAGAATAAATAAATGAGCTAGAAAATGTTTCCCCGGGATGGCATCAAACTGGCTCCTTGAAGGTATTTTCCAGGCAGGCACAAAGGTAGGCGTGGAGCAGGAAGAGGCTGGGTGGGTCCCGGTGGAGCTGTACTTGTGTACCACACTGAGGGTCTTTACCTTTTCACAACGAAAGGGGAACGCTGAAAGATTTAAGTGGATGGAACGAGATGATCTGCTTACATTTTAGGAAAGTAACTCCTACGGCAGAATTACTGAACATGGTAAAAACAAGACATAGGGAAACTAAGTAGTAAGAGAAAAGATGAAGGTTTTGTTTTAACCCAAACAGTTACAACACAGATTGAGAGACAGGTATGGAACTGACTCTCTGAAAATGCGGTGACAGTAGCATATACCGAGTTGCGCTTGGTGATCCATTAGACTTCAGTGGAAAGGGAAGGACAGGAAAGCAATTCAAGGCACCCGAGCTTGGGTAGCTGGGCGGATGTGCTGCCATGAGGACAGAGGAGTGAAGGCATTTGGTCTGGGGCTGGTCACGTGTCTGTTACATGTGAGGTGCAGAGACACTGGTCTGGCACTCAGCTGTGAGAGTAGAGCTGGAAACATAGATTTGGGAGTCACTATACATGTGTAGCAGTTGAAACCTCCAGGGATATAAAGTCTTCAGGAAAAGCAGCAAAGTGCAAGATAAAGAGTCCGGGTCAGGGGCTGGGGATTTAGCTCAGCGGCAAAAGCTCCTGCCTGGCAAGCACGAGGTCATGAGTTCGGTTCCCAGTACCGGAGAAAAACCAAAAAAAAAAAAAAAAAAAAAAAAAAAAGAGTCCAGGTCAGCATTCCCAAAAAATGCATCAGTGAGAGACTAGTCCTTCCAAATTCTGATGCTGGAGATGTAACTTCATGCTTCTGAACATGGAGGTATGTGGAGACCAGTCAGGAGAGGGTGGTTCAGGGAAAAGGCAGCCATCAGGGTGGGCTCTAAGCCAGTGCAACTGGTGGCCTTTCAGAACGAGGCAATTAGCACACACACGCACAGTGGGAAGCTGGAGGGAGAGGACAGCCATTCCACACCGAAGACAGGGGCCTCAGAAGACAGTGACCCTGCCCACACCTTGTTTTCAGGTTGCTGGCCTCTAGAACCAGGACAGGATAACTGATCCTTCAGCCACTGGATCTGTGGTACTTGCTCATGGTAGCTCTAGGAAGTGACTACACCTCACAACCTAATTGTCCTCCAGATGAGGAAACTGAGGCTCAGAGACACTGAGGTCATAATTACAGTCAGAGCCTAGATTCACACCTAGGCTGAATTCAACCAAAACTGTCTTTCTCCTTCTCTGCCCAAGGGCACAGGAGAAAGTAAAAGATGGATGTTAGAGCGGAAAGTGAAAAAAAATGCTCAAAATCAAAACAGGATGGAGTGTTGGGAAGGGGTGATGAGCAGGGCCAAGTGGACACAAGACGGGAAGAGTGAACACTAAAAACAGGCAGAGGCAAAGAGCCACAGAGAGGCATCTGGGGAAGCAGAGGTCAAATCACCATGGAGAAAAATCAGATGAACGTTCAGCTGACCTAGAAAACAGAACCTAAATGAAGATTGCTACTTCTGAATTAAAACCAACGTGTGACAAAGTTGGGTGACAGGTAATGGTGAAAATCAGCATATGCCCAAACCTCCTTTTGTCTTCCTTAATAATCCTGAACATCTTTTTCCCCTCATTAAGAGTGGGGGCTGGGGATTTAGCTCAGCGGCAGAAGCGCCTGCCTGGCAAGCGCAAGGTCGTGAGTTCGGTTCCCAGTACCAGAGAAAAAACAAAAAAAAAAAGAAAGGAAGTAAAAAGAGTCAAGGGTAAGAAAGCAAAAGATTACATCTTGACAAATGCCTAAATTACCCCATATGTTATTAAACTGAAAAGAGCAGGATCATACCAAAAACTTAAAGAGTGACACAGGAGGAATCCCGGTGACTGACAGGACCTCAAGAGTCAAAAAGGCGTGGCATCACCACCACCACCAGGCTCCCAGCTGGACAGCCTCCAGAGGACCAGGAGGGATACGCCTGGCCTGAGGTCTCCGTGTCAAAGGGGAGTGGAGAGGAGACGCACTGAAGCCGTCCTGGCTGCATTTCCTTCTTCCTCTCTGCTGGAAAACTCTAAGTCCCGAAAGGCTATTGACAAGTCATCCAATTTCCTGTGGAGTTAAGAAGTTGCTGGAAACTGGAACAACACACTCCACCGAAAGGACGGAAGCCTTTCCCTGCTCTGTTTAGCCATCGAGCTGGTGGGGCCGCTATTAGTGCACTGCTGCCTCCAAGTATCTAATAGATGAAAGAGTTTGGAAATAGCTACCTGTGTACAAAAGCACACTGAACATACGCAAGTGAGTTCTGACAGCCTAAGTACACCCCATCCCTGTAAACATCAGCCGGTCCCACGGCCAGCGTGTGTGAGAATAAATCCGCATTCTCCACCTTCACCCCCAGGCTCAGTTCCCTTCCTGCCTTTCCCACCGCAGCGGCTCCACCATCCTCCTAGTTACTGAGCTTAGGCTTCTAGGTGCTTTTTGGCGCATCTATTTCCTTCTGCTGCTCTGCCTCTGAACTTTGCCCATTTCGCAGGCCAACCTTGGGTTCGAAATCATCCAAGTGCTGCCCTTAGGAAACGGGGGCTCCTGCTCCCAGCAATGACTATCAAAGGCAGCAGGAACTGAGGGATCAGAGCGGGGAGCAAGAGTGAAAAAGAGATTGCAGGACACTTCCCAAGCACAGCCTGAGCACCCCTGTCCCAGAAGTCTGAAATGTTCCACCAAAACCCAAACCTCTTGAGTGCTGATCTGACACTCAAGAAGTTTTGGATTTTGGAGCAGTTTGGATTCCTAGACTGGAGGTGCTCAACTGGTAGATTCCAGGCAAAAGTTCCAGAATCTGAGGAACTCGAAAAATCAGACACACTTCTTGTCCCAAGCATTTTGGGAAAGGGATGCTCAACCTGCAATACTGATGAATACTGATGCCTACAGGCATGGGCTCCCCAAGAGCCACAGGGCCTTTGTCCTAAGACCAGCCCTTCACGAAGGCCGAGCTCGATCAAGGCCTTGCCTCTTGCTGCCCGGTCCCTGCTCTCTACTTCCTCGTGCGTTCCCCTCTGAAACAGACAGTGCTTGCCAACTGGGCCCTCTTTCCTACAGTGTTCCACTACTCAGGAAGGAGCAAGGTCCTTCCCACAGGACTCTGCTTGCCCGTCTTTCCCTCACCACCCTGAGGCCCAGGCAAAGCCAAGGCGCACTTGCTGAACAAACCATGCCGATTGTTCCCTGGCCAACAGTGGCTTCTCCTCCATCTCCTCCCACTGAAATCCTGCTCACCCCCAGTGACGATCAAGAGCAGCCCCGGTCGGTCCCCTTCTCAGCACGCTTTCTCCCTCATCGAGGCTAAAATGGGGATCACCTCCTCCACGCTAAAGTATGGCATTGACAAAAACAATCAAGTTCTCGCTGCACGCCAGGGCCATGAGATTATCCCTGTGCCCTGAGTCACTCGAGCCTCCTCCTCTTCCCATTTTAGCACCAGGGCATCTGGGGCTCAGGCCACATGCCCCTGAGGAACAGAAGCAGGATCCACACCCATGACTGCCCGACCCCATACACGCCGTCCTCTCTGGAGTCAGGACCCAAAGCGATATTTTCTCTTTAAACTGAGTCTCACAACTTGAACCCGTCATTCACATCCCAGTTCAACCACTGCCTCCTCCATTTGACCTTTTGTGCTTATGTGCAGAATTTTATCTTTGGTCCATTGTATTCACTTGAATGAGTACTCAGCTACGGAATAAGCGCCCAGAGGACTTTGGAACACAGACGAACTCGCAAACTACCCATTTGTGCGGTGGGTAGTACTCTTTGCAAAGTAAAAGATGAGACCCTTAAATGTTAATAAGGATGAATAGGCTGAAGTGTCGCATAACACGAAGGCCAGACTGAGCTTCAATCTAACGACCAGGTTGAGTGTGTGGCCGACGAAAGGACAAGCCTGGTGACGAGGAGTAGCGGTAGAGTTACTCAGTGAAAGCCCTCCCACCACTCTCGGATCAGATGTCAGCGCGAACCTTTCGCCCTGGCAGCTACAACAGCAGTCCTGGGAACCTCGGGCCCCAGGGCCCCGGGTCACCTTCTGACTCCCACGCCTCGCAGGCTTCGGTGGCAGACACATGTGAGACCTTCCTGGTTCCTTGCCCACATGGAAAACGTATCCCCAGCACCTTTTCCTAAGGGTCTGGATAACGTCCCCAACTCAAATGAAAATTATTCCAACGCGATTTTGATCTGGGAAGCAATAAGCAAATGATAGGTTTTATGTGTGCCAACATGTACTTTAAGCCATGTGAAGTCTGTCATTTCCAAGCAGCTGCTTAAGAAGAAACAAAGGGACTTTGTACAGACATTCCCTAGTCCTGGGGTCATTTTACATCTCAAAAAGAAAAATGATGAGAAAAATCTGCATTGCAGAAGGCACACACATTTCTCAAGGAACTATAAAGCTCTTCCCACAAATTTTGCAAAGCCTTGAAAACTAAAGAAAATATGCTTCCTGGGGCTAGGGATTTAGCTCAGCGGCACAGCGCCTGCTTGGCAAGCGCAAGGTCGTGAGTTCGATTCCCGGTACCGCAAAAAAACCAAAAAAAAAAAAAAGAAAGAAAATATACTTCCTTTTCAGTTACCAAACACCATTAAAGCATAAACATACAAGATTAGAGATTTATTCTCCAGATGTTTTATTGTGGTTTGGGAGTGAGTCAACACTGCCTCTCTCTAGGGGGAAATAAGCAGATAGCTAATTAAACGTTTATAGTTGAATTACCTTAGAGAAAAGGCTCACTCTACATATGGCCGTGAAAACAGAGGGTTTCTTAAAGGTAGTTATTCATGCCCATGTTTTTAAAGGCTGTTCAATTATCCCAATTTATGGCAACAGTAATATTTAACTTTCCATTTAATCCACCTCACATGAGACATTCGTTTTGAAAGGGAAATTACCCAGTTTGCCCCTGTGTCGTCTGTGGGAAAGTCAGGGATTTCTTACCTTAAAAGTCATTATGAGATGAGTGAAATGGAATTCTGCTTCCAAATCCAGTTGGATAGTTACATTTTCCACACCTACAGATTTTTTTTTAAATAAAGAAGAAAACCATAAGGAAAACAGGACCATCTGTCAACAGTTGTGATTATTAAGTTATCTTTCTGCCCCCCACAGAAATCCTCTTTGCATCCTATCTTAAACTGTGGTTGAAGATTATTAACAATAATCCTTTGTTCTTATTTGGGTGGTAATGTAGAAGGCAGAGTGGTTCTTGTTTTCCACAAAGCATTCTGGAGTTCACCTGACTGGATCAAAACATCTGGCAGAATACCCTTTGGAGGCTGTCAAGAATAAGACATCTCTCACTTGGGAGCTGAGGGACAAGTCCAGCCCTCTACGCTGAAGGACTCTCAAAAGAGAAGCGGGGTACTTCCTGTGAACCGGAGGGGGTCAGCTTGCTGTGTGAAGCCCCGGGAGTCAATCCTCCTCCATTACAAACACAAATACTTGTTTTTCTCTATGTGGCAGCCAAGAAAATATGAGCCCACCACATATGCTAGTTATACAGCAACTTAGAAAACCCTATCCCCGATGGGACGTTTTTGGATGCATTTCCACAACTGAAAAACAATGTCATGAGACAAAGAACCAGTCAAATAAATAAACTGGTGCAGAACAAATACCAACATCGTCCCTTTCAGGGGAAAGCCTGAACAAACACAAGAGTCTTTGCTTGGCGCCCTGAGGGTCAGCAGGCTCCACTTGAGCACATTAAAAAAACGCCACTGGGATTCCAGGGATAGGAAGCCCCTCCCGCACCTCCAGGGCCCAGCCTGCCTAGCGGTCAAGGAGGTTCTGCCTCTTTCCCAAGACTGGAGGAAGCCTTTGGGGTCCATCTTCCAAAGCAAAAGAACTTTTAAATGCGGGAAGACAGGAATATGTCAGAATGAATCATGTCACAGGCTGGTGTATTTTCAGGAAACCAGTAGGACCTTTTGAAATAAATTCTCCTGCTGGAAAACTGCCAAGCCAATTGAGGGGAAAAAGTGGTCACTGGAACGGATATGAGCAAGTTGGAATGTTAAAGAAAAACACTACAATCTACTAACAAACCTTATCGAACTTATTCAAAAGAACCATACTACAAAACTACTCTAGACATTTATTTTTTGAGTGAAATGTTAGCTAAATAACTTACATGTCTCTTCTTCCAGGCTTTTAAAAACCCACGGTATTTGTTCACAATTAAGAGATAACCAAATAATGTAAAGTACAAAGCAACTCAGTGCTATTCTTGTAACGTAAGAACAGAGGCCACAAGGGGTAACCCCAAAGCACATTCCATTTAGATTCACAGCCTGATAAAGCACCATGCTTTGGGCTTTTTTTTTTTTCCTTTTTTAACTATGGGAACAAAAGTCCATGGAGAAGAGAAACAAAGGTCATTCTTCCACTGCATATTTGATTTTTCAGATCTAGGAACAGATCATCAGGAAGAGTCCATTAACAGTATCTGCATATTCCAAGCCTGTGTCTGGCCCCAGCTACTGATAGTTTAACTGCCACATATATAAGCACAACCTGCAGAAAACATACAAAAGACAGATACAGTGACAGGCACAGGGAAAGTCTTTAATTGTGAGCTATCAGACGAGAATGCCAGGACGTGGTAACAGTCTGACTGGAAAGGCCAAGTTCCATCTGTCCAATCTTATCAACTCTCTGTGACTGAGTCTGCAAAATCTTTCTGGCATCTGGATTCTCCCATCCCAACAATTCAAAGATGTAGAAGTGGATTAACTGAAAAACCTTCATCCACAGCTATATCACATGAAAAGCTATCTTACTATCTACGGATTAAACCAGTCCTGGTCCGAATGTCCAGGCAGCTTTCTAACTGTCTGTTTCACTGGAGGAACGTGGGTGGTGAAGGAATGCTCCGCCGGTCTCCGTTCACAAAGAGCCCCGTGCTATTGCGCAAGTCCTCTGTGACTCACATTTATAGAAACTTCCTTCACATTGAACTACCAAAGAAAATCTTCTACAAGAACCATTAATTCTAGAAAACAAATCTCAGGATCTCTCCCATCACATTTGTAACCAATGGATCCCTAAGCCTGACCAATGACTAGCCAACTCTCCCTAGAAACCATATTCTAGAAAACTTTTACAAGGTGAGCTGTCAGTGACAAGGGAGTTTCTCTTCACAGACTAGTAAGTGACTGTATACATCCCAAACTCCCCAGGAATTTGGCGTATAACAGATCTAGCTGTATCCAGGCCTTCTATGCCCAGGCTTAGGTTCATTTTTTTGAGAGCCTTTTTTCCATAATATTTTCAAAAAAAGATCTAATGGTTAAGAGTTTCTGCTTTAGGGGCTGCGGATTTAGCTCAGCGGCATAGCGCCTGCCTGGCAAGCACAAGGTCGTGAGTTCGATTCCTGATACCAGAAGAAAAACAAAAACAAAACAAAACAAAGCTTCTGTTTTAATATTTATAATGGAGTACTACTTTACTATAGAGGATATATTTGGGCCATTTATAGGAAAATGAATGTACCTCAAGACCATAATGTTAAGTGAAGTCAGACACACAAGCTTACATACTGCATGGTTTCTCTGATATAAGAAACCCCAAATAAAAATAAATTAAAAAGCAAAACAAAAGGCGGATAACAGGAGACAGGGAGATAGTCTGAGAAAGGGAAAGGGACCAAGAGGTGGGGGAGCGGAGGGGGAAGGGGTGAAGAAGGGATTAAGATGTGCTATGTATGAGTAACAACTCCCCACAATGAACACAAGCATCATGTACTGTGAGCACGTTACTAATAAACATTTTAAAAACCATCTAAAGGTACACTGCTAATTAACAAACACGTTTCTCTTCCCTAAATTTGAGCACTTAACAAATGTGAAACTCATTGTGACCTCAGGTTCACAGCAATGGTAACATCACAGCCAATGAATTTACTGAACCCAAACCCGAAGTGGCAAAGAAAGGAAAAGGAGTTAGAGTCACACAGTCATTAAGGAAACTACTTCACATGGGTTCACAGCCACATTGACAGTCTCTGCAAAACCACTTTGTTGTCCTTTTTCCACAGTACTATTATCACTACTAGGAAGTTTTCTGTAGTTGGAAGGAAGGTGGCGAGGGTCTGTGATTTTTGTCCTTCCTCTAAGGGTTGATAAAAATGAATGCTACTATGTTCTGTGGAAGATCAAGGGCATGAAATATACAGTCTTCCACACCTTTCCCTCAATGCCCAGGCACAAACTCCATCCCCAAAGGGCCCGTTAGGATGAGAACTGTGGAAAGCTTTATATGATATGAAAGCTTGCTTTCTTATAGGATAGTTGCTTCAGGAAGAAGGATCACATTTTACTGGACAAGTTATTCCTCCAGGCAGTAAAGCTGCCAGAGGCCATAATTACAGGACGGAGAAGCCAATCATAATTACAAATACCCAGGACCCTGGAACCCCCACGTAAGTTATCACCGGCATTCCATGGAACTCCACACATACCACTTTCGGACTGCCACCAAATCTTAAGGCGGTTTGGAGCGAATGTAGTGACCACATTTTCAATGAGATGGCTGTCAGGGTTGAGGGTCTCGTGATAAGGATCTTGGGAATCGCAGATGAAGCATTTTTTGTCCTCCTGAAAACAAGTTAGTTTCATGAGTCTAAGAAGCAATCTCCTTAAAAAAAAATCCATCAGGCCCACAAAAATCAAACCACTAAGCTTTAAGAAAGGTGAATGTGCAAAAAATTAAATGACTTCTATCACATTTTTCACTTTCAATTTATGGAGTCTAAAATACTCCTAAAAATAACTTCCTCCTTTCTCGAAAATTCAAGGTCAAAAGTAAAAGAGGGCATTGTTTCCATAACCTACTAATTTAATCAAAATCAAATTTCTAGGCTTAAGCCTTAATCTCAATAAATAGCTAGAGAGGCTTACCCTAAAGTAAAATGCAAAAGTTGTATTAGAGTTTCTGCTGACATAAAGCAAACGGAAAATAAAAGCACAATTCATTTGACCTGACTGTGTAAAACCTGAAGGAAGCAGAGACAAGTATTAGGCAGAAGTACGGAGGAGGCTTTGGGATCTACAGAACAAGACCTGTTAGCTTGTGCTTTGACCAAGCAGCAGGATGACAGTTGTCACAGACAAGATACCTTGCAAACTGCTCCAGGGTATTTGGAGAAGGGCTGCCATGCTGTCCTGCCATTTGGGTACCACTATAAACTGGGGCCAGTTCAGGGGACCCTAAAATGGACATGAACTAGGGCAAAGATGGGCTTTAGTTTTAAAGTAACTTTGAATTTCTTTCATTTTCTTTCTTCCTAAAATGGGAGCCATTGCCTCCTGGGGAAGTAGAGGCAAAAGGCTTCTCTATTCTCTTTGTACTGCAACATGGTAAATCATAAGCACCGCCTTAATAGTTCCCTTTCCCTAGGGAGCTTGGCTGTGTACCTATGTTTTCTGGAATGCAGATGATTTCCTAAGTCCAAAAATGATAATAACATTGAAGTATGTGGAGAACCAAATAGATCCCATGAACAGAATTTGCTCAAGAATGACATTTGTACAGGGCCAAAAGTGATTAACTGTATTCTTACATTTGTATTTATTTTTTCCCCAAAAGGATTTGGACATTAGCAAGATGTATTCACCAAAACAAACAAATAAATAAATATCAGAAGTCAGGGATGCACAGAAATAAGGAACGAAGCTAAACGTTTGAGAAAAACGCATGCCTGCTTCCTTCTTTTTAGGCCTTGAAGAAAAGCACTGCACAAGTTCACGGCTAATCATATAGACCTGAGTCTGGCTCTAGTTGCTTTAAGACAAGGGTCTAATTTTCATTTAAAGCTGATTTCAGAACCTGGTGATTCACTGACAGGATATCCTGGCTGCTAAAATAAATGTTAGCACAACACTTTAAGAGAAATTTAAATGCTAATATTAGAAAAGGTAACATCCACTGCCTTCATTAATGTGTTGTCAAGGAAACTAGTACTAAAGAACAATTACCAGAACAGGGGGGAGAAAAGTTTAATTATAGCTTCCCCTCTAATCAGGAGGAAGCAGTCTAGACATTTTTGTATGAAGCTTGAAGCCAGTGAATGGAATCCACTCTACCACATTCCTTCAGTTTAATTTATCAGGTCTTCCAAACGGGCTTTCTGCTTTGGAAGTTTTCATGCATCTGTGTGCAAACCACAGGACACTCTGCCCTGCTGTTGGCCAGGCGCACAGGTGAGTGGAGTAACCAGGTGCTGAACAGTTAGCCTGGAACCTGCCCTGTCTGTGCCATCACTGTCTTTTGCTTTTCTTAGAGACCAGAAGCATCAGCCTCCTTTTTTTTTCAATCAAGAAAACAGATTCAGATTCTGGATAGTTTATACTTTGCATCTTCTTTTAAATTAGACCTGACTTTGTGTAAACAAAGAAGTGAAATGAAAAATCTGGGTCCACTTTAGAAAACACCGTGAAATCTCATTTTGGTCTTTCATTCTCTGGGTACCATGGCAACCAGGGCATTTTTGCAAAAAAGGAAGCATCTAATCCTGACATCTAATGGAGGTAAATGGGCACAGCACCAAGCCAGGAGAGAAAATAGGTTCAGTGACTGGAATCACACTGTGAGGCACGTGCTTGGAGTACCCTTTCACTGGAGTGAGAAACGTGGAAAAACCCAGGATCGGTGCTCAGTGCGTAAAGAAAAGGATAGGCCATCTTTAACGCACACTTCAAAGATTGATTTTTAAGAAATGAGGGCTTGTGGAGCCTATGGATCAGGGCTGGGTAGGAGGCAGAAGCAAGGTCTGTGTGTAGCCCTGGCTTTCCACACTGACCGCGGCAGCGACAAGAAACGTTTGGTAGATCCAGTTGTGCAAACTGAGATGGGGTGGAAGGGAGCTACCAGCCTAATCCCAGAGCTCCCGGCTGGCTGAGCTTCCTATCCGGAGGGCTGGCAGGATGCGGAGCTGCCCGGCCTGCGCAGCGCCCAGCAGTCCTCCCTCACCTGCAGGTGGCTGACGATGCAGTAGGGCTCGGGCTTGTGCAATCCGCACGTCGAGGTCACCGACAGCTTCTGAGCTCGGCCAATGAGAAGGTCGCCTGTGGCCGGGTAGCAGCTGCCTTCGGCGCAGCCATAGCTGAACTCCGGTTCCTGAGAGTCCTGAGCGCGCGCTCCAGTTCCGCACAGGGCTATCGAAGGGGTAAGGGACAAGGTTGGGAGATGCAAGCAGGGGACAGAGCCGAGGTTATAGAGTCGGCAAGTGGCGGACTCAGGAGAAAACTGAATGCATAGAAAAGACACAATGTTAAGAGAAGCGAAGAGGCAGGGAAGGTGGGGAAGGCGGGGACGTGGAGAGGTCGCAGACAGGAACCCAGTCTGGTTTGGCAGCACTCAGCAGAGCGCATCACTCCGAGAAAGCCCACGGCATGCTCGCACTCATCCGATCTGCCCGGGGGAATAGAGTCGCCCACAGAAGGTGGATGCCCTGCTCGCCATTTCGAGGTGCCTGGACCAGGGCGCAGGGAGGCTGGGCCCCCCACGCTGCCCACCCACGCCTGAGCTGTGCGCGCCAGGCAGCGGGCATCCTCGCTGTGAGTGTGCGCGCGGAAACCTGCGAGCTGGAGGAGCAAGACCGCGCACACATGCACGCGCCAGGGTCACCCAGGCTTTAGAGGAATGAGGCGCCCCGGCAGGAGATAATTGCCGCCTCTCCGAGCAAGGGGCGGCGGGGCAGTGCTGCGGCTCCGGGTGGCTTCCCCATTCCAGAAATGCACCCCAGCCAGCGCCTTCTGGTGCCATCCGGAGACAAACAGCAATGGTTAATCAAAACCACATGGTCCCAGTCTGTTCCCAGGATGAAGCCTGCGCTCAACCCGGGCACTTTCCTGGGCAGTGGGTTCTTAGGGGAGCCTCCACGGAAAGCCCCGCCACCCTGGGGAGCTGTCTTCCGCGGCGGGGAAACTCGGCGTGAACTGGCCGGTGCCCAGCCGGAGCGGAGCCCACAGCGGGGCGAGCTCGGCGCGCGCAGCCGGGGAAGCGGTCCGCGCGTCCCCAGCCACCACGGAGGCCAGGGCGGTGGCGCTGAATCCCAGGGGCGTCTTTCCAACCAGTCCCTCTCCCGGCCCCCCGGGCTCCCTCCGAAACCGGCACGGATGGCTTTGGGTTTTCTCCCCCATCGCCCTGGCGCGCCCCTCCCCCACCGCCCCCCCACAATACCTAAGAAACTGAAGACCAACACCTGGAGCCGCCCCATGGCCAGTCCCGCAGCCCAGGGGACGCACGCACGTCGCCGAGCCGCCTGCCTTTTCTTCTCGTCTTCCTTCTGCAGAGGTGGAGGGTAACAGGCAAGCGTTCAGAGAGGAGAGGGGCCCTTGCATTTCCTGCCGCTCCCACGGAAGCGGGGGCTGGGCCGGGAAGGGGGAAATCGCGCAGCCACTTTGTTCTCACCCGCGCCGCGAGCGCTCGCTCGGCACCCGGAGCCCAAAGAAGGGAATTAGAAAGTTTAGCCTTGGGAGGAACCGAGGGAGGCGCCTCCGCTCATGCGCACAGGAGAGCAGGGGCCGCGGGGCGGGCGGCCCGGACGGGGAGGGGGTGGGGGGTGCGGGGTGAGGTCCCCCCGCCCCGCCTTTGTTTTAAGGCAGCGCCTGCGGAGACTGCAGGCTTGGCTTGGGGTGGCCGGTCCGCCCCTGGGTGCGCGTCGGAGCCGTGCGCCCCGGCAGGATGCGTCCGGGCGGGTCTCCAAGGTGGGTGTTCAGCCCTGCGGCCCTGGGGCTGGTCGGGACCTACGGCGGCGCCGACTGGAATATTTACATATGTAAGGAGTGAGTCACCAAAAGGTGCCCCCAGCTACAAACTCACCTAGCGCAGAGGGAAGGCGGGTTAACCCCTCTGAAAAGAGTGGGCTAGTTGGGTTTGTTCTAAAGAGCAGCGGGAACTCCTCCATACTCACTCGGGCCCCCACTGTTACAAAGTGAGAACTTGGGACGGGGCGACGCCTAGCCCTCTCCGTGGGAGGCTGGGACCCTGGTGTTCACCGCGCATTCTTTGCGGGAGCTCGTTCGGAGGCGCCTCGGGCCTGCTACCCAGATGGTCATAGCACGGAATTAGCCATCTACCTCTGGTTTTTACCTTAAACCTCTTTCCTGAATCCAGACAATGGCTTTAAGGAACGACATTTCTCAATGACAGTATCTTTAAGGACTCTGCCCATGTAGCGTGGAAATATTGACACGGCCATGAAGGTGGAGATCCTTCAAGAGACACACTTCTCCATAATGTCCACAAAATACAATTCGAAGGCACGTGCAGCAGGGAACCACGCCTGCAGTCGGGAGACGGGAAAAGGACCCTAACAGCGCGGGGCCGGCCTGGGCTGGTTAGATAAGGGGAAACCGCATCTCCTGGGGTGGGAGAGAGAAAGAGTCCGGCGTCGCGCCCCACCCTCCGCATCCCAGGAATGAATTTAGCCTGCTGCCCTTAGCAATGGGTGGGGCCAAAGCTTGAGCTTTCTTTAGTCGTGCTGGGGACGAATGTGCGGGGGGGTCAGGGGATTTTGATTTCCAGACATCTTAGGGACAAGGGATTGAGTTGGTCAGTTTTTAACTCAGCTGCAATTAAATAGGGGAAGCTTAATCATTAGATCTCAGAGTAAGCTGCTGTCCACGTTTATAAACATCCCCTAGGCGAGGGAGGCGTTAATTATAAACCAGATCGTACTTGGCCTTGCCCCAGCCTGGGGAGATCGTGCCTTTCTGGTGCTTGGGACCCTTGGAGCCAGGAACCCCGGAGAGGTCTGCCGAGCTTAAGAGGAAAATCTTCAAAGGCAAACCTCCTTTCTCCTGCGGCAATACCCTGGATGAAGTTTGGTATCACACTTTTCATCCACACAAAGGGCCTGTCCTGTTCAGCTGTTTCTCTGCCCGAGCCTGAGTCCCTCTCGCCACCCGTCCTTGGCCAGGGCCCACTTCCACGAGAAGGGTGAGCCACCCTCGACACCCTGCAGAACCTGCTGTTCTCCTCATCGACTCCCTCACTAGTAAATTTAACCTGGAGGAAGTGAGAGGATTTGTTTAAAGGTAGTAGCTGGGATTGGTGGAGAATGCCTGTACTCCTAGCCCTCTGGGAGGGTAAAGAAAGAGGATCACAACTGAGCCCAGCCTGGGAAATTTATCGATATAGTGTGACGCTGTCTCAAAATATGAAAAGGGCTGGGGAGATAGCTCAGTGGAAAAGCCCGGAGTTCAGTCCCCAGTACTCGCGATGAAGAAGGGCATGCATGTGGTGTGGTGTGGTGTGGTGTGGTGTGGTGTGGTGCGGTGTGGTGGGCATAGAGGCGATGGTGTGGTGGGGCTGCTTTCTGACCAGTCCACTGGCCTCCAATCCCGCCCTCACTTTACCCTCCTTCCACAAGTGTGCACTCCGCTCAGCCTTCCAAGATCAGTGCTCTTGCTCACAAACTTAACTTCAGTCCATCTTGAGGAAAAACAAACAAGCCCGCCTTTATCTCACACACACCCACACTCCTTTCCTCCCTTTGACTGCACAGCCGGCTCCTGACAGAAACACTAGGTTTCTCCTTCCGGCACTGCCGTGTGGCTTTGTCTCCACCATTGTCCGCAGTAATCACCCCATCCTTGGATGCAGCCCACATTTCCCCAGTGGGGTCTTGTTTGATCTCTGCGGCACGCGTTTCCGAGATCGCTTCTTCCTTCCTCAGACGCCTTCTCCGGCTTCCAGGACATGACTCTGGCTTTCCCACAAACTTTGGCTTCTCTGCTTCCATTTCTCCTCATTCTCGGATCCCTTAAACACTGGTGTTCGTAGAGGTTCTGCCTCTTTCCTGTTTTGTTGGTGGTTTTTTGTTTGTTTGTTTTGAGACAGGGTCTTGTTGTGTAGTTTGGGCTCGTCTTGAACTCATTGTGTAACCCAGGCTGGCCTCCAACTCACAGCGATCCTCCTGCCTCTGCCTCCCAAGTGCTGGGATTACAAGTGTGTGCCACCACACCTGGCTGTTTCCCGCCTTTGTACAAGCTTAAGTGTGCAGCGTTCCACCAATTCACCTCGCACCCTGCCGCTGCACTGCCTTTACCTGGCTCAGAACTTGCCAGTTTCTAACAGGCTGTCCCTGTTCTCTGCTTTGGTGACACACCCGAAGTCCATGTATATAGCTGAGCTCCTCTCTCCACCCAGCCCTTCAAGGGCAAAGGGAGTTCTTCTGTTCAGTCACTGGCATCCTGGGCTGCCCCCTAACTCCAGACAGAAACCTGGGGACAGGACTCGCCCATGATTAACTGGGCACACATGTGAAGCCCTGTATTACTGATGATAGAAAGACAGAGCCTCCAGTTTACGGCAGGCCATTCTGAATGCCTCGGTGCAAATCATGTGCCATGAATGAAGCCAGGCAGCTGGGAACCGGAGATACATTCTCTCCTCTTCCCTCCCCCCACCGGTCACCAGCTCTGCCAGTTCACCTCTAGCTGCTGTCCCATCGCCCCAACCTTCCTCGCCCCTCTGAAGCCTGCAGGAGCCGCTAGAAGCTACCGCCACCACTTCCGGCCTCCCCTGAGCAGTCAGATCCCCCTGGGGGCGTGTTAGAAGCACAGGCTGGATCCTGTTATTCACCTGTTTGCGCCTTCTTTGTACACTTTTTATGCGTTTGTGACTTTCCTCTGTCTGCTGCCTGGGCCCTCCATGACCTCCTCGGCTCACGCGTCATTGTAGGCTCCATTTAAAATGTGCCTTTTAACGGGAGCCTCTCTCCTGCAGCACTTTGGAGAAGCCGATACGGTGTATGTGGCCTAAAGCTCTATTTATGTCCTCATCTCCGCCAGCAGACAGTGAGACAGGTACTGTGATGTCACATTCATTCTGCATCAGCATCAGCCAACACCATGAGGCACATTATAGGTGCTCAATAAATATTTCCCATATCAAAGTAAATCAAGACGAGATTTTATGTCTTAAAACTTAACTCTTGAGCCAGGGATATAGCTCAGTGGCACAGCACCTGTCTGGCATGCACAGGGTCATGAGTTTGATCCCCGGTACAAAAAAAAAAAAGCACTAATTTCATTTCAAAAAGAACTTAACTCTTAAATGTCACTTTTTTTTAATTAAACGCCTACTTTCTAGCTTAATATGAATTTCTTTCTAGTCAAGGAGAAAAGAAATATCACTACTTTAGGAATACTTTCAAATTTCACACTTGAACAAATCCTTCTTGTCTTTATATTTCATGTGACTTTCTGAAAATGTTTAGGAGGATAGCTCGCCATGGTAGTACATACCTGTAATCCCAGCACTCTGGGAGGCTGAGGCAGGAAGATCACAAAGTACAAGCCCAGCTTGGGCAATTTAGCAGGACTGTCTCAAAATAAATGAAAAAGGGGCTAGGCGTGTAGCTCAGTGCAAAGGCCCTGGATTCGATCTACAGTACCACCAAAATAACAATAACAAAGAAACCAAATCCAAAGCCAGGTGTGGTGGTGCTCGCCTGTAATCCCAGCATTCGGGAGGTTGAGGCAGCAGGATCATTGCGAGTTCGAGGCCAGCCTGGGCTACAAAGTGAGCTCAAGGTCAGCCTGAACTGCATAGTGAGACCCTGTCCCAAAAAGACAAGAAAGAAAGAAAGAAAGAAAGAAAGAAAGAAAGAAAGAAAGAAAGAAAGAAACCAAATCCATAACAACAACAAAAAAAACATTTAGGAAGAATAAGTCTCTTGTCACCGAGCCTGTCCCAGGCCTCGCGGCAGCTGATGACACCATCCCATTTGTCCCTCGTTGTGAGCCTGGCACTTCTGCTTCCATATGAGGCCGTCCTTTCTGGAAGCTTCTGTGGTATTCTGAGTGGCAGATGGAATTGCGGCCTGTTGACCTTGTGTCTCAGAATGTGGGCCAGTTATCTCCCTGAGGCATTTCTTATTTTCATTTGAAAAAACAACCATGAAGAATCACTTCAAGGTCACCTTCATTTTCAGCCTGAAATTCCCATGCAAGTTTTTAAATTCTGATTGACAGCAAAACAAAGGACATAGTACCCCAGACTTTAGCTTTTAGATCCTAAGAATACCTGGCTATTTTTATAAACCTGTAGTCATGAAAAATACTCAATTTTTGCTATTTTGAAAATTAGATTGAAATGTACTTTGTGATTCAGAATTGATTTCACACACACACACACACACACACACACACACTTCCTTAGGTTTTGACACGTTCACTTTTTTGCTACCTAATATGAGTCTTTTTCTAGTTAAAGAGGAAAAGAAATACCAGTGCCGCACTTACTCTGTCTTAGGAATACTTCCAAACTTCTCTCATGAACAGATGCTCTTGTGCAATGTTCTTGCATATTAACTTTCATACAGCTTCCTTGATTTCTGGAACTGTTACAAGGTTAAGAGGAAATAGTAAGTTGTATGGCCTGTGAAACTCAAGACAAATGTCAGGCTCCTTCTATACACACTGCAGTAACCCAGAGTTTTGTGTTGAATCTTCTTGCTCCTAGGAATTCTTTGAGGACAAAGGATATATTTTGTTAATATTTACATATCCATAAAGTAGCAGAATTTCTAGTATATTATTACTAGTATATATACATTCAGTACCTACTTATAGATGAGTAAAATTAATAACTCTTTGAAAAAAACTGTTATGGGGCTAGGGAAATAGCCCAGTGGCATAAGTGCCTGGTTGGCAAGCCCAAGGTGGTGAGTTCAATCCCC
>NW_004955410.1:12310833-12333596 GCF_000276665.1 Chinchilla lanigera
TCTTAAGTCTTGGACCATAAGAGACACCTCTGTTGGGGCTCAAGTTTGTGTCCCTTCTCCTCCCCCTGGAGGCACCCTTGGCTCTTCCTGAGGGAAAGGTCCACTCACACTTACAGCCCAATGGGGGCTGAACCCTCCAAGAGCTCCTGGTTTCCCGCTTTCTAGTGATTGGTTCAGGGATTGATATGAAACTCAAACCTTCCCATTAGGGTGAGTCTGGGATTTCTGTGGGAATTCTGGGGAGAAAACCTCTCTTCCCTTGGACTGGAAGTTATGTGGCGGTCGCCCTGGATCTGGTGGAAGCTTCTTGAGATTGAAGCCAATACAACAGAAAGCAGAACCCTGGGTCCTTGAGGACCACCTCGACGTGTCTTGGTCTAGCCATGCTTGAAGCCAGAATATGTGACCTCGGCCCATAAAGTTTTTCTGGATGTGCAGCATGGAAGATATAAGCCTTTGTTGTTTTTAGCCTATGATTTGAGAGGCTTCAAGCAAAAAGCCTGCCATGTAACATAGTTCACCCTGCTGGCAGATCTTTGTCAGCACTGACTTAAAAGGATCACCTGTCTATTAAGCATCTCAAAAGAGACGTCACACATGAGAGTGCCCAAGTCTGGCACTAATTAGGCCTAACCAGGCCTCAGCTAAGCTCGCCAGCTTTTAGCAGAGTGATCCTCCCTTCGCTTTCTGCTTCCCAAGAACCGGAGACAGGGTGGCATCCAATTCTGCATCTGTGCCCATAAACTCCCAACCTGTGCTTCGCTTCTAGTCTATATTTAACAGGAATCCCATAGAAACACCCTCAGCGAGGGATTTCTGCTCTTTGTTTATGGACTTCTGCACCTCCTTGCTAACACGGCTCTTTAAAAACTAGTAAAGGCGGGATTGACACCTCCAGTAGGGTCAAAGAGCTCTCTTTCTGGAAATATTGCCAGATGAAGAGCAGGATTAACTTCACTGTAATCACAGTTAAACAATTTAAGACTTGAGTACTAACAACCCAAGCATAATTTTTCTGGTGCGTTAGGTCTTTGCTCACTGAGTGAATTACTACATGTACCTGAAAAACACCGATGTCAGATTGAGAAGGCAGCTAACACTCAGTGTTTGATACTAATGTTAGGGCAAAAACACTCTCAATTAACACTCAATCCCTTAAAATAATCCACTTAAAATTTTAACGATTTAAAAATTTTCTACCTCAGTGAATGGTGCTTACTTGCTTCAAGTTTTGCATGGGTGCTAACTAAGGTTTGCTAAGAGCCAGAGGAAAACAATAAAAGACTTTCTTTTGTTTTCAATATTTCAGGCATTTTGTTTGTTGGTTACTGAGGATTCAACCCAGGACCTTTGCACTGAGCTATATTCCCAGTCCATTTTTATTTTTCGAAACAAGTTCTTACCAGATTGCCAAGTTGCCTAGGCTGGGCTCAAACTTGCAGTCTTCCTGCCTCAGCCTCACAGAGTGCTAAGATTACAGGTGTGCACCATCATATCTAGCTATATGCCAAAATTTTAAGACTTCCTTTATGCTTTTTTTTTTTTTTTTAACTCTGCTTTTTTATCCAGAGCCTGTCATTCTCTATCTGAAAGGTTAAGGTCAGTTTTTCCACCAAGCAAGGATTTAGGAAATGGATATGGAATAAAAAGTGCTTCTTATTTAACCTATATTTTAAACCTGTTAAAGGCCCCATCTTTGTACCAGAGGCTCAGAGTAATATGTTTGTAGCGAGAGCAGATTAGAGTATCTCAGAAATTCTGGGTTAATTATTACCAAGGGTGATCTAGGAAACTGGGTTTAATTAGCAAGTGAAACCCTCGGCCACTGTTCATGGCTTGTGCTGAGAGCAGATCCTAGTTTCCAGCAGTGTCCAGACCCTGGGAGAATAGAATCTTCACTCTGAGCATGTTGCAGAAGCAACAGAAATTTCAGTAAAAGCCCTCTTCGCTGGAAAGGCCACGGTCTCACCTCCTCACTCCCAGCCGCAATGCCCTTGGCCTTCTAGATGAATTCGCTCAGCAACTGCAGTGCATCTGAAACAAAGGCCTGCTCCTCAGCAAAGAGCATTTATTTCTTCACGGCTGCTGCCAAGGCCGTTGCTGAGATTTATGAAGGCCAGGGCCCCGGCTCCAAGCAGCGCACCAGCTCTCAGCACGCCGGGAACTCCAGCATTGGATGCTGTTTCAAATATTCAGCTTTTTGCCCGCCCAGGGATGTGTTTGCTGTCTTCAGCATGGTAAAGAAAATGCCAGTGTTAGCATTCCTCTCAGGGAGGATTGGGACTAGAGGATTCTCCAGTGGTCCCGTTTGGAAGTCACGAGACACGGGGACAGCAGGCCAGTCATCTACCAAGACCACTCTAATCCAAGTGGTGACAGTGACCTCTGTTTGCTGGCCTTCGCCTTTGGCGGCCCCACCTTCCTACCTGGTACCTCACCCCTGATCAGCAACATATCTTGCATTCCTTAGCAAGCATTTCTTAGACGTCTGTAACGCACCAACCACTGCTGTGCGCAGGCGCAGAGGTCCCACATTTGAGGAAGACTAGGGTTGTCTGAAGTAGTATGCGGTTGGTAAAACAAAGAAGAGTTAATAAGGTGACGAAAAAGCTCCCTGTCTGGGTGAGGGATCAAACGCTAGCAAGCGCTTTACTGTTGAGTTATACTCCTGCCTGGAAACATAATTTTCTATTTCTATAAATGAAGTCAAACACATGTGCATAAACAGAGAGAAACAGTGACACAGTTCCAGAAAGCGGCCTGGCGAGTAAAGGGAAGTACTTTAGGAAGAAGATACAGGGATTGTGGTGGGGACCGGAGCTAGAGGGGGTTCTTGCTTTACTTGTATTTTTTTAAAACATAAAGTAGTATTTATGCTGGTATAATTGAAAACAAAAAGTCCAAGCAAAAGGCCTGTTTTGAAGTACAAATATTTGTTATATTTTGAAAAGAATGGGCTGTAAAAACTGACTAAGCCTGTATTCTTTCTTTGAAGTAGAAATTCAGAGGCCTAAGGTATTAAGTCACCAGGCATTGAAGGATTTGCTGAACAATGTGACAAACTCTTACACTGGTGCCACGGAGAAGTCTGTGCCTCAGTTTCCTTGTCTGGGAGGCAGGCACAGAGCCAGATGCTGTGCCGTCCCCAGGCTCTATGGTATCCGGCCCCACTAGACTCACCTTGGTCTCCGCATTCCCAACCTTTCAGACTCCCGCTCCCAGCTCTACCTCCGCGGCTCGCTCACACCCTGTGTTTGGCTCCCACGGCTCCTTCAGTCCGGTCGCTGCCCCCTCTCTTGCCAAGCTTGCTTCCCCTTACGTCTGAAGCGCAGCTCCGTTGGCTCTTCAGCCTAGGCCCAGGCACAGCACTTGATTGTTCTGGACTTCTAGATTGTTCCGGAACGTATACGCCGTGAAGCAGGCGCCCCAGCTCTCGTGCTTATTGCTGACCCTGGCATAGCACCACACAGAGCCCCTGTCGGCGTGCAGGGAGCGTCTGCAAAATAAATGCTAGTGTGCGAATACGGGTACCTGTGTGCTCTATGGCACGTGTCTTGAGAGTGACTTTTTGTCCCCAGCACTGAGCTCAGAGTGACCACCTGGCAGGTGCCCCTCAGACATTTGAGATCATTCAAGAACCAGGAATAAAGGTCTAGGGCTGAGCTCATTGTATTCTGGGGAGGAAATCATTCACAGATGATTCTCTGGCCAGAGTGAGTCATAGTAATACGCATTAGTGCTATAAAAAGCACAGAGCACTTTTCCCTTTATGCAGTGGGAAAGAACAGAGGAAAAAGAGCAGTTGGCTGTGATTTAGACACACGGAGCATTAGTACCTAAAGGAGTAATACACAATGCACTTGTTTAGTGACTAATCTGCCCTGTGAGGAGGAGAATATAACCTACCTAAGGGGGCTGGGGATTTAGCTCAGCGGCAAAAACGCCTGCCTGGCAAGCGCAAGGTTGTGAGTTCGGTTCCCGGTACCAGAGAAAAACAAAAAAAAAACCAAACCAAAACAAAACAAAACAAATAACCTACCTGAACATACCAAGAAGGGATCCTGTGGTCACAGCCAAGTTGGAAGCTCAAGTGCTGATAACACAGTGGTAAGGTAAGTCATGTCCCCAAGTCTTGGTTGCTTCAGCTGTAAGGAAGTTCTTGAGGATACTAGCATAATTACTGAGAAGGTGAAACTCTGCCTCTAGAGGGCAATGTGAAATATGTATTAATTTAAAAAATGCATACTTTTCAGTCTGAGAAAATGTACCAAACTTTGCATCTAAAAATGTTTATGATATTGTTTTATTACAGAAAAACTGGAAGTAATTCAAAATGACCATCACTAGGGGATTAGTAAAAATTACTACTTGACACCCATGGAATGGAATACCAAGCAATCACCTGAAAAGATGGGGCCTACTTCTGCAATACAACTGTGTGGTAGATTGCAGTTATGAAAAGTGTATAATACATTATACATACCATGCATGTGCCTATTATTCCTGAGAATTAAAAAGAGAACCACCTGGGAATTACCTTGTTTAAAATAGCTTTTTCCCTTATTTTATACTTTTCTGTATAGCAAACGTTTATAGCACTTGTTCTGTATTGAAGTATTACTCCAAAATGGAGAGCTCCCTAAAGTGCATTCTTAGAAATGATCTTTTACGCTTGGAAGCGAGGTTCACTTCAACAGAATCTACAACCTACATGGAGATATTAGCGAAAGCTCACCTCTGAGAAGAGTCTGTCTTCTGGTAGCTAAACCTAGGAACAATAAAGCAAGCTTGCTCATTGATGTTCCTTAAAAATATGTGGGTACTTTGAAGAAATACGGTTTGTTTGGGTTGAATGGAATTCTGTGGTCTGTCTGGGTTTGAATGCAATGTTATAATAGCCACCGTTACTTCATTAACTACTTTCTTTGCTCCTAATGTTTTAAAGTATGGTAAGCTGTATTCAGAGTTGAGACTGTTATTTTTCCCCCAGAGTTTTGATGGTGACATCATGAATTGAATAAAACTAGATTTTCAGAAAGGACAAAGTTATTGTTTAAAACATGGTATCTGGGGCTGGAAGGGTAGCTCAGTGATAGAGAGCTTGCTTAGCATGCATGAGGCCCTGGGCTCAATCTCAGGCTCTGAAAACGAAACCATATCTCTCATTATCTGAAGAAATTGACTTTTTTGTCCATAAAATGTTAGATTTCCTGTTTCCAAGTGAAAGCAATTATGATCTTAATCCTGAATATTTGATCTTTTCCATTCACATATTGCTTTGGCTAGATGAGTCATAAGCAGTAAAACCAACACAAAGCTCAACCTGAATGTCATAAAGATCCCCGAGTGTTTATCTTTAGATACACAATGTTTATACAGCTTTCCCAAACGTTGAGCTTCTTCTCATAGTACGAGTCTCTGGAATTCTTTAAACACTGGTTTTGTTGTTCAATTTACAGGCTCCATGTAACTTCCATTTCTAATCCTCTTTAGAAAGTCCACAATAACATGATTCCTTTAGTTGGCTCAATAAACAGATTCCAGAGAAAGCTTTGAGCTACTTACTTTAATAGAGTAATCATTTAGATTGGATATTATGACATGCCCTAGAAAATTGGCTATGTGTCATATAAATTGAGTATTCCCAACCAAATAGTTTTTAGAAATTAAATATATTTTTGTTTTCCTACATAATCAAATTAATTTTGTTGAATAAATACATTTTGTAACAAAGTTTAAAATCTAAAATTTGGCCAACTTTGTAATTGTGAGTAACCCTATTTAAAAAAAAACAAAACATGGAGTCTGGGCATGGTGGTGTATGCTACTCACATCAAATCTTCTTAGTTGGGAGGCAGAGCCGTGCCTTCGACAGTGAAAGCTGATGGAGCATCCTGTAGGCAAAATACTTGGATCTAAAACCACCGTGGAAATACATGTGGTACTGCTCACAATTACATCTAAGTGACTTAGCAACAAAAATGTTCTTCCTGTGCCTGTGACTTTGGCCTCTGGTCTGTAGAGAAGCATGTTTTTACTAGATAGCATAACACTGCTTCCATTAAATTGGAAAATATACCAAGATTCAGCTGGTTTTGGCTTCACATTTTACAGGATAAACAGGTAAGAAAGAAGGGGGACGGTTATAATGCTGGCTGGAGCACTGATCCTGGCTCTTGAATGAAAACAGAGCTGCAAGGGGCTGGGGATTTAGCTCAGTGGCACAGCGCCTCCCTGGCAAGTGCAAGGTCGTGAGTTCGATTCCCGGTACTGGAAAAAAACAAACAAACAAACAAACAAACAAAACAGAGCTGCAGGTACTCAGGGACATCACACTGTCACATCCGTGGGAAAACATAACATCAGAGCACTCTACCCTGAGTATGCAAAGGCTCGGAATCCTCAGGAAGGAAGCTCTGGGTCACAGGACCTGGTAAAGAGATGCTGCAGAAGGCAGGAGGAACAAGGAAGGTGTGGCAAAGAAGGCAGATCATACATCCCAGCAGTAGCTCTTGAAGAGAAATAGGAACAGTCCCTAGCCTCAGTCTCTGTTCCTCAATGTCAAGGTTTAGACCTAGAATGCCCTCCGAAATTCTCATGTGTGTGGAAGCTTATTGGATCACAGGGGCTATAGCGGCCTTGTTGCTAGGAGGTGAAGCCTGGTTGCCTGTGGGTCACGGGGGGCGTGGCCTAGAAGCAATATTCTCCTCCTGGCTCCTCCTTTGTTTCTCTGCTTTCTGGCCACCATGATGTGAGCTGCTGTCTTCGGCCAGGTCCCGCTACCATGCCTTTTCTGCCGTGGAGCCAGCCAGGCATGGACTGAAATGTGAACAAACTTAATCCCTCTTCCCATAAGTTGTGAATGTTGAGTATTATGTCCAGTGACAGGAAAGTGACAAAGACACCCAATACCCTGCATTTTTATTTTTAGCTGTATTTGCTTTATACCTCCCTTTCTTCCTTCACTATTCTGTATGTCCCGGTGTTTGTTGGTGGTTAACTTAGCGATTTTGATTATGATTTGCATTATATCCGACAGAGGCACAGCAAGTGCAGAAGGAGCAGAGTCCAGCTGGAGACCACAGCCCTGGATCTGGGTGCAGGCAGTGAGGGATGAGACCGTAGGCGGGTTTTCCTGCCTGGAAGGTGGGGTGGCAGGGCCTTCCATTCGGCTGAGTGATTTTCTTTAATGGAAGCATTTATTTTTATTTCATTCTTTGGTTAGCTTTTTTTTTTTTTAAGCTATTATTATTTATTAAATATCTGCTGGAGGTGGCATAGTGTGTGAAATATTTTACATGCAGATTTCTCATGTAATATGCATCCACTCATAGCAGAGACTATTTCACTCAGTATATTTTTATTTTAAAAGTGGAAATGTGATGACTATATTGTACTATCTGGAGGTCAAAGAGGTAGACTCTGATGGAAATATGTAATTTTTTGATGCCTGGCATCAAATCCTTCTTACTTTGGAGGATTTCAAAGACAGATGGAGGCAAACCTCCCCCGCCCTCTTCACAGATACTAGAAAAGCCCAGAGGGGTAAGATCTTCTTTCTCCGTAGTGGCAGTCGCAGCACGTGAAGAGGCTCATCCTCTTCTACTGGGGTACAGCGTTCTACTAGAAAGCTGCTACTGGGAATACGGAGTCATAGGACTCTGACACAAGGTAGAGACCATTTGGAACTTACTGGGATGGTGAAATGTCCAGTGGAGCCCCACTGCTACCCTAACTTGAGTGTTACTGAGGGGATACTGTTTTCTCCAGCCATTCCTGTGATTTTGTGTGCTAACGAGCTTCTTTCAATAAGTTCTCCTCTTGCTTAACAAGCTATTATTTCTTTACATGATTTGCAACCAAGAACTCAGATGGGTAGTATCATACCACATATTTAATTGAGGTTTTCTGTTATTTATTTACATTTTTAATGTAAAGAGTGCTGCAGTAAATTACCCACACAACTTTCCCCCCATATTTAAGATTATTTTCTTAATAAACAGGTTCAACAATGGAAATACCAGATTTTAGGAGAGACCTTGATACACATTGTCAAATTTCTTTGCAGTGTATAAGGGGCACTGTTTTGCTGAATCTTGCTTTGTGTATCTTGAACAACGAGTGCAGCAAGTATAAAATTCGAATGACTGAGGAAGGAGGATTTTCTATATGTACAGCTTTTAAGACAATTTAGACTTATTTTAGACCCCAGACTGTAGACAGCACAGCCAGGTATCAGTGGAAAGCATACCTCTACTTCCTAACCTCATCAAGCTACAGTGCCAGTGGATCTGCTGAGTGGGTTTATGTTGCTTCTTCATTTGGTTCCTAGGATGACTGTGATTTCCTGCTGCCTGGGGATTCTCCTGACTCTGCTGAACTCTGTCAGTCTTCTAGAAATTCTTCCCACTTTAGCCAGTCCCACATCCCCTGGCCTGTTGCATGTATGATGTCCGGTCTTTGGAAAGGAAAAACGACCAAATGGTGCTCTTCTAACAAAAGAGCTCTGCTGTATCATTGTCTATCGTGTCTGCAAAGTCGAAAGTCAGTATCCAAACGGGACAGCTGGAGTGTGTTTAGCCCTTAACATTGGAGCAAACAACTCAGACTTTGTGACTTTGTTATATATATACACATTTCACTCCTGGGATCATTTTATCTGTGGGTCATTTTATGGACCCTTTGTTGTGGAGTTTGTAGAAATCTCAGTGCTGGAGCCTTGCAATTGTATACATCAAAGGAAATGTCTAGGGTGGTCCTTCCCACAGAAAGGTTTCCTTCTATTCTTTCGGATCTGCAGGAAAACAGATTATACAGTTTTCTTCAATAACATACATTTTAACACGTCTTGTATTTATGTGTAATCTTGAAGCCCTTTGTTGAATTCTTCAATCCTACTTTTTAATGATTAGGTCCTTAGCAGAAATGGCGCCAGCTGCTCTTCCTCTTTCCTGTGTCAGTGGTGATGTATGTTATTTATTTTAAAATGTGGCGCCAAACTCCCTTAAAATAATCCCTCTGCAAGACAACATACATGATCAGAAATAGTGTGAGACAATCTAACCTGTTGTATTAAAACAGTAAGAACTTGACAGAAGCAGCAGATTTTACAGCAAAAATACAAGTCATGAAGAGGAATTCAGTATTTATCTCTTTGAATATTGTTCCAGTGTCATTTAGGAAAAAAAAATTCCTCTGGTTGAGAGAATGAGTGTGTAAGAAAGTGGACATAAATACAAGTCCCATTTTCATCTGTATACATTTTGCTCAGGATAGAATAACAGTTTTAGAAATACAAGCTAATTCAAATGAAGGGAATGCACAGGGCAATCCAGTACATGACATCCGTATTTAGCCCTTCTAAGCATTAGAGATCTTTATTTAAATGTTTAGGTTCATTGGGCTGAAATGATTATTAGTAACTAGAGAATGTATTTAGATTTTCCCATGCCATATACACCAATCATATTTAAGTCATGGAAGAGAAAGAAGAGGCAAGAGGGAAGGCTTTTGAAAGTGAGGCATCTCTTTCCTTCCCCCTTGGTGTTCTGAAGAGGCTCCGGGAGTGGCTTTCTCTACCCGGTTCCCTCCTGCAGCTGCGCAGGGCAGGGCAGATCAGTGGTGAGCACAGGGTGTCAGGAAGAAGGGGCCACCTTTGTGGTTCTCAAGTTCGGCACAGCGTGATTCATGCGTCAGAAGCCGCACACAGAGGCACAGCCTTTCCACTTCAGCTCTGCCTAACTGTAGTGGGGGTGGAAGTGGGGGGGAGTATATTTATTTTCTTGCTCAATGATTTCACTTTTAATGGCAGTGGCTTGATCTTCTAATTGTTGCAGTTGATTGGCTTTTTCTCATCTCTTTAGGTTCAAATCTTAGATCGTCTTTTCTAAATCTGAAAGAAGGATATGAAAGAAATGATCTACATCCAGGTGACAGATTCCCCTTAGACAGCCACATTATACCAAGCTGTGTGTCTCTTAAAGGTATATTTAGTTTTGTGCTTTGATATAATGGATAAAACATCTCTTTTCACCAGCTCCTCCAGATTTTCACATAAATCAGAGAAAGTTGCTATTTTTTCTAAAAATGTTATATATATATTTTTAAGCAGGGTCTTACTATGTGATCTGGGCAGGCTTTGAATTTGCATATGTAGCCCAGGCTGGCCTCAAACGCCCTGCCATCCTCCTGTCTCAGCCTCCCAAGTACTGGGATTACAGGTATGCACTATCACACCTAGCTAAAATTTTATATCTAAAGGCATTTAAAAATGTAAAGCTATCAGCTGGTTAGAATTTACTGGAAATTAAAAGACACATCCAATCCTGGATTGGATTTGAAGTATTATATCTTCAAAGGTTTGTTCTTAAATATTTTAACTTCATTTTAAACATACTTTTCACTCCATAGTTTCCCACTTTTTCAGAAAAGAATACTGACTTTTTAATTTCTTCATTCTTCTCCCTTTTTTTTTTTTGTTTTTCTTCCGGTACCAGGAATTGAACTCACAACCTTGCGGTTGCCAGGCAGATGCTTTTGCCACTGGACTAAATCCCCAGCCCTCTTCTTCCTTTTTGACATTGAAGTCCTAAGCACTAAAAGCAAAGTAATGCCTGTCTTTGGTTCCACCACCTATCCATCTCCTCATTCTTCATTCAACAAATACCTTGTAATTCCTTTAGGAAGCAGCCCATGGAACTGTGGACAGAGAGTGGTAGAAAGCTACAGTGAACAGTCTGAGGGGGCCTTTTAGAAAGAGACCGACATGAGAGAAATGGCCCTCCTAGAAGAAGTAAAGTCAATGTCCCATTCACTCAGGTCCCATGTGACTACTGAGCTGACGCGAAGTAACTGTCTGTCAGCCTGCGTGGGAGAGAGTTGGAGCTGGCCTCGGAACACTGGTGCAGTTTTATGTGGAGAAAGGAAGACTCAGGATATGACACGGCTGTTTTCAAGCATCCGAGAGACCAGTTTAGAAAAGCAGAGTGAATATGTCCCCCAGCATCCCGGGCAAACCAAACAAAGCCAGCAGATGGAAGCGCGGAGAGGGAGATTTTGTCTGGTTATGAAGAACTTTGCAGCATTCACAGCTATTCAGAGACGGAAGAGCTGCTATGGGAAGTGGGGAGCGTCCAGCTCAGGAGGAGGCCATTTGAATTGAAAAGGGGTTCGATGCTGGGAGTATATCTGAATCAAAAGGAAAAAACGCGGGGGCGGGGGGGGTGGTGCTGGGGATTTAGCTCAGCGGCAAAAGCGCCTGCCTGGCAAGCGCAACGTCATGAGTTTGGTTCCCGGTACCGGAGAAAAACCAAAAAAAAAAAAAAAAGGAAAAAACGCACAGCACGCTCCCTCCACTGGAGTTTCCACCACATAAGTTAATGTGGCGGAGCTGGCTACTTACTTCTCCTTTCCCCACCAGACCCGTGCTCCCCATGGTGCTGGTCCAGGAGGGCTGACCTCCGCGGGGAGCACACCCGTTCCTTTGACAGCTGGCTCTCCTCACACTCGGCAGGGGGACAGCTGCCACGGCTCAGGCTGGGGATGGGAGGAGGGTGGAGTCGTGCCTGTCCCAGTTCAGCACAGGCTTCCAGGCAGTTCTTTGGTCTCTGGGCGCCAGCTTCCGTGGGGACCTCTTCCCTAAGGGCTCTGGTGACAATCCTGCTTCCCCTGTCCCCTCAGGCTGAGGGGCCGGTCACCCAGCCCTCCCACACAGTCTGTCCCCTGCATTCTGTGCATTGTTCCCGGTTCTATCAGGAAGTAGATCAGTGTGCCTTCCCCCACTCCCACACCCCAGCCCCGGGCCCGCTGGACAAGCTGTTTTGACCAGTAGTGAGATTGGAAGAAATGATGCAGCAGGGCCTCAGGCACCTTGTGTCTTCTGTTCTTCCTCCAGGGGAACCTTAAACATCCAGGCGGGGAAGCAGCCTGGGGTAACCGCCCGGAAGACAGAGCCCTGCAGCTCTGCAGGTCTCTCCAAGACCTAGCTGGTGACTCATCAGCTGAGCAGCTACTTGGGTAACCAGGGGAACCTGCAGAGTAGGCACCCAGGCAACTCGCAGCAAACGAAGACACGGTCGTTGTTTTAAGCCACCAGATTTCAGGGGGCTTTTCATGCAGTGAATAGGTAACAGAGACAACGCCACATGTAAATTGTCGGAACCACGGCTGAATATGCCTTGCAGCTCCAGGGGCCCCTTGCAATGGCTGAGGTCTCACTGGGAACCCGTGGGCATCTCTTCCTGAAGATGTCCCGCCCCTCCTCAGGTGGCAGGAAGGAGACAGACTTTGCTATTTTGCTGAGTTGTGAAAACAGCCCCAAACTGAAGAGAAAGAAGTGGGATGCCTTCTTCCTCTAACTGAAACTTCTCTTCCTATCTAATTTCATGAACTGTGAATTTCAGTCAATGTGGATAAGGAAGAAACACTTTGGACTTTGACAAAACTTAGGGCAGAGACATTCTTCCTAGGTTTTTGCTCCTATACTGAGGACCAAGGTCTGAGAATAACCGAAACTGGTCTTTGCCGTATATTCAGTGTAAGGTTAAAAAAAATTCCATCTGCTTTTCTAAATCTCTCCTAATATTTTCTTTAAAAAATCTTTAGGAGGGGCTGGGGATTTAGCTCAGCAGCACAGCACCTGCCTGGCAAGCGCAAGGTCATGAGTTCGATTCCTGGTACCGGAAAAAACAAACAAAAAATCATTAAGAATGCGCTGGACAAAATATCCTTAAGTGCACTGATTTAAAGTCAAATATATATGTAAAACACAGTGGTTTCCTTTTCAGTCCCTCGTCTCCCAGAGATAACAAATGCTAGCAGTCTGGCGTGTATTTGTCCCGCTTTGGCCACACGCGCGCTGTACGTCACTGTTTTCACATCATCAGGATGGCAGATGTGGTCCCGAGGCCAATGTCTCATTTTATAATACAGAAGCACTTACAAGTAAGGAGTCTTGTTTATTTTAGTATTTTGAGAATTACTCATATCCCAAAAGAATACAATTCGTTTTAAATTTGGGGGAGACAATAAATATGAGCACAAACAAGACTATAGAACACCGAGTTGGGAAAAAGGGATTTCAAGGTTACCAAAGGAAACCGCAGGGTTTTCTGATGCACACAGGTAGGTGCTCAGCAGTACCTTCCTAGGCAAACCCATGTGCAAGAGGTTGTTATCTGACAGCCCCTAAAGCACAAAACCAGTTCCTACTCGGCGCTCTTCGGGGAAGCAGTCGCAGGGTTCGTGGTTGTAGGGTATGAAAGACAAACTGAAGTTGATGTAAATTCTGCCAGGAAGGTGGAGGATCACGATGCTATGTAGGTGGGTGGTGGGCGAGCAAACACACACTTGCTCCTCCCTTCATCTGGTCCTCTGTCTCTCCAGCCAAGTTTTCTGTAGCATCTTTTAAGCTGTTTCGCTCTTCCTAGTGTTTCCTTCGTGAGTCCTGGAGTGCTGGTCTCATGTTGGAGAAAACATACTGAGCTTTCAGCTCAGCCAACCTCTGTAACAGAGCCGTACTCCTAGTGTCAGAAAACATTCACAAAGCACACACACGTGGATGAGTCTCCTCACACCCTTCACAGGAGCAGTAGTGCAGTCAATGCTCTTGGGTCACTGCTATTTCCAAAAGGGCTTTTATGTGCATGTTTGGTCTTTTGCAGGTTGAAAAAAAATCTCAGCTCTAGTTCATTAAAAATACGCTTTTTCTTCCCCAAATAACAATAATTTCTCCGTGTTAAGACAGCTATCAATGTGGCACTAATTGTTTTATACTCTGCCAAGGTTGGAGAACAGAAGACAAAAATGACCTAATGCTGTCTTTGATAAATATCTGGTTCACTGTGGCACTGTATATTCAAGGTGAGGATTTCGAAGCAGCATGGATTCCTGACTGGTACTCAAAAGGCTGAGGGAAGCAGATCTAAGTTTGAGGCCAGCCAGTGCCTCTGAGCATGGCCTTGTCTGAAAATACAAAAGCTTGTAAGAGGGTGGGATGGAGCTCAGTGGTAGAGCCCTTGCCTAGCACGAGTAAGAGAAAAGAGGCAGGGAGGTAGGAGGGGAAGCAGGAGGCAAAGCAGCACTGCCAGCGTAAAGACCTCTCTGGACTGAGCATGGAAACTTCGGGTCAGAGTGGCTGACAGCCCAGAAGGCAGGCGGGTGAGTACAGAGCCGCACGCGTGTGGAAGCAGGGTTTGGGGGAGCAGGGAGCCCCTTTCTCAACGTCTCTTCTGTAGAAAACGTTCTCAACTCTCAAGTCAGTGGAAATTTTACCCAGGCTTTAGGAACTAAAGGGAGTGGACAGACCAGTTACAAAACACTAACATTTTTCTTTTGTTTAAGCCACTATGTTTATGCAACCAAGCAAAGAATTCCTGCTGAGGAGAAGGGCTGATAGGTCCTCTCAGCACCCTGAAGGAGGGGGCTGTTTCCCACAACTGTTTAGTTAACTCGCTCTGATGTCTGCAACTTGATCTGCTCTTTGGAGGTGACTTTATGTTTCCTTTGCATGTTATGCGACCGAATTAGAGTAAAAGGCAAATCCATACAATAGAGACGACAGAGCACATTGTGAAAGTGTGCAGTTGAGGGGATTCTGCCTCCCTGCGGGAGTGGGACCCTGCAACCTGCTTTTAAATTCAAAATTAGGTCCATGGAAGTCGTCTGCGTGCATTTACATACCTGTAGCTCGTCCATTTTTACCAACTGAAGACATTCCATTGCTGAATATATATTTTTTTTAATTCTCTAGTTGGTGCTTCTACTTTTTCCTCATGTTTTATACTTTCTTGTTTCAGTGACTATATTTGTCATATCCAGAGGTCCTATTTAATCATTTTTAAAGTCTGACTGTTATCTTGTCTCTCGCTCATTGGTTCATTGGTTATAGTTTATGTTTACATTTCTTTGATTTTCTTACACATAGCAAACATTCTTATTTTGGATTTTATGACCGATACTGGTCAGATCCACAGCCTCTTACATTCTGACTCTGTTGTTTGGATGACTTTTGTTTGAGGCAATTGGTTTCCTTGTGTGTTTGGAAGGAACTTACGGGGCGTGGGTTTAAGGGCATTTCTTCACAGGAGACTTTGTTTGCCCCTGGGGACACTAGCAGCCCAGGACCACTTTTTTTGAGACAGGTCCCGCTATGCAGTTCGGGCTGGCCTCGAGCTCACTTTGTAGTGCAGGATGGCCTTGAACTCACAACGTTCCTCCTGCCTCAGCCTCCTGAGTGCTGGGATTACAGGTGTGCGCCACCACGCCCGGCTCAGGACCACTTTAAATAAGGCTTTTAGCTTAGATTTGGGGGGTTTCCCGTGTAGTATAAACTCTAGCCCCAATCTCATGTGGGAGCCAACTTGTGGCTAGGAATTCTTAGAGATTTCTGCCCGATGCAAGCGTGTGTGTGTGTGTGTGTGTGTGTGTGTGTGTGTGTGTGTGTGTGTGGTAGTTTAATGTTTCACTTTGGGATCTGGTTTTTAGTTCCCTCCTTATATGGACTCCGTTTTCTATCTGTTAGGTACTGTGACCCTGAAATCCAAAAGCTGTAACACAACAGGGATTGGCAGGTACCTGTCTGGTTAGTGCCTGATTAGCTGTCCGAATTCATGCTTTCTGACCTTTTTTGGCTCTGAGAATATCCTCAGTTTCCTAGTAAGTCCATTATGCATTTAAAAAATTTAAATACGCTATCTAACATTTGCTACTAAGAGGGCTTCTTAAGGTATTGGTCTGCCATATTTTTAGATGCAAAATCCCTTCCTCTGCCCTTGTACATATATGTGGGAGTTTTTCTGGAGCAGGAATCTTATGGCCATTAATCTTGATTTGTCAGCTTCACTGCATTAAGAAATGCTTAGTAGGCTGGCACAGCACACTGGACGGGTCATGCGGGCATGTCCTTGGGTACTACACAGTACATAGTCCCTACACCATTCCCTTCCAGTACCATTCCCCCACTGTGCTTCGCGGTGGCCGTGAGCTGAGCAGCTTTGCTTCACCACGCCCTTCTGCCATGATGTTCCTAGCTTGGAGTCAGCTGACCATGGACTGAATCTCCTGAAGTGTGAACCAAATAACCCCTCTTCCTTTAAACTGTCAGTACTGAGTATTGTGTCCAGCAGCCGGACTAATGAGTTGACTGACGTAGGTCTGCACATGTTTTCTGTAAAGGAACAGGTAGTGTCGTACCCTGTTTGCCGTGGCTGCATTCTGCCATCCTTTTTTCAAGGGCGTATGTCCACAAGCGGGAGAGCGAGTGGCCGATAGTATTCCTCCCTTCTTTGTTACCCAATGAATGCAGCCTCTTCCTAGTTAACCCCTGTGTTTCCTGGCGCACTACATCCTGTTCTGCTGTGTTCTGCTTTTGTTCTCAGGACGCGTGGTGGAGATCTGCAGAACACAGCTGAAGAATGGAGAGTGAGTCACTCTCAGCCCTGTAAGAGGGGGACGTGACAGAGAACCACGGGTCCCGCTCTGACCTCCACCTGCTGCACCACCGCATGGCTAAATTGTGGCCTGGCTCCGCTCAACTGGATGAGTTCTTTCAGCTGACATATTGTTTCAGTTTTGGGATCCTCTGACATAAACTCAGGCAACTTTAGCTACAAAAATCCTTGCAAACCCGGGCACGGTGGCCTATAATCTTAACACTCTGGGAGGCTGAGGCAGGAGTACTATAAAATTGAGGTCATCCTGGACAACTCAGTAACTTAGGGAAGCTCTGTCTGAAAATAAAGAATAAAAAGTGGGCTGGAAATGTAGCTCAATGCAAATGCCCCAGGTTCAATCCCTAGTATGGAAAAAAAATTGCAACAATTACCTTACTTTCTTTTGCTTGTGAACTTTTAAAAGTCTGTTGCTTTCCATAGCTATCGCAGGAATGAGCTCCGGCCTCACATCTATGAATTAGCTGTGTGGCCTGAGACAGTCACGCAACCCCCCCTTAGACTTAGTTGCTTGGTTTACAAGATGGTGGTAGTGGCCTTCTCATCCCCTAGAATGAAATGATGCTCAGAAGGGCTCTGTAGACCATTAATTAACCGTGTACAGCATTACTGTAACAATAGTACTGCATTACCATTAATACGGGACAGTCAATAAGCCCAGAATCCCATCAAAATCTTAATTTACCCTCATAGGGGACCCGTCAGACAGACGTAAGTACAAACCGTATTGGCGTACATAAGGCTACAGTGTGTTTCTCCGGGTTAGTTTCAACCGAGATAGAAAAATACCTGCGTGCATTCTTTCTTAGTTGTGTTTTCTTAGCTGACGTGATGCCGAGTCTGCCCCTCTCTGAATGATATGCGCTTGCTGCAACTTGCCCAACGCTTTTGTCGAGGTTTAGCAGAACATCTGCTCCTTTCCTAAGGTAAGACATTAACATACCAGATTAGATAAATATGTAGTTACTCATTTGCTTCACCTTGAGAGTCCACTCAACCAAAAACTTGACTGAATTATTTATAAAGTCAATTTAAATTCCTCCTAACCAGGACAAAGTGCCGAAGCCTTCCTTGTAAGAAATAGGCATATTTAAGTGCCAATAGCGCACATATATCTATGTGTGCATATCCAAAAGATTGGGATTTTGCCTCACACAGACGTCTTTGTGGATGAAAACTAAGGCGAGCTGATCCCAGCCCTCTGATTTCTCAGATGAGTGCGGCACTCCCAGTCCTCATGGAGTGGGGGTGGAGGGTCAAGAGAGGACCCAGGCCCTGCGATGCAAGCTGTGTTTATTCAGGGCTTTTAAGCTTTGCTGACATTCCAGCCGCTCAGGGGCCCAGTCAGAGGCTACAATCGCAGGCATTCCAGGCCATGGACTGTTTTACGGGACAGCATTTACCTCCAGTCTACACTCACCAGATACTTAGATCTCTGGGCTCAAAACTGCCTTGAGCAGAAAGAAGCACCGGTGAAACATTAGCCAGACCTGTGTGGAGCAAAGCTTGTGCCCAGAGCAGAATGGGTTAAGCCACAATCCACCCCCTGCCTCACCTGATGCCTCCACTCCCAGGGGCAAGCTTTCCCCCTCACTCTCAGGACTCTGCCTTCCTGAACTTAGACCCCAGCCCACCATTTCACTTCGGTAATACCCAGGGCTCTAGTGTGTGTTTCTTCTATTTCCACCACTATATATTTTAAAAATATATATATTTTTTTCTTTAGGTTTTCGATATACTGCTCATTATCGCAAATTTCAATTGTACCAAAGAAATGTAAAGAAGAAGAAAAAATGCACCAGTAATCCTACTACCTTTGAAGATAATGGCATATTTGAGCATTTTGTCCTAAATTCTTTTTTCTTTGCATGATTGAGCTCCTCTTGCATGTATCATGTTACCTGCTTTTAAATAAAAACATTACCATCGCACTATCAGAATCTGCATGTTCCTAAAAATCTTTCATCAGTATCATTTTAAATAGCTATATAATTGTCCTGCAGGTACTTTATCCTCCTGATTTTTAATATTAAGACTGGAAGGGGTGGGATTTTGAGTGCTGCTGTACGCCTCGCTTGCGTCACATCCGCCTGCCAAGCCCCACAGCACCCCACGCTCACTGAGACACCAATATGCCTTTGCCTTTTTGCTTGGCTAGGTCAACAGGCCAGAAGGAGGAGTTTACTCTGTCACTGTGCGTATCATTTTACTCCTGTATTATACTGGGGGCTGGTGTCCATTTCTTCTATTCTCTGCCATCATATTTTTTTGTAATCTTATTTTCAAATTTAGATGTTCAAGTGCTATTTATGATAGTACTTTAAAAGTAGCAAAACTAGGTAAAGACAGGAAAACCACACCACATTCCAGTCAGCGTTAAAATAGTGGCACAGAATTCATATATTGCATGTACTGGTACGCCTTGGTATTAAGAGTGCCAGGCCACTGGAAACACGTTTAGCATCTGAGAACAACGGACACAAGCATCCCTGCGCAGTTGCCACCCAACTGCACAGCTCCTGGGGGCACCTCCGAAAAGAGCTGAGCCTTCAATTTGGACAGAGCTATTGGAGGCTGATTCCATTTGCACGCTATGGCTCCCTGGACAAACATTTTTTAGATGCCTTTTCAGCAGATGGGCTGTTAGAGGAAGATGAGGATGTTAATACCGTTCTTACTCAACTACTTTTGGCTTGACCAAAAGCTTTCGGGCTCCATATGTTGCTTTATTCAGCCTGTTCTTCTCCGTCCTGTAGTTCTCACACAGTTGCATAAGTTTCTGCACTTCCTCAAATTGGTGGGTTGGATTTTGCGATGTTATTGGCAGGCGGATGTCAAGAGTGCGATTCGCCACCTTCTCTGTGTCCTCTGGGGGCACGTTTTCCTCTGAAATAAGAAGGTGGGCTTTAGGAAATCATGCTCCCTTAGCAAATGCTCTGTCCTGTACTCGGTCACATGCACTTGCACTTGATAATGCGTCCCTAAAGTTAGGGACTAGACTGTACATGACCCGCAGATGATTTTTCATCCTCAACATTCCCATATGTCGGGGAGAAATGATGCTTGAGTGGTGCGGAATACCTGCTGAACAGATGTTTGTTGGAAAAAAGGAAAACTAAAGACTTGGAACACTGTGTACATGCCACAGAAAGCTCTCCTCAAAATTCTTTATTGTAGGTCCACATTCAAAAGCTCTGGAAATCATAGATGCATTATAATGTAAGGACAGGGCAGTGGTGTGGTGGGGAGGCTGAGTCTTCAGTGACCCAAGTTCTGATCCTCCGTGACCATAAGGTGCTGACAAGTTTTGCTCATCTAAATACTTGGGCAAATTTTTCTGCTGCTGCCACTCACAGGCCTATACTGAGAAGGGCATGTGACAGAGCAGAGCACAGTCCCATGTACACAGCACATTATAAAGAAAGCTTCAAAGCCTCTAGGGCCTGCTTTGCAGAAAAGCACAAGTGGCTGCCTGAGAACAGAGGAGGAAGAAGGACTAGAACAACAGAGAAAGAAAAAATTGGACACAGGACTCCCTTATAAATGGTAAATATATCATTGAGATGGTGATGGTAATGGACACCCCAGCTATTAATCCATGTGGGAAGTATCAAATTATCAAATTTGGAAGTGGTGAAGGAAAAGAAAACCTAAGTTAATTCTACAGACTACTGCAAACTACCTCATTTGATGAGAGGAAGGTTTCAGATCAATTTCTTTTTCTTTTTTTCTTTTTTTTTCCGGTACCAGGAATCGAACTCATGACCTTGTGCTTGCCAGGCAGGCACTTTTGCCACTGAGTTAAATCCCTAGGTACCCCCCCGCTTTTTTTCAATTTCTTAATATTGTATTTTGTTTCTTTTTCTTTTCTTTTTTTTTTTTTTTCTGGTACCGGGAATTGAACTCATGATCTCGTGCTTGCCAGGCAGGCACTGTGCCGCTGAGCTAAATCCCCAGCCCCTATTTCTTCTTAATAGTTCTCCAGAGTTTAAAACAGACTCTTCCCAATATACGGCACAATGAATATCAAATCAAGAAGTTTGTCTTAGTCAGTTGTAGAATAGCCAATAATAGTTAACAATCCTTTTTTTAGATGCCAGTTCAGTATGGTATTTGATGTCCTTATCAGAATTTGGCAAATCTTGAGCTCTTATCATCTCTGCCAGTAAAGAAAATTACTGGATCCTGACATTAGGGAATCTGATAGAGTCAGCCTGCAGAATTTCTAATTTTTAAAACAATAAAATAACTTTTAAAGAAAAGTTCCTTTGGGATTTTAGTGAAATTCTAGGATTTATTACTCAATTAATCTTATGCAGGGAGCCACCCCTTTTTGGCCACAGTGAATATTTTCAGATTATTTTCATTAAGAAATTCAGAACCAAGGGTTATATCATTTTCCTGACATAGGTGTGTTGCTTCCAATCAATGTAATTTGGCATTGGTTATGTTGTTTACATGTCCATTTTTAAAAAATAGACAAAAATGATCCTTATAGTTTGAAACAATTACCTAAGAAGAAGTTTTTTGCTTTCTTGAAAAGATTCATTCTTTTTTCCTCATTCACTTCAGTTTTTCCTATTTTCCAGTTCCTCAGTTGTATGGCATTGTTTTGGGGGGACTTCTGCCAGTTTACTTAGATTTTTGGAATAAGAAAAGAGCAACAGTGAGGAAAACATACAAAACTTAGCATGTCTTGGGATGCTTTGCTACATAGTTGGACCAAATAAAAGCGTCATTAAAAACTTAATAGAACTCTAAAAAATTAAACCATAGATTCATTTTATTTTTTTTATTTTTTTTTATTTTTTTCATAGATTCATTTTAAAGGGCTCTTTTGAAAGGTAATTATTACCTGCTTCATAATGTTTTCTTAACATCACAAATTTACCTTTTATAATATTGTTAGCAATCAAATTGTTATTAGAAAACCATATTGCCATAGCATGAATGAATTTTCCTAATGCAAACGTAAAACATAAATTCTGCTTCAATTCAAGACTTTGGCATTCCCTGAAACCAACAGTATACACAGGAATTACTTAGGACTACTAAACTGATGGCGGTTAATAGCTTGAGGGCAGCTTCTTTCACTTAAGTTAAGATAGTCACTCTTCTAAACATTCTCCACATTCAAGCAATGTACTTTCTTGGAAAGCGCACAAGAAAGCATTCCTCCTTTAATGAATCCCCTGACCTGAGGGTGGGCTGCCGAGGTAAGCCCCAGAACGGAGGAAGTAACAGGCTAGAAGCTGAAAGTGCAAGTTCTTAATTGTGCTAGTTGAAAAAGGTCGTGGACTTTTTCTTAGGAATCCAACAAATTAGAAAGATGGGGTGAGCTAAAAGCGATAGGACAAGATCGCCAGCAAGCTGAGCTTTACTGACTAAATTAACTGTGACAGAAGCAGTGCTAATTAGGATCACACATAATGGGGGGGATCTCTCTTTATTTTCCCACAGAAGGAGCCTGCTTAATTTAAGCCATGCCGATATTGTAAAAAGATTTAAGTTACAGTCGTTAGCAAGTGATAAAACAAGAACGTATCTATATGGGGCTGGGAATTTAGCTCAGTGGCACAGCGCCTATCTGGCAAGCGCAAGGTCGTGAGTTCGATTCCCGATACCGGGGGGAAAAAATACAACCCCCCCCAAAAAAAGAACGTATCTATATGATTAAATGTAGTAGTTTTTTGAGAGGTGATCTAGACCTTTAACCTTAACATGGGTAGCCGTAGGAATGTATAACAGTAAGATGAGAGTTCCGGAAACAAATCCCCAGGCAGGAGATCACCAAGTGAAAAAGATGAAGTCTCAGAGTAGATGAGTCCATACCATATTCCCAAAGAGATTGTTAAATTACTTCACTCTTGAAACATCTCTGTCCCACCCAGTTTCTGTCACACTGATGCCTGAGAATTCTCACAGTCTCTCCTGGCAGCATTCCCCTTCTACGCGAGAGGAAAACCGCACACCATGTTATCAGCATGGTAAACCCTGTCTCATCCTGTTCCAGCTATTCACTTATGTACTGATTAAGCCACATTCTGCTCATGCAGACCACAGGACTTACCTTTCAACACTGATAGCTTAATGCTACACTTAGCTGAATCATAAAATCAAGTAGTCATAAGGGCCTCTTCCAATGGTGTGAGATGTCTTTTTCTTTTTTAGGAGAATAGTTAAAAATTACATTAAACAGCTGGTCGTGGTGGCACACACCGGTAATCCCAGCACCAGGGAGGCTGAGGCAGGAGGATCACTGTGAGTTCGAGGCCCGCCTGGGCTACAAAGTGAGTTCAAGGCCAGCCTGAGCTG
>NW_004955410.1:12334967-12336738 GCF_000276665.1 Chinchilla lanigera
AAAAAAAAAAAAAAAAAATTTCCATATTTAGTAGAATTTCAGATGTACCCTTGAATTCATGAAAAATCATTCTTTGGTTTTATTTTTATTTTTTAAAATTTTTGGGTTTTTTTTTTCCAGTACCGGGGATCGAACTCATGACCTTGCTTTTGCCGGGCAGGTGCTGTGCCCTTGAGCTAAATCCCCAACCCCATTCTTTGATTTTAGAAATCTACAGTTTTCAAAACTACAAGGCTAAGAGTTTTGAAATTTCTACGTAGTGTTTATTATTAAAAAAAGTTCCTCACTCACCCATGACATATGCTAATACACTCTTGAGTTCTCCTCTCTGCACACACTCACACAGCCTATACAGATGCACAGGTATACATACACACACAAGTATTTACGTCTACTTTGAAATCTCCATTTACATCTATATTTTAATTATCAGAACACCTAAGTTTCAGTTGCTAGGACAACTGGTAACTAGGTGGCATCTTCTCACCTGCAAATTAGAGGGCACTGCTGAAAATGTCAATTTGCTTCTTCTTTATTGCTACAATTTTGGAAAACAGACGAAGACATCCGTTATGTACCCGATTCTTCAGCCCTTGAGCCTGGTTGTCCAAATTCTGAATCACAGACTCTGCTTCCTGGGCCTTTGGGAGCACGTTCCTTGAGATGGTCAGAGCGCCTTGACAGCTGGGGTCCACCGGGCCCGTGCAGAGAGCGCCCCCACAGGCAAGGGGCTGCGTGGCAGGCTCCCTAGTCTTCCGCCCGCCTCCCAGCAAAAAGTATTCCATTAAGAAGCAACTTCCGGCGCAGATTTTTCTAACGCCACCCAGGCTCGCTAGGCTAGACAGTTGTTCAAGTGATGTCTGCCGTAGTTGTTCACGCTTAACACATGGGGTCTATTAAATGTTTCCTAGGTAGCTAAATAATGCCCACGTTATATTTATAGGTTTTTTTTAAAAAATAGTCCAAATTTAAGGTTAACTTAATTTTTATTCTTTTAAGGTAGATTTTAACTTTTACTAATAATGAGGAAGGAGTAAAAGTCCATAATCTGTACCGTTTTGAAAATGGTAAATAATATGACCTAATAAAATCAAGCAATAATCTTTTGTCTTTAATTTTGATCAATCCTTGAATTAAGAATCAAAATAAAGAGCCGGGTGTGGTGGCTCATGCTTGTAATCCCAGCACTCAGGAGGCTGAGGCAGGAGGACCATTGCAAGTTCGAGACAGCCTGGGCTACAAAGTGAGCTGAAGGTCAGCCTGAACTGCACAGCGAGACCCTGTCTCAAAAAGACAAAAAAAAAAAAGACTCAAAATAAAGTATAATTAAATATGTATGTGCATGTACATTCTCTCTCTTTCTCTGTCTCTGTCTCTCTTTCTCTCTCTCTCTCTCTCTCTCTGTAGTACTGGGGTTGAACTCAGGGCCTTTGCGTTGAAATACATCCTTAGCTCTTTTAAATTTTTTTTAAAAATTTTTTGAGACAGGGCCTCACTAAGTCACTAGGACCGAACTCAAACTCCCGTTCTTTCTGCCTCAGTTTCCCTGAGTGCATTTTTATATTGTTCATATACAGAAGATACACTAATGTAATTTATGTATAGATATGTAACACTCACAGCTTTATAAATATAAATTCAAAAATAAAAAAAAATGTAAGACATAAATACAGTTAAAGAGATCTGAATACCAAACACTTCTACCATACTATTATGAATATTTATCTTATCATTCAAAATTTGGATATCTGTCATTTTAGGTTTTTTTTTT
>NW_004955410.1:12344780-12346175 GCF_000276665.1 Chinchilla lanigera
TGAGGTGGCCTGGCTTTTAACAGTGGTAGCAGATGAATGTAGTTGTCGAGTTCTTCTTGGGGCCCCAAGAATCAGACTTAGGGTCTGTTTCTCTTGGTGTTGCAGCAAAAGCAGCTGCTTTTTCTCAGTCTCTTTGTTTTCTCTCCTTGGCCTCCTCCTTGTCACGGCTATAGAATACTGAGGAGGCAATTCTTACTAACATCTCAAGTGAGCCATCTCGGGCAAAAGCCATTTTTTGTAGTTTTTTCTCTCCAGCCTCCCATCACACTGGGACCCCACAACCACTTATTGTCCTCTCCCCAACCGTCAGCACAGGTAGCAGGAATCTTGGTGCAGACAGCAGCTCCAGTTTAAAAATGGACCTGTGGGTTGTGAAGCATTTGAGAAATCTGATTTTTTTCTGATAATAACTTCTGATTAACACTCCATCTCTTGGGTCTGCCCTATGTGTGTATGAAGTAGTAAGAGGGAAAATTGGCAGAGAACTCAGGCCAAGTTTAACTCTGAGGCCCTCATTCTCTTTTTGGATCTTTTTATTGCTTGGTAAATAAATACCAACTCTGTCCCTGTATAAGCCCCACCCGTCATGTCTAGAAATGTGAATGAAGAGCAGCGCATGCAGAAAACCTTCCATACACACTTGAACCCATGTTTCACCATCACACTTGGAGTGCACTAGTAAGTTTTAGTGTCTTGCCCAGTCATAGTGGCTACTTTGAGCGGTCCTGGGGTCACAGTCACATGGCTGACATCCTCTGCCAGGGACCAGGTTCCAGTATCCACCATCACTGCGGTCACAGGCCAGGCCTGTGACATTTGACAGACAAGGACATGCCCCAGTGACAGGTCACAGAGGAAAGTTGCACCGGCCGGGGGACTATCCCCAAGACTCACCCTGGGAGGGTGGCAGGAACAGGCCCAGGATATCAAAGATGTTGTTAGAGGTAAATTCTATAAAGGTGGCATTTCACAAACCATCTGAGCAGATTTGTAGACCTACCGTATCATTTCTCCAAAGGGCTTGAGGAAGAAACACCTTCGAATACTACAGGATTTATTAAAGACTCTAAGCAGGTTGAACCCATTCGATTATTTTGACCTCCCCAAGGCCAATTTCACATGGATTAACCACCTATGCTTCGGGAGCTCACAGTGAGGATGGCTCCCTTTCCTGTCATGCTTGTCTCTAAAGTTCTATTTATTTAAATGATTTGGGATAAATGGTTTACTAAATTGACTTGTGTAAGCTGAAATTACTGAAACAGCTCCTAAAAAGTGAACATTTTATTTCCCCTCATCTTTTTTTTTTTTTTGGTTTTTCTCCGGTACCGGGAACCGAACTCACGACCTTGCGCTTGCCAGGCAGGCGCTTTGCCGCTGAGCTAAATGCCCAGC
>NW_004955410.1:12346275-12358998 GCF_000276665.1 Chinchilla lanigera
GCCTCAGCGTCCCAAATGCTGGAATGACAGGGGTGTGCCACCATGTGCAGTCTTAATCTGCTTTAATTTCTCCAACAAGTTTTGTTTTGGGGTCAGTGTATCTAAAATGGTAAGTAAGCAGACCCTGGCATTTGTAGAGTAATTTATGATGGAATGAGGGGCTGGGGATTTAGCTCAGCGGCACAGCACCTGCCTGGCAAGCGCAACGTCGTGAGTTCAATTCCCAGTACCGGAAAAAACAAAACATAAATGAAACAAACAAAAAAAACCAGTATAGCATGATGGAATGAGCTTTGTTAGCTTTCTTCTCAGCAGATGAGGATGTGTGGTAATACTTCCTGATGTTTTCTGAGCAGTCTACACCAGCGCGAATCAAGGTAAGATACATTTTGTGAAAACGAATGACTAATATATCAGCTAGCCGGCCAATCATTGCACAATTTAGCTCCTTTCTGGCTCTAATTTTCATTACAAAATTTCAACATCGTCCTCCTTAAATTCGCATTTAATGGGGGACGGACTGATGGCGTGGGATAGGTACAGACAGGACACAGCACTGACACTGAAGTCCATGGCGCAGGCTGCAGGCTTTGTCCTGGCCCGGCCCTCTACTTCCTGGCTATGTCTTTGAGCAAACCAGTTAATCTGTTAGATTTTGTTTCCTTATCTGTACATTGGTGATAATAATTAGTAAGGATTAAATGAGATAATATGAGAATATTTTGTAAAGTGTGCCAGAAATGTAAGGAATTAATTAAAATACCGATGTAAGCGGTAGCATGTGAAACCAGTAAGTGCAGTTAACTACCTAGACTGGGACCTAACAACTATTTCTGCGAAGGCCGGCGAACTGATGCTGTAGGCGTTGCCGGGCATAGCGTTTCTGTCTGGGTGCGGTCTTCTGCCGCGGGGAGGACAGCAGCCCCAGGTACAGCTGCATCCCAGGAAAAGAAGGCGGCTGGAGTGGTCCTCAGGCTGAGGTCCCAGAGCCCAGGTTGTGGTGAGACCCAGCGAGGGCTTTGCACACGCCTGAACATCCCATCAGCGTTCTTCCCGGGCCTGACCGAGCACGCGCCGCGCGTTACTAGACCACCCTCACTTTATGCATGAGGAAGTCGAGGCCCTGGTGAGGGAAGTTACTTGCCCAAGATCTCAGCGACAGCGGGAGAGGGAGCCAGGATTTGAAGCAGGGGGTTTGGCCCTACAACCTGTGTTGTTCAAGCACCTCCCTCTTCCATATTTGAATAAAACACACATCCATGAAAGCAGTGTGGTAATTTTAGGGTCAACTAGAACGCAGAAGTTAAACTAGAACCTCATATTTTAGAATGCAGCAACCCACCTCCTGACCACTCCTTGCACACTCGTGATCCAGGCCTGAGACAACCACATCTTATCTTTTAAGCTTTTTTGGTACTTATTATGGTCCTATACTCTTTTTTTTTTTTGAACTGGGAATCAAACTCAGAACCTTGCACTTGCCACGCAGAGGCTTTTTCATTTATTTTAAAAATGAAAACAAGCTGAGCGTGGTGGCGCATGCCTGTAATCTCAGCACTCGGGAGGCTGAGGCAGGAGGATCGCTGCGAGTTCAAGGCCAGCCTGGGCTACAAAGTGAGCTCAAGGCCAGCCTGATCTGCATAGCGAGACCCTGTCTCAAAAAGACCAAAATAAGTAAATAAATAAATAAATAAATAAATAAAAACAGGTCCCTACTGCTTGGAGTGATTTTCTGCTTTTACTTATCTGGCACGACTTTCTGTCTTGTAAACCTCTACTCACTTACCGCCTATTCACTGATGCTTTTCCTCACCAGCCCCAAAGAATTCCCTTCTTGGTGCTCTGCTTCCAGAGCAGCTGCTCATGCTGCTCGGGGTCGTTTCTGCCCTGTGTCCTGGAGGGGACAGGAATAACTCAAGAGCAGGTCCTTGTCATAGGAACTGCCCAGAGCAGCGGCAGGCATCAAGAGAGCTCGGTAACTGCTGCCAGACCCCCTGTGTATGCCACCAGCCTCGGGGCGACCCCTGTGGACCCTGAATGCCTTCAGGGGACACCGTATTTCAGACTGGTAATCAGACTAAATTCTTTACTCTTCCCATGGCATTTATGCTCACCATTACTAGATCTTTGCTAAAATTAGTCTCACTAAATGTAAGCGTTCCTTTAGGGCAAGTAGGCATTCCTCATTGCTATTTTTTTCTTTCTCTTCAGATCACAATCAGATGAAAACGGCACGTACTTATAGGATAAGGCAAAGCCACCCATGTTTGTGTTTTGACATGACTCATGTATGTTTTCCCTTTACCTCTTTTATTTATTTATTTATGTATTTATTGTCTTTTTGAGACAGGGTCTCACTATGCAGTTCAGGCTGGCCTTGAGCTCACTTTGTAGCCCAGGCTGGCCTTGAACTTGCAACGATCATCCTCCTCAGCCTCCCGAGTGCTGGGATTACAGGCGTGCACCACCACACCCAATTACCTCTCATTTAGACAGGTGAGTGTGAATGAACTCAGTACTCTCTTAGTGGTAACAAGTTGTCCATTTCCAGATAAAAACAGCTGTCATCTTAAACAAAAGATGAACTAATCAAGGTTGTGCTCTAGACTTCCATTTCTCCTCCAAGTTGACTTTGGCATTGGTAGGGGTTCATACTTGTTAGTTTTGTTTTGTGGTTTTTTTTGTGGTAGGAAACGAACCTAGGGCCTTTGCACTGAGCCACATCCCCAGACTCCTACCTTCTACTTTTAAATTTTGACATAGGGTGTTGCTAAGCCACTAAATTGACCAGGCTGAACTTGAACTTGTGATCCTCCTGCTTCAGCCTCCCAGAGTGCAGTGATTACAAGCGTGCTCACATTCTGTTTTAAGAACTAAGTCATATGAATTAATGGCTTCTAATCTGCTCCACAACTTCAATTTCTACAAAGTTCCTATGAGAAATGAGTGCAATTCTTTTTGCCATGTTCCTTTGCATTTATGGTTGCTGGAAACGGAATGGCTTATAACCAGGAAGGCATAGAACCGTGCCTCTGTCATTACTTACGGCCGCCTTAGAATTTCTAACTTGCTGCTTACTCAAGACTGTTGCAAAGCTTGGTATTAGATTACTGTGGGTTTTAATATTTGTTTAGCATCAGACATTTTACCCTTATTTGTTATTTTGAGCAGATGCTATCTGGGCTCTGTAATGTTTACAAAGTTGAGATATCCATGTAGACATAATGCCTCTGCTGGGTGCATTTTCACGTTCTGAGGTGCTCGGGCGCCATGGAGGTGGGTACGTGTGGCTCACCGGGGGATGCACCTTGGAGGTTGCTAAACTCCATGTGGAAACAGCACATTCTCGCTTTCACCCACGATGCTGGCATTCAGCACGCTGCACTGGAAATTCATCTCCTCCCACAGTTGTTCCAAAAAGAGATCTGTTCCCTCCTCAGACTTCTTGTGGTTTCTTGCAGATCTTGAAATTCATACACTGGTTTCAGTTCTTCCCTTAGCTGCATTCAGTTCTTCCCTTAGATCTGTTTTCTGTCAGAGAAAATGAGGGTAGATGTGGTTAAGCTTTTATTACATTCGATACACTGGTAGAAAGAGCACGCCACAGAAATTTGCCCTCATTATTAGGGTCCTTATTATTAGGGCAGTTGAAGAGCTGGAAGGGACTCTGTACACAACTTTTCATCTTGGTTTATGATCCTGTTTAGAGCTCACCTCTTTCCTCTTTATTCAACTTCCTGGAATATTTCAATGCTCTTTTAAACTGTAACCACCCTACAAGTTCTAGCAGAATAAAGGTTTTCAAATCTTTCAATTTCAAGCTTTTATGCTTTCTCTTCCTTTGTTTTGCATTTCAAAACTTTCAGAATCGGATACGGCTCATTTAAATCAGTCTAAGAGAGTGGGCTGCATTTGGCTTTCAACACATGATAAAACAGAGCACCTAGCCGGCCTGGGGTAAGAGCAGTTCTTCATTCTGAATAAATCCACATCCAACCAGTTTCGTTTCAGTGTAGATTCTGGTGAGGGTCTTTTTATTTCTCATGTGGCAAGGAGGTTCCCTTGTTGGCGAGTGTACCTGGGTGTGTTCTTGTCCGTCACCGACTCTTTGATGTTGCACACCCTGCCCTACTTCAATTTGCTGCGTTCCACACACACACGTACCATTGGTCCATGTGGATGGTGAATACACCCTTTAAGCAGGGGAAGTTGGACATTTTGCTATCCTGGTTCAGCTCAGAGCAGGCCAGTAGCCTTCTGTCCTCAGGAGTTCTGGTGCCTGCCATCACCCCCGCATCAGGGCTGTAAACACATGGGCGTGGGTATGTTTCAAAGAAACTTCACCCACGAAAACAGGTCCTGTGTTAGGTTTGACCTGTGAACTATATTTGCTGACCCCTACCCAGGGGCATTGTTGAAGCATACACTGTCCTTTTTAGAAAACACTTCTAATTTCATGTCTGAGTTCTGCTGGGTATGATATTCCCACCTAACTTTGTTTTTTAATTTTTCAGTGCTTGTCTGTTAGGTAAGCATTCCACCGCTAAGCTACACTCCATTTGCCCAAGTAACATCTTTTTTTTTTTTGTCTTTTTGAGACAGGGTTTCACTATGCAGTTGAGGCTGCCCTTGAACTCACTTTGTAGCTCAGGCTGGCCTCAAACTCACAGCAATTCTCCTGCCTCAGCCTCCCAAGTGCTGGGATTACAGCGTGTGCCACCATGCCCGGCCTCCGAATAACATCTTAATGATTATCTTCTCATTGTAGTCAATGACACCCGGAAAAAACTGCATGCGATCCTAGCCAAGCGAGAAAGAGGCAGACAAACATGTTCACCAGCCTGGTTCTTAGCTGAGTTTATCGATTTCCTGAAGTCAGTTTCTAACTTGAAGGCTGAACATGAGAGAGTCAGCAGGAGTCAAGGTAAATCAGGACTTGTCTACTCCTGGCGCACAAATCCTACCTCACAGTCACGGTAATCCTTGACTTTTAAGAGTTGATTAAAAAATGGATGATTAAAAAAAAAATTAAGAAAAGAGTTCTCTGGGTGAGAAAGCAGGATGTTCCAAAGTCCTCGGTATGTCAGACATGCTTTCTCCGGGGCCTCTGAAGCAGCCCCACAGCTGACCTCCACGCTAGCAGCAGCCCCATTAACCCTTGCACTGCTTCAGAGAGGGAAGAAGCAATGTGGTCCTGCTGATCAAGGCACAAATGACATCAAAGACAAGCAGGGAATTCCCGGCCATGACCCCGGGCGCAGCAGTCACGTTGCTGGCCGCTGCCACCCTTCCGGCGTGGCACACTCCCGTGTCTGGTCACAGAAGGGCTACTGGGTTCCTTCCTTGCTGCAGTCACAGGCTGGAAAGGAAGAGCAAAGAAGCACAAAATGTCACTTGATCTTTCGCTGATGGCTACTCAAGAATAACGCCCTCTCCTCCCTCCTGAGAATCTTCCCAACTTGTGTTTCTAAGGTGAGCATTTAAAAATATTGCAACTGCAGAGATCTGTGTGATGCCCGTGACAGTCCAGCACACCTCCCTATATTCCACTTCTGCACAGACAATGTTAGCTCCTGTCTTCCTTGCATTGCATGCGTGTATGTGCGGCTTCTCCATCCGTCTGCGGGAGGCACGTGGAGTTAACAGTGGCCAGTGCACCGGTGACTCTGCTGTCCCCATGGCTGCCTCAGCGGGGCCAGGGACCCTCTAAGAAGTCCCAGGATCACAGTGATTCTTAGCAGATCCCCCTGGGTGTGCTGACCCACGCTATCTTCAGTATGTAAGGGGACGATTTCTCCCTCAAAAAGAGGAGGGGAAGAACTCTTCATTAAAAAATAGCCGTGTAGGAAAATGGATGCGCCTTGGGACCCTGATGCTAATGCATAATGAAATAAATTGGACACAGAGGCTAACCAGGGCATGGTTTCCTTGATATGAGAAACCCAAAATATAAATAATTGACAGCAACGTAAAAGGAAGGGAATAGGAAACAGGGGGACAGACTTTGTGGAGACAGGAAGGAGACCTGGGAATGGTGTCGGGGGAGCTGGGAAGGAGATGGTGAGTGAAAAGAATCAAGATGCAAAGTGTGTATGTGCCAACACCCACAACACGCACTGTGAACATACACTAATGACAACAGGTGATGCCGCCTGTCACTGTGAGTAGGTTCCTGATCGAGCCAGAGGACGGAGGATGGGGAGGCTATTGCCATGACTGCAATTTCCAGAAGGTTAGGGAAGCCCTAGCTTGTGTCTTTGGATTCACTGCAAGAAACAAGTGATTTAAAATGACAGCTTGAGCAGAAATAAAGGCAATTATAAATATAAACTGACGAGCACACTAGGCTCCTCAACTGGATGTCATCTGCCCGGCACACTCAGATTTGGCCTAGGGCCCTTAGCAGGGAGCCCTTGGGGACAGCATTATGTCACTTCACCAGCCGCTCCTCCCAGGAGCTTTAGTAGGATCTGTGGCTTGAGTTGACAATTTGCAGTTTCCTCTATTGCTTCACTATGAAAGATAAAAGCATTTTTAGGCAATAAGATTAAAATATTAGAGGGACATCAGAAAAGAGGCTATCTGATACAGATCTTCCAAGGGCCAGCATTCCTCTTTGTTTTGTTTTTGTTTTAAGTTTTGCTGCTGGAGGTTGAACCCAGGGCCTTTTGCATGCTAGGCAAGTACTCTACCACTGAGCTACACCCCAACCCCTCCTCCATGTTTTTTTTTTTTTTTTTGAATTTTTAAATTTTTAGACAGGGTCCCACTGTATAATCCAGGCTGGCCTCAGACTCACTGTGATCTTCCTGCCTCAGCCTTCCCAGTGTTGGGACTACAGGCTTGCGTCACCATGCCTGACCTCCTCCCTGGTTTTGAAATTAGTAACTCACCCTAGAAAACTGAGTTAAGTATGGCCTGGAGGAAATCATTAAGAACTTGCATTTAAATGAGATGAGGAAATGATGGTACTATTTTTTAGCCACAGGAGCACATGTATATAGGAATGGAGAGGAGAAGCAAGTTATCATGTGTGGCGATATAGAGGTGACCATGACAGGAAGCCCATCACGTTCGACTTTATTGGATTGACTTGCCTCGGAAGCTGACTTTACGCGGAGACTCAAAAATCCTGCCTCCTAGAACCAATCCAAAGTCTAAATTTGCACCATCCATATGGTACCCACTAACCACAGGTGGCTGTTGAAGATAAAATAAAATAAAATGCGTACTTGCTTGTGTTTCACAGTTGCAGAGCCTACAGTGACGTGCTTGAGAGTTACCTATGGCTGGTGGCCCCTGCCTCCGACAGCGGGGATGTGGAACATTTCCCTCAGTGCAGACAGTTCTACCGTACAGAGCTGCTTGAAACCTTCCGTGCAGTATGCACACATGCGATGAAGGATCTGGAACGCAAACTCCAAGGTGACAGGGTGTCACCTTACTTGTTTACTCCCCATAGGACCCAGCAGGAATTCTGTGAATATTGGCAGATGTATTGATGTCACAGACCCAGAGCTCTGAGAGTCACTTTGAAGAGAACACTCTGGTTTCCTGTGATCTCCCTCCCAGCCTCTACCTCGATCCGGAGGGGCTGACTTTCCTCAAAGGCTTCCAAGTAGCAGGCATGATCATAGAGTCTATTCAATTGTAATGACTTTTCGGGATTTTAACAGAGGCTACAGATATTAACAGGCTAACATGACTCAGGATTTTAACTTAGCAGAAAAATAATAGTTTTTACAGGGTTACAAAAATATTACTTTCAAAACTAGGACAAAGCTTTGAGTTTCCCACTAAGCCCAAACTGCTAAAAACAACACAATCAAATGAAGGAATTTTGAAACTCAGGTGGTCTGTAGTGTGCCTGGGACAGGGCCAGCTGACTGACTCGTGTGTTTTAGAGTCCAGTACTTATACATGCATCGCCCAAGAGGGTCAGCACAATAATTTTCCTTGCACTCACTGCAGTGCTTCCCACCAGAGCCTAATTTGCATGGACCCTGCCCTGTAAGCTGTGAGAACAGTCATGGGTGAGGAATGGACAAGATTTACGGTCTCCCAGCATAATTCATTTTCCTAGGACACATCTTTCCCTCCGGTGATTTAGAACATACAGCTGTGCAGAGGCGGAGGGAGGACGATTCCCACGACCAGCAACCACCCAAATTCTACTAAGGATCAGAATTATCCTTAGTTTGGCTGAAAGTTTGTGAATATACCGCCTGCACACAGCTGGTCAGGGACAGGTGGCCCCAAACGGGGAAACATGCACAGATGTAAATGAAAACAAAACACATATTGGGAAACTGGCCACATTCTTTTCCTCTGTAGTTATGGGAGAGATAAAGAGAGAGAGAGAGAGAGAGAGAGAGGGAGACAGAGACAGAGACAGAGAACAAGACCAGAGACCTGGTCTATTATTCATCAGTTAATCTGGCAAGTAATATTTCCATTATGGAATGCACAAGGCAGTTTCTACCAGCAGGGTTAATGCTTTGCTCAGTAAAATGGCATTTTTTTGTACTTTAATCACGTAATAACACTTAACTGTGTTTTTTGGGAGAAGGCTGGACTTTCTGTACCTTCCCAAATGGATTCTTGATTAGCTTTTCTAAAAACTGAGGCGGTTGGAAAGTAACAGGAGAAAAATACTATAAAAGCAAATCCCTATTGTAGTGCCCATAAATTCTACTTAACCAAATCTGCCTAAACATCAGCTCCATAAGTATTTTTTGCAGTGAGGAAGTGGGTGGATTCACTGTGATGAAACCTACCAACTTTCTGTCCATCTTTGGAGCTCGCACAGTCTCTGTTCAAATATACGGCATCGTGGCGAGCTGGCTGCTCCTGAGGTCTCGCATACCGCTAGCTGTTTCTGATGACTCGCTAGCGCTTTCTCACTCTGACACACAGTCTGCCTCCTGGGAACTCGCTCCCATCGTTCTGAGTCCTGTCTTGAAGAACTGCACAAGACAGGCAGCTCTGTCCTCCCCATTAGCGATGGCCATCTCAGTGCTTCTCTCCACGGGGCTGACCACCTCTCATCCCTTCACTCCTTAGTCACAGAATAGCACAGTTCTATCCATTACTCTAGTCCTCCAGACACATACTTCTTTGGTCTGTATTTTGTTTAAAATGTGGTACTTAGCAGGAAGGCAGATCCTGCATGTTTGCACCATATGTAGAAAGAAGCTGACCTCCTAGAAGGAGAGAGGAGAATGGTGACTCCCAGGGCTGGGAAGGGCGGAGGGCGGGAGGAGAGAGGAAGGCTGGTTAATTGGTACAAAATTCCAGTTAGATGGGAGGATTAAGTTACAGTGAGCTGTATCACAGTAGTATGACTATAGATAACAATAATTTATCATATATTTCATTGCTTCGTTTTGAAACAGAGTCATGCTATGCAGTCCAGGCTGACCTTGAACTTGTGGCGATCCTCCCCCTTCCATCTCGGAAGTGCTGGGATTACAGAGGTGCCTCCACACCTGGCTGTTATATATTTCAAAAATAGCTAAAGAGAGCTTTGGAATGTACTCAGCATAAAGAAGAGATAAATGTTTGAGGTGACTGAAATGACAGTTACCTTGATTTGATTTTTATACAGTTATATATGTATCAAAATATCACACAACAATGATGTACTATTATTGTGTGTCAACTGCAAGTTTTTAAAAACTGTAAAAAGTGGAGTGCTCAGAAAGGAGAACAATGCTTATGTGGCTGTCCAGGCAGCAGGGAAGACAGTGGGATGGTGACAGGCCTGGATCTGGCCGTGGCCCCCGGGCCCCTCACTCCAGCTCAGAGTACACCCCTCTTTCACAGCCCTTGCACACTGCTGGCTCACAGGAAACTTGCACACAGTGAAAATCCTCAGATATTTTACACCTGAGCTGGTGCCAAGTTATTATTTCCACCCTGTATTTATGCAAGGGATTTAAAAAACTCAATTACACAACTTTACTTTTATGCTGTTAACATTTCATCTTGTTTTCAGCCTACGTGTAGCTGATTAGGACACCTGGCCTCGTCTTCTGTCTTTATCACACTGACTTACAATTCTGTAGCATCTGCAAATCTGAGAAGCTTGTTCCTCCAACTCCACCTACGCGGTGGATGAAAATGTTGGACAACATGTGTGGGTCTCTGTGGGAACTCACGAGAGGCCACCTCCTGGCTGACACAGAGACATTTATCAGTAGTAGTTTAAACAGCTGGGGACCTAATTGTCCACATGTCTTCTCTGTACTCCAACGAAAGTGTTTCCTGATTGTAGAGAGCAACCTTCCCCGAGGGATAACCTGTGGCCCAAATAGCCCAAAGAACCCTCGTCACAGGGGCTTTTGGTTAAACCAGCGCCATCTGATCATCAGCTTGTGGCTGTCCTTGGCCTCCACGGTTGAAGCACATGCTGAGTGCTTCTTCCCAAAAGGTCTAAGAAGTAACTGGACAGTGATGTCGTGAGTGTTAGAAGTCCCAGCTGCTTGGGAAACCAAGCAGTCATGTGGGCGGCTACTAATTTACTGCATAGTTGGTGGCTGCAGGTGTGGAGAGTGGAGGGGAGCATGTAAAGATAGTGTGGTCATCTAGTGCCCAGATCTTGGTTTCTGACACCATTCTCCAATAAGGGAAGCAGTGCTCATTTACAGAAATGGCTGATTCTAGGACTACGGCAAGAAATATGTAAGATGAGCTTAGAGCATTTTGCCCTGCTAGAAATTGAGGAAGTAGTTTGAAAAATCCTACAATATTGGGGCATGTTAGAAGGGCACAGGAGCCATCTGAAAGAGCTTCTAATGCTCAAGGTTGGAACAAGTTGAACAAAAAAATAGTGTTGTACCCATGAATCTACAGCAATGGCAATAAATGGCTGAATAAACGAATAAATACGAGATCACAGACAAACCTGCAGTGCGGAGTTTCAGTATCTCACAGAGATTCTGGCTGTCAAGAGGTAGACGTGACTCCTTACTCCTGAAATGTGAGCTATGCATGGTGACTTCCACAGGGTCACCATGGTCACTTTCCCCAGTAAGCAGCTGGGGAAAAGAGTAATTTTATAATATAGAATCTGACAATCACTTTCTGATAAGTGATAAGGCACATCAACAATGGTAAGTTGTATTAATCACTGTACCCTTCATATGATGCGAAGAGAAGGAGGTGCTTTATCTTTGTGGTCTTCTCAAAACTTTTAACCCAAGGTAATGAGAAAAATGTTAGACAAATTTTAATTGACAGACATGCTACAAAATACTTTGCAAAACATTTAAGGACGTCAAAAGCAAGGTAAGTCTGAGAAACTGTCGCAGCTAAGAGGACCCTAAGGAGACATTATGACTAATTGTAATGAGTTATGGATGGGGTCTTGGAACAAAAGAAAGATATTAGATAAAAGTTAAGGAAATCTGAATAAATGATGAGGCTTAGTGAGTGATATACATCAGTACTGGTTATTATCATAAGATGCTGAAAAGGGAACTGGGTGTAGGGTACATTTGCCTGTATTGTTGTCATAATCTCACAAATCTATCCTAGAAGAAAGAAAAAGTTTGTGTTTTTGAAAAGGGATATGGTGTGTTGGTAGGGTGGAGGAGGGTTAGAGAGAAGGAAAAAGAAGGGGAGAACATACGTGTATATTCATATATATTGCCTTCAAACTTTTATTGTGTAAGATTTGACCTTTGGATGATACAAGTAAGTAGGTGAGCAAATGCTTACTAATTAGGAAGACTACACTCTTCAAATTAGCATTTTGATTCCAATTAAATTCTGATCCCTATATTGTAGATTTTTGACCTTTTCTAAAATTTTGTTACTGTTTTATCCTCACCTATCTCTATTAATGTGGAAAACATTTCAAAGAAGAGATTCATTAAGCCAGAAAAAAGAACAACAACAAAAGAACCACAAAACCAAATACTAAGCATGGCATTAGCAATTTTTTCTATAAATAAATAATGGTATAGTATTTTGAAAAATTTTGTGCTCTTTTTATATTTGCTAAAAATTACACATGCAGTTATGTGGTGTTAACTGTATGAGCCCTAGGACCCTGCACTCTTTAGCAAGTGATCAGGGCTGGTCTAGAAGTTTCCATGCTATCTTAGGTGACCCACACAGAAAGTAATTGGCAAGTCACAGGGAATGGCAGCTCCAGTTTATTTATTTATTTATTTTTTACTTTTTAAAATTATTTTAAAGAGTAAAAGAAGGATAACATAGTAATAAGGGGGCTTACCAAATTACAGACAAAGTGGTAGGAAATTATCAATGGTTGTTATTTTACATATTGTTATCTACAAGATAGTTTCTCAAGAAAATAAATAGACAAATGATAGTGAGTTACAGACAAAAGAGGTAGGAGATTATCAATAGTTGTTGTACTATACTTTGGTCTCTTCAAAGTGGCTTCTAAAGAAAATAAATAGAGCTATACATGAGTGACCTATTGAATAATCATTAACTATTCTCAATGGCTGTTGTAGGAAACACATAATAATAAATATACATCCATGTATGAAATAGCATAGGAACAAGACAAACATTAGAGTTATGGACAGATTAGTAGGAAAAATATCAATGGCTGCTGTAATACATGGTGGTATCTTCAAAGTGGTTTCTCAGGAAGACAGAGATATGCAAGAAAGATCTAACAAGTAGCTATAGCCTAAGGGTTGTGAAAAATAGCGTATTACCTCCTCACCAGTGCCTCCTTTCACT
>NW_004955410.1:12360594-12380260 GCF_000276665.1 Chinchilla lanigera
TTTTTTTTGGTTTTTCTCCGGTACCGGGAACCGAACTCACGACCTTGCGCTTGCCAGGCAGGCGCTTTGCCGCTGAGCTAAATGCCCAGCCCAAAATAGCAATTTTTTTTTTTTTTTTTTGTGGTACCGGGGATTGAACTCACTACCTTGTGCTTGCCAGGCAGGCACTTATGCTGCTGAGCTATATCCCCAGCCCCTTCCCCTCATCTTTAAATATATATATATATTCAATTTTATTTTTCAATTTTAGTATAAGGAAGAAAAATACCCCAAAGGACCAAAGAAATCTCTTTTAGAGGCTGGGAGGGGATAAAGAGAAAAGCTAATCCCCTTTATTTATTCATGTGGAATTGCTGTTGGGAAGTTTATTGTAAAGCATGGTAGTTGGATAGATCATTGGTATGACAATAAACTGATTCGTTTCTTCTAGAAAACAATTTTGCAAATTGTATAAATACTTAAAATATCTCCATGTAGTGTGACTCTATTTTTCTTAAAATTACAAGAAAATTCTTGTAAACATGGATGAAATTTTATTTACTAAGATTTTCATGAACAGCCTGCAGTAATGTGAGAAAAATATAAACACATTTAAAAACCCCTGGGTTTAGAAAACTCCCACTCTAAAGGGAGAAATGCAAGCAAAACAAAGTCAGTAATTGTTATCATAACAATGATATGTGGGTAAAGAGATGATGCGTCACTTATTATTATTATTTTTTATCTTTTATGCTTTCTTTCAGGAGCAATATTTCCTTCAAGAGCATTCCCTTCAGGAGCAATATTTCTTTAAATTTAAAAATAAAGACAACAAAAAAGAATCATGATTGAGGAGGAAAAGGAAAAGTTACTTATGTGAACAGGATAGCAGTTATGAGAGGCAGAATGCAGACGTAAATTTAGAGATGTTAGTTATGACTCATCCTTTCATAGAGCTCCGGAAAATTAGGAGGTGCTAATTAAGAAAATCCTCTCTAATGATTCCTACAAGAAATCCTTGTGGTCTTCAGACCCTATACTGAGTGTTCTGAAAAGTGCAGGGGGTCCTAATGCTTCTCTGAAATCTTTTACTTGAAATTAAACTAACAGATATAGGGCCACTTCCTATCTTTTTTACACTCTCTTCTCCTTTGTTTGCTGTTGTCGGTTTGCAGTACATGATGACACATTCATCAGAGGAGTCGGTGTTACAGGCAACAGTCACAAAGGGATAGGAACAACAGCAGCGAGTACGCTGTGACCCCCGAGAGTACGGTGACGCGCTCTCTGCTTTCTGCCGACAGGGTCAGCGCCGGGGCCCTGCCACGCAGCGGGTGCAGCCTTTGCTGCAGGGCCTAGCCGGGATGAGGCGAGCCTGGGGAAGCTGACCCCACATTTATTAGCTTTGCTGACTTACTTTGGCAGGTCTGATTGAGGGCGGATCCAAAGTGACCTGATTTGCAGAGCTGGCAGTTTGGGCCCTGGGTATTGTGCGGGCGTGTAAGGCCAGTCCCCTGTCACCGGCTGGCGGACTCTGGGTCAGTTACGTCTCTGTTGTGGGTGCAGACGCATGGCTGGCAAGGTGCTCCAGAAACGTGTGGGTTACCATAGAAACGGGGAGAGCGTTCTGCACACTGAAGCCCTACAAAGGGATGAGGTGTGCTATTGCGTGAGGGAAAGAGACTGAGGAGGGTCCCTGCTCCACTAGGGATAATTATGACACATATTTGGGGCAAATAAGGAAAAATATTGTGAATTAAATAAAACACTAACTTTTGTTTATTATTCAGTCAGAGAACAACAACAAAAAAAGTATTCAGAGCTAAAATGCCTCTGTGAAGAATGGATTTTGGTCTTTCTTCCAAAACCCAGGAATTGTGGGTACAGGATTCCTAGGTCCCTATATAACCACAGTTGCTCTCACGTGTCCCAGGCCCCAAGGTCTTCTCAGTCCGAGGCCTCGGGAACATTCAGCTCCCTGCCCATCCTAGAGGTGAACCACGCCCATGAAGGGAAAGTGCCAAATAGCAACAGCCTGAGCCAGGTGTCCAAAGCAGGATGGGCAAGAGCCCATGGGGGTGGCGCTACAGGGCGCGGTGTGGCCCACCCACCTCTCTCCAACGCTCTTGACCCCTCCAATCCCAGGGTAGTAGCTCAAATTGTGGGTCCTCTCTCTCCATTTTGGCTCAGCCATCTGGATGCCCTAAGCCAAAAGATACTCTCTGGTCTTAAAAACTGCAATCAAGATAATCCGTGCTTGGAGAAGAGGGCAGAATCCGCTAAACTCATATGTAACCTCAGACATAACCAGTAAGAAGAAAATCAGTTCTGTTACTGGTAAATATCATCGAAGAAAATAATATTGCTGTACTTTCTAAGTGTGATGGAATCAGGTAGACTTCATATGTTTTCTTATTTGCATTATGTATTCATACTCACACTTAAGCTCTTTGAAATAAATTTTTTGATGGAGCAGTATATACAATTTTAAGTAAGACTTATGCACAACACCCAAAATAGTGCTTCAAGACTTTGAAAAACTTAGCTAGATCTCTGGAATATCAGTCAAACTGATGGCTTGGAATAATACAAGGAAAGCTTTTGGCTAATGAAATTTGTACTTTTTAATTGCTTACATAACCTGTTATATAATATATATGCTATTCAGTCATATATGTATAGCTATACATTTATGTATATATCTATACATTTTACTTGGCATGTTATGATTATATATTAAATAAGTTAATTTGATGTGATCTCATTTAGTCAACCAATTTTCTAATTCATTATTTAAAAGCAAATATAGCTCACTGGAATTGAGCGATTGTCACTGATTTTTGGATCATTCAAACCTTCCCTCAGGAAAGCAGCAGGGTAATGTATTAGGCCTCCTTTCCTTAACATGTTCTGACCATGCATTTGTGCCAGGCGGGTACATCATGAACATGTGATCAAGTCCTACCTGTATAACGTTGAAGACAATTGCAGATTATATCTGAGCCCCAAGGATTCTGATAACATGAACGGGCAAAACATTGATTGCTTGAAGGAACATTTGGACATGGGCAAGGATGACAAGGCTGTCCTAAAGAAGGATTTCATAGTAACCATCGATGCACCTGTCAAGGCAATTCCCTTTTACCAAGATATTCCTGGGAAAACCTCATGTGTTAGCTAACATGGGTTTGCTATGCTTTAGGACAACACAACTTTGAAAGCTCAATGTTTTAGAAGATCCTTATTTTCTCTGTAAAAGAATTTTTTATTTTATTTTTTTTTGTTTTGCTTTTTGTTTTTTGTCTTTTTGAGACAGGGTCTCGCTGTGCAGTTCAGGCTGGCCTTGAGCTTACTTTGTAGCCCAGGCTGGCCTCGAACTCGCAACAATCCTCCTGCCTCAGCCTCCTGAGTGCTGGGATTACAGGCCTGTGCCACCACGCTCGGCTAAGAATTTTTGTTTTATAATGAAAACCTCAAGGTATAGTCATTAAACTTTATGATTTATATGTCACATTTGAGAAACACTAAAGTGATGGGCCAGGCCAATGTGTTCTTGACTGAATCAGACATTTTTGGCTCACAGGAAGATTTTTAAAGATGATGGAACAGTTACCACCCCCACCCACACTAGCTGTTCCACACAGACTGTTGAGTCATTCCATAGCTTTCACAGCTTTTTCCAGGTGTAAAACTCCCGCATTTGAAGCATGACCCTGGCTCTGGATGGTGAAGTTCAGCAAACCCATTACAAGGGCCAGAGCGACAGTTGGGAAGTCCAAAGAGACCGCCAGGCACCTCTCACAATGGCGCCCAGTCACCTTTCCGCGGCAGAGGCACTGACTGGCTATCTGGCCACACACTGTGTTCTCTGAGCCTGGAGGATGGCAGTCACATGCTGGATAAAGCCCCGAGAACTCTGTTGGAGTGGGCGAGTGGCATGGTTGTGGAGGAATTATAGCTTGCATTTTGCATTCCTTGTCCCAGCCAAGGTGAACAAAGTGAGTTTACAGTGTGCTTAGAACAAACCCTGGTCTATAATGGGAACTAGGTAATGATGATTTACTGTTCCTTTAATAAATGACAGGTTGTGAACAACTGATCCTTAAAACATTTGTTGTTTGTACAGAGGAACTGAACAAGCAACATGATTTCAATGACTTAAACTTTCATATAGCTTAGTGGTCAAAGTATAACTGAAATTTGCAAAATTACAAGATCTACAGAAGTGAGGCATTCCTGTCACCCCAAACCAGAGGCCTGTAATCCCAGCACTCTGGGAGGAAGAGGGAGGAGGACTGAAAGTCAGAGCCCAGCCTGGTCAAGCCCAGTCTTAACTTACCAAGACCATGTCTCAAAATTAAAAAACAAACAAACAAACAAAAAGGGTTGGGGGTGTAGCTCAGTAGAAAGTCCTGGGTTCAATCCCCAGTATTGAAAATCAAGCAAGCAAACAAGCAAACAACTAAAAAAGGAGTACAGACTTTGCAGCTGGAATTGTTGCATCTGAATTCTAGGTCCACTCTCTATGCAGTGTTAGTGGAGACCACATGGGGTGGAAGAAACATTTGCTCCTTTGTGTAGATCCCTCTGTGCATCTCAAGCATTTCATAATTTAAAAACAAAAGCAGTGCAGAACCCATTCACTGTTTGCAGGGGAGGCAGCTGTGCCCAAGAAGTAACCAGGAGGAGGACGACCTCTCTGAATCATGGCCCAAAAGATATGTTCCCCTGCTGGAAAGGAGAATTAACCTACAGTTGGTTTCATGGATCCTGACGTAGGTTTCTGTTGGGAGCAACTGCCTCGCTAATGGGTTACATAAGGCACAGGAACTACATATCCTGAACATGGCACCCAGCGAGGCTGAACCACCAACTATGATTGAAGCTCTGTCTAAGCCGTCGTTAGACGGTGGTTAGAAAATGAGCTGTGAGGCTTTCTGAAGCCCAGCATCAAAATGGGTAACATCCTCAGTTGGGGAGGTTTGACCTGGAGCAACGGTGCTGTCTTTTCCTTGATTTCCCACTCTCATAGTTGTTCTGCCCTCTCCTGTCACTGGGCTTACGAGCCAGAACTTAAAGCTGGGTGTGCATGACCAACTACCTTCATGGTGTTGCCAGTGTTACCCGGATTATAGCCCATTTAATGCAGATGCAAACTCCCAGAAGCATGGGCCATATTCTGTTCATTACTTGGGGCTCCTAATAGAGATCTCTACACTGTGCCATTGACCAGTGAAGGGATGAAGTGTGGTAGAAAATCTGGTACATTTCGTTTACATAAACAGATTAAATCTGAATGGAGTGGACAAGTCTCCAATTCCTTCTTGAAAACTCCCACACCCCTTCGGCTGCCTTTATAACACCACGGTTGTGAACAAATGCATTTCCTCTCACATTTTTGGCTACATACAGTGACAGCCGTGATGTCCCGACCATAGCTTCCAGCAGAGCACCTGTCACAGGGGTGCCCAGCCACATGAGGTTGGCACTGGCACTGGCCTCCCTGTGGGCCACAGCTGGACCTGACCATGCCCTTGGGGTGATGCTTGTAGCCTGCGGGGAGAAAGGCAGGAGGCAGAGGTGAAGGAGGTGGCAGAGAGAAGTATCTTGTCCCCCATAGCTTTAGGTGCCTTCTTCACTTGCTGCCTGTCTAATCTTCAATTGCCTGTACTGCTACATGGGACTGTTGTACAGGTCAAAGGCAGTAATGCTTGCGTAGTATTTAGAATATCATTTGCCATGTAGTAAGCACTCGATAAACATTACTTGAAAGTTAATAAAAATCTTAAAATAAATTGTTTTAATAATACCTTGAAGGCAAGTGTTACTATTGGTGTTATTCCTTCAATTCCTGATGTCTTATGAGGTGTGATAAAAATATACAGCGAATGTTTAAATAAAAAAAAATTACTACAATAGGAGACACCTTGCCATTAATCCCTCTCAAATACTCTCCATTGTTTCAAACACACTTCTCCATCATTCTTGCCGCTTTCTGAAGCAGTTCTGGAAGTCTTCTTTTGTGTCTTTACAAGATGTGATAAAAAAATGTGGTAAATTGTGCTGTTGAGTATACCCAGTGGAAAGGTGGGCTCATAAAAACATTGCAGTGTGTCCTCAGCCACCTTATTCACCAGATCTGGCACTGAAAGACTTCCGTCTCTTCCTGGAAATCAAAATTACAATGGAAGGTAAACATTTTGAATCAATTCAGGACACGGAGGCAGCCATGACAGTGCAACTAAAGACACTTATGAAAGAGGACTTCCAGAACTGCTTCAGAATGTGGCAAGACAGTGGGATAAGTGTGCTTGCAGTGAGGTGAAGTATTTTGAGTGGCATTAATGGCAATGTGTCTTTTATTGCAACAAAATTTTTAAAAACTAACATTCATCATAGTTTTTAAATCACACCTACAAGTTTTTATTTCCCCTAGTCCACATATTCTATGAGATGGTGGAAACCCTGAATCCCTAGTCCTGCCCTAAAGGAGAAAAAAATTTGCCTAGAACTCAGGAAGCCCAGCTTCTTATTGTAGTTGTCACTCTATAGCACTGGTTGTCAGTTGAAGGGAAATTTTGCCCCCTTAGGGAACATTTGACAAAGTTTGGAGACATTATTGGGCATCACAGTTCAGGGAGGGTGATACTGGTATTGAGTAGGTAGGGATATGGCTGAACACCCTACAACAAACAAGAGCCCCCACGACAGTTATCCAGCTCAAAATGTCAGTAGTGCTGAAGCTGAGAAGCTCTCTGCTCTAGCTAAGTGAAATGAGCCAGTTACATAGTGTCTTTGGACTCTAAAATCCAAATTTAGAAAGTTTGGGGATGAAGGAAATTGGTTAGATTTCCTACCAAGCCCTAGAACTCAAGGATTTCAAATAAATATTCTAGGACCATGGCTTCAGCAGACCAGCACTCCAGTGCTGCAAGAATCATCCTCTTTCCCACACTCACAGCCCTGTGAGTTTTGATCTGACTGCTCTGTGTGTGCCGTGGGTAATGGATACAATGGTTGTTGTTTAGACTGGGTGTAAACTTGATGGATTCCCTTATGTTCTAAATGGCACTTGTACAGCTCTCAGGGCTCTAGCAGAGCCCATCAGACAGATACTCAGTCACGCAGCTTGGCCAAGATGCTGGTGGCCAGCCTTTCACACGCATAGGGAGCTGCTGAGGCCCCACTTCCCAGGTGGTTCCAACACAGTTGTGCAGCAGAGCCTCTGCCAGGGCCTGCTTGCTGCAGAAATCCTCCAGTGAATTGGCTTGGGGAGTAAGGCCAAGCTTTTGAAATAATGAGAAAGGAAGACTCATGTTCCAACTGTCTGCTGTCCAGGATTCTTGTTACATTAAAAAAACAGATCTTTGAGAATGATGGTCCAAAAGAGACTCACTTCAATCCTTTAAATCATCCAGGACTGAGGATTTTACAATGTTTAATTATTTAAGAAGGCTTCAACCAGATATTTACATTTATTAAATTATGGCAAAGAAAACAGGCTTTGTCTTCTAATTGGCATCATCATTTTTTTATTTGCTAATGTATTTGTCTTAGATTTGAAAGACTTTTAACTAAGTGATTTATTTGTGGAAAATTAAGAAATTATGGTTTAGACAGAGCTTCTTATAGTGGTAGGGTGAACTCTGAATCCATAATATTTTCCTGTAAGTTTTCCAATTATTCGTGAGCAAGTTTTCCAATTACACCAACCTATACTGCCTTCTTAGGAGGAACAGGATAGATTAACATATTACAGGCTCCCAAAAGTCCTCCAAGAAAGATACATTTTTAAATTCTCTGGTTTTTTGAGACAGGATCTCACTATGTAGTTCAGGCTGGCCTCGAACCCATAGTGATCCTCCTGCTTCCGCCTCCCAAACGCTGGGATTACTACTGTGCACTACTGCATCGGCTAAGAAAGATACTTGTCATTTTTTTTTATTTTAAAGAGAAAAAAACAATAAGAAAATAACAACAATGAAGACAAAAACAAAACAATACAAAAACAATAAAAAAGACACAGGATTTCAAAACGAGATGGTAAGCATTAACATTGGTTGTTATACTACACACTGCTATCTTCAATAAAGTTGCTCAGATTATCAGATGTGAGAATGCAAGATTGATCAAACAATTAAAACAATAACAAGTAATAAAAAACATTAGAAATGATGCAGAACTTCATTAAACAAGATGGTAGGAATTCAACAGTGTTTGTTACGAGAAAGACACTTTTTAATCTCAGTATTTCCACAGTTATTTAGCTACTTGGTCCTATGTCCAAGCAATACTCATTCACATCATAAAACCAGTATTTCACAGACGTGTTTTGGAAATTACTGACACGGGCCATACAGCTATTATGGGGGCAAATGCATCTCTAGAAGCTTGTTTCAACTTTTATGTGTAAAAAAATATTCTGTTGTATTTTTAAAGAAGAGTTTGTTATACCTAATACTGCTTATTTATTGTTTGTTTGTTTTTGTCTTTTTGAGACAGGGTCTCGCTATGCAGTTCAGGCTGGCCTTGAGCTCACTTTGTAGCCCAGGCTGGTCTCGAGCTTGCCACAATCCTCGTGCCTCAGCCTCCCGAGTGCTGGGATTACAGGTGTGCGCCACCACGCCCAGCTCTGCCTAATACTGTTTAAAACACATATTAATGATGTTGGATAATATAGTAGAGAGTGTGTTGCTAAAGCATATTGACTACATCAGCTGGTCCTTCTGAACTCCTGGTGTTAAAAACAGCACTGAGAACAGTTTTAATTCTGCAGGTCAGGTAAGGAGACTGGACCAGTAGCACCCATAAGGCTCCCAGAACTTTCCCTTGCTTCGTTCATACGGAAACCAGTCCTCCTGGCCCTTAACTGTAGATAGATGCCCCAGCTTCCATTGCTTTTCACTGTGACCTCTTATAGTGACCCTTCTAAACGTGGCTTAGCTAATCCCTTCCTTTCAACTTTTCAGTGCCTCCCACCACCACTACCGGATAAAACCCAGACTTCATCTCTTCATGCTGTTACCCTCACTCCTTCCCTCTCTGCCCTGCGGTTCTCAGAATGGGAGGCACCTGCCCTAGGGAGCATTCCGGAAACTCACAGGAGTGGTGTTAGAAGTCACAGCGACTGGATGTGCTGTGTAACTGGGGGTCAGAAGTACCGGACATGCTTGTAAAAGGGAAAATGATTTCACGCCCCCTACAGCCTTTGGATGTTCCAGCGAACACCATGAAGGAGAGCACCCTGCCTGTAACTATCTGGACTGAGAGACAGAGTCTACGGCTTCTAAACAGGTCAGCGTGTTCCCAAAACAACTGCCCATAGTGTCTCAGGTATGTGAATCTATGCTAAGAATGTGAGGAAATTCCTGTGATAAAAAGGGGAATGCTACAGTCTGGATCTTTGTGTCTCCCTGTGGGCCAGGCTTACTCCCTGTAGTGGCGCTACTGAGAGATGGCAGAAACTTGAAGAGGGGAAGGCTGGTGGGAAGTCTTCCGGTCCCTGGGGATGGGTTTTCAAAGGGGATGGCAGGACCCCAGCCCTTTCCTTGTCTTCTCTTTTGTCCTGGTCATGAGTGAGCAGCTGTGCCTACCATGGCTCCCTCTCCAAGGTGCTTCCATGCCTCAGGCTCAAGAGCAATGGGCCTAACTGGCCATGGAGTGAAACCTGCACAACTGTGAGCTCAAATAAACCTTTTGTCTTTGTGAGCAGATTATCTCAGGCATTTTGTTACAGTAGAAGAAAGCTGTCTAACAGCAGAAGGTTGGGTCCGATGAGTTGAGAACAACTGTGTGTTGCATTTTCTTCAAGGCAGTGCTCTGCTACAACTCTGAACCCTTCTTGCCCCATGCTGTTGCCTGCTGATTGCATGCTCACTGGAGACAGTGAGCCTCAGGGCAGCAGGGAGGTGGATGTTTCATTCATGCCTCTTCTTCCCACCGTGTCTCATGTGCACGCACTGCTTCACAAAGTGCTCTCCCTTAAAGAAGTCTACTTACATTTCTAATGTTATATATTTAAGTTCAAGCTAAAATGCCCCTGCACTCTCCAAACACAAACCAGGGGGAAAGAGATGCAGAAGTCAGCTAGATCGTACCTCACTGGGGATAAGGGCAGCTGAGCAGAGATGACTGACACCCGGGGGTCAGAGCTGCTAGAGGTGGCCATTCTTGCAACCAAGCAGATGGACCAGAGGGCAAGAGTCCGTGTCAGCTATAGGATTTTGTGATACCAAGACTCAGTTCTCCTAGAAATTTTGAAGACTTTATGCTTCCTAAGGGTGGTCCATTTTTTGGTTTGCCTCCCTCAGTTTCAGGGAGGCAAACATCATGGAATTTGGGCATCTGAAAACAAATCTTGAGTGTCTCGCTGTATTTGCTAAACAAATGGTGTCTGTGCCAAAGAGCGTCCAGAGCTGAACAGAAGTTTTATTTGGTCTTTTAGGCAGGAGATAGACTTTGATGCAGAGAGTAATTTGGCTGAGGAGAAGAATGAATTTTGAAATGGCCAAGTCCCAAGGGTGAAGTATCTTCCCAGAGCAGCAAAATTGGTAGCGTGGCATTGGACACATCAGTCTGTAGGCATGCAATGTAATTTCTCCACTGGGCTACCATGCACACTGTTGGTACCCGGCCTGGATCCTCTTTGGCAGGCTGGTGTCCTCATCCTCCAGCTGCGATGGTATTGGCTCTAAAGGCTCACAGCTGTCTTCTCCAGGAAACAGCACTCAGCCACCATGTCCAGGGATGTATAAGCTCACTGGGGGCTGGTGGTAGTGGTGGTATGCCAGTCGCCAACAATGTGGGCACATTTAGAATCACGCCTTTGTCTTGTGTTAGACTCAATTCTGGCATGCAATTCATGCTCTGGGGCTCTCTGTGGGAATGGACAAAAGTCACGCTCCAGCGGCGCCGCACCCTTGCTGGGGTCCTTGCCCCGTCCTCTGGTTTCCCTCCCTACTTCCCCTTTTCCCAGAATCACACGCACCTGGTGCCCATTTCCACTTCAGCTCTTAGAGAATATGGCTTAAAACACAGGGCTCCAGGGCTGCTTCTGAAGTTTGTGAATGTTTTCCAAGATGAGGGTGTTTTCTTAATTTTTATCCATGTTTCTGGGTATGGCTATATGTAGAGAATGATTGCTTGAAAATGGGTAAAATGGGCATATTTTCAAATTAATTTCAAATTATTCATTTGTTTGAGTAACTTGAAATTAAGCACCACTGCACCACTTATATCTGTCTTCTGTATTGAAATGAACTCTTTGAGGTCAAGAACCATATTCTATACTTCAGAGCCAGCACAATGCCCGATGTGGATACATTCAGTGCAGAGAGAATAAATACATTCAACATAGCATCAAGTGACAATCTTTGGAATTTTCAAAATTTAAAAATATTTAAGGTGTAGATTTAAAATGATATGGAGTATCTTGGCTCTTATCAAGCTGAGTATCAGGATTATTCTTGTAATAATAGCATCCCTTAATGATCTAGGATTCCATTAGATTGTTCCTTTCTCTTTAGTTCCACTCTCTGGGTTCCTAGTTTTAGGGTTTTTGTCCCTGAATTAAGCTTTTTGATCTGATTTACTTCCTGTTCTTATTCATAGGTTGGGTCATAAGCACGGTTCTATTTTCAGCTTCTCAACAAAGAAGATGAATTTTATGGGTGGGGAGTGCATGATAGTTTGATCTTCTTCCCACTTAAGAATTTATTTCTACTTTCTAGTTCCATCAGAGTATGGTGGACTTTTGCCTCACTACTGCATAGCCTCCAGGTGCAGGTTTAGACCACCTTGGTCTACATATCACCAAGTTAAAACTGAACTGCAGTGAAATGATGAATAATTTTTCATCTAAGTATTTCTCATGCAATATTTGAGGGAAATGTTTGGGATTACTTACTAGAACTTAATGTTCTTATGAAATTCAAACTTCCCTTTCCTTCCCTATGCTTGCCTCTCTCCCTCTTCATAAATATTCATAAATGCAATTTTAACAAAGCAATTTGATTTCTTTATCCACAAAATTATGTCAAAAAATTCCATGTAATTCTACAGAATTCTGCTGAAAGGGAGTGAAATTGGTACTTTCATATATTACTGACAATCCTGAAAATTAATTGGCAAATAACTTCCAGAAAGGAATTTGAAAAATGACTTCAAAAAGCATATGACCTTGGGTAAAGTAGGAATATATTTTAATACATTTAAAATATGTATTAAAAATAGAAGCTACTTACACAACTGTGAATAGAGTATCTTAGTCACCTTCAAATGGCTGGCACAAAATATCCAATATCCACAATTTAAAGGAGGAGAGGGTTATTTTGGCTCACAGTTTTCGTCCTTGGTCGCTCGCTCCAAGGAAGAAACAATGGTAGAATGGCTTGGCGAGGTAAAAGGTGCTCAATGCATGGCAGCCAGGAAGCAGGGAGAGAAGGGAGGAACCAGGGAGGGAGATAGATCTTTCCAGATCTTGCTCCTAGCAACCCAGCTCTTCCGACCATGCCCCAATAGCATGTCCACTGATATGTACAGCATCTCCATGATCCAGTCACTTTCCACAAGCCCTACCTCTGAACACATGAGCCTTTTGGGGGACAATCTAGATCTAAACAGAGAATAATAGATTAAATTACATAAGTGTCCTCAGTGCCCAAGCTCTGCCTAGTAGTAAGCTTGAAGGATGGCACAGGGGAAGACATGTTAGCATATGTGGGAGACGGATGCTAAAAGGAGTCACTCAGAATATTATGGTTTCTAAAAATGTTAAGTAAGCCACACAAGTACCACCAGAAACTGCTTATGATGCAGGAGGAAGATGACAAATCTATGCACGTAATTTGTGAGCACTTTCATCACAATGATCTGAAAGCAGAGCATGCACAAGATGGGAACTTACACAATAGTAAGAACTGAAGTGGTGGGGTTTCTTCCCTAACCTTTCTGTAATGCACTGGCTCATCTGCCTGGACCCAGGCATTGCTCTTCCCATTCCTGATGCCTCACTCACTAGCTCTGTGGCCCTGTGCCTCAGTTTCTCCATCTGTGAAGGAATGATAACACTTTATAGGGTTGTGGTAAAGAGTGAATATAATATGTGAAGCACTTTATTACTGAGACACACTGTCATATACAATATGCAGTGGCTCTTAGGTGAGTTTCGTACTTTGACAGGTACATTTATATTTTTCAAGAAACATCTCATCAGAGTCTGCAATTAGAATTATAACGGCACTCGGTTGAGAAGCAAGCACCCACACACAAGCTGAGATACTTACAGAATCCACGAGGATATGAGTCCTTCCAAAGACTGAGAAAAATAGACATCGCTGGTACCGCATGCCCGGCTCCGAACAGATGGGTGTGGGAAGCAGCATGACTCTGTATTGAGAGAGATAAAGCAAAACACCAGCAATAAAAGTACAATTAGATCACGTAGGTAACCACAGTATTTGGAAGCATCTACCTGGGCTGGTAAGGGGCTCCACCATGGGGCTGAGACAAAGGTCCATGTCTAGCACCAGTGGCTTGGCAAGGCAGTAAATTCACACTTAGATCCTGTTGGGCTCCTCCACAGGATTGTGCCAAATAGCAAACCCTCAGCAACTGAGTGCCACGGGTTGCCCTGACCTCCCCGGAGAGAGTCCCGGACAGATTTCCTTCATCCTGTCCATTGTGCTGACGTTAGCAGGGTCTCTACTCCATTTTTGCCACAATCTTTGATAAGACAAAATGAGTGGCCTCAAAATTAGTTTTTCGTCATGGACTCTCAGTTGATAGTACTCAGCTGAGTATTTTACTCTTAATTCTTTTTTTTTTTTTTTTTTTAGTTTTTCTGCGGTACCAGGAACTGAACTCACGACCTTGCACTTGCCAGGCAGGTTCTTTGCCACTGAGCTAAATCCCCAGCCCCTGCTCTTAATTCTTGTAGCACTTCACTTGGTCACATTTCAAAACCATCAGGGCATTGGGTAAGGAACATTCAAGTTTGGGATCAAGATAGCTGGGCTAGGACCCTGGTTCTCCTACCTCCTGGAGATGAGACTTGGACAAGTCATTTAAGTATTCCTCATCTCAACTTCCTCTTCATCCGATGAACACACAGTCTACCTCAATGAACTGTTATGGGTTAAATGTGATATTAAATATAATGTATAGTATAGTACACAGGAATTATGTGAGAAGTAGGATTGTCTCCCTGAATACCACTCTTCTCCCATGTAGTTCCTGGGTACGTCTTATTGATATAGGAACCACATTCTAAGGCACCTTCAATGTTTGAGGTAGAGTCTCAAGCATACCTGGCAGCCTCTGGTAAGGCAAATGCTGGAGATGTGCTGGCTGCGGAGTCTTGCATTTTCAATAGTAGCTCCTCCTGGGGGGTTAACCATGATCTGGACAGCCCAGTCAGCTACAGGCTAGACAGGCATGACATCAAAGCATGTCACCATGAGGATGTGAAGTGTTTGGTGCACAGACTTGTACACCTAAGGGATAGTGCATGGAATTGAATTCACGACCCACAGCCCACTTGGAAAATTGACTCTTAGAGTTGAAAGGAGTCAGAGTGGCTCACTCACACTCCCAGCTCTCTGGAGTCTATATTGTGATCAGAGCAGAGAGAACATGGGTCCTGGCTCAGCTATCACGGATGGGCCCGGAAAAACCCTAACCTTCTGGTCAGGTCTAATTTTTAAGCCCTGTCTCCAAATGATTTAATTCATCATGGCCTGGATCACAGAACAAAGAACAATTTGGAAAGCTTCACAAAAGACTATAGATAAAAGAAATATGATGCTAGCTATATTATGGGAACCTTACACTTTAGAAAAGCTTTTGAAAGCAGTCAGACATATGTTCTATGAATAAATAGAAATATTTCTTCCTTTGTGATGGTTTGTGTCCTCACCAGGTCAAAGATCACCGCAGTCTTGGCTTTCCTTTGTAAGTGAGAAAGGGAGAGTTTGGTCCTATCAAGCGTTTCAAACATGGCCGGCAGTTGTGGTCATGTGACACACACTGAGTGCCTCCAGAATGGGGTCCCCACAGGCTGGGGGTCTCAATGACCACTTTCCCCTGCATCCACATAAGACATTGTTCAAGGGAAGTGGTTGGTGGGTTTCAGATTACGGGAGAAAAGGTTAGAAACTACTGCTCTAGCTCAAGTATTTTTCTACCTTTGTTTTCTAATTGCCATTCTGCTCCAGACCTTTCCCAAGGGCTTTTGGGGACGGGTAGTGGGGTAGAAAGGGGCAGAGGGACCGTGTGCTTTTAGTGTCTTGTTGCAGGGTAAGGTCTAAATGCAAATAAATGCCTCCGCTGCGTCCCATCTGAGTCTGAATCTCTGCACATGTGTTGATTTATTAAAGTTTTAGAGAAAAGGTCTCAGGAGGGCAGGATTTGTGTTATTTTAGTTGTTCTTATACAAACATTCCGGTACCATGTTTAAACCTGCTCCTTCAAACATGGAACTCCAACGATAGTTTTACTGCACAGACAAAGCATGTGAGCATACGGTTCATGCTGTTGCTTAAATGTCTTTAGGAAATCCTTTTACTTATAATGCTCTCCAGATGTCCTACTTTCTGTGTATCATTTAATGAAGACCCTATTCTAGCAAGGCTGCAGTGGAAACAGTTGAGAATGTATTTCTCTTGGCTTTCTGCCATCATGAACCTGGAGTTAAGGAGTACCTGAGTTCCACAGCAAGCAGCAACAGTGAAGTCCATGGAGAAAGAATGTTGTCAACAGCAAATCTCAAGGCAGCCCCGGGGAGAACCTTGCCAAATCCAGATCCGGCCCATGTAACTGGGTTCCCGGAAATAGGCTCTCGGAAAACAATGTGAACTGCAGGCACCTGGTCAAAATCACCAAGAGAAATGTAAATACCTTTCCCTATAGTCAAGGCCTAGACAGCTCAGAGGAAAAAAAGTATTTTCTGGTGTCTATATGATCCACTTACATCATGGGTAAATTATTCCAACCAGGACGCAGTCCAGAGTGCAGCTGAAAATAATGTGCTCAAGCTGCAGCTTTGAAGCACGATACCGTACAGCACGCCTTACTTGAAAGTGTCATTGGAAGCCACTTTGATTTTAAGTGGCCTGTGTACTAGTGAACTGAGCAAATTCTGTACTGATAACCTTGGATTTTCTCAAATATAATTGTGGATTCTGGCAAAAAATAGGGAGGAAAAAGAATATACCACTGTCCAGTTTAGAGATTTTTGTCTAATTGTACTCGACAATGAAAAAATCTGTAGGTATTTATTTTCCAGTTATTTCTTCCAAACACACATGAGAAATGCTCTTCTGCTATCTGCCTGAGGGTGCAGAAGTGCAGAAGTCCCCAGGCACTTGATTGATTAGAATCCCTGAAGTCTCTGCAGTGGATGTCAGCCGGAGGCCATCTGGGCCTTGTAGATAATATTTTAAAATTACTTTTCCATCTGCCTCTCCACATTCACAGGCTCCACTCACATTCTGCCTCTTGTTTTTTGCCTATGTTGTTGCAATAGCTCTTGGCTATTCTCTCTTCTCTCTCTCTCTCTCTCTCACTGCCCCAATACACATTACATACTGTTGCCAAGAAAACATTTCAAACTCTTCCTAACTGCCAATAGAACAATGCTCCAAGTATTTAGCCCGGAGTTCAAGCTGCTCTGTGATCTACCCTCAAACGCCCTTCATTTGATAAATGTTTGCATAGTAACAATTTACTACTAGCCTCTGAATGAGAAAAGCAAAGATGAACAGGACCGAGCCTCTGCCACCCAGGAGATTAGAGTCCTGCACTGAGGAAGTGAGAAACTGCGCCTCCAGATTAGGTTCCAATCAATGGAGGTGTATATAGATTTGCCCCATGCAATGTTTCCAAACATTTAGAAATACCCTACAATGTCAGTAGACACTGCAGGCACCCTCTCACATGCCCCATTCCTGGTTGGGGTGCCCACTGCCCAGTTGCTACTCATAGCTCACAGTTGACCCTCACGCTAGAGGGTCAGTTGGCACTGAGCACCCGGGTGTGTCACCCTACTGAAGGTTCCTGGCAGGAAGAAGGGTATAAATGCTAAAAACTGTAGGGATCTTCTATAGGGCTCTGGGGCAGGATAAAGCACTGATCTGAGCAGAATTTGTGGAAATAAGAGATGTGGGAGGAGCAGGGGCTACGCAAAGGGAGGCTGTCGCTGAGTGCCTGTGACGAGGGAAAGTGACAAGCCCGGAACAATCAGTCACCAGTGTAGAGCAACATCCTGGTGAGGATCAGATGGTCTTCTTGCACGGCATGTTTAAAGAGGCTCAGTTTTAGCTAGAAGGCAGGAAGAACTGGTGATTTGTCAGAAGACAAACTGAATGCCAGAGAAGGCTGTTCTCAGGCTCTGCAAGTTCCCTGTGCTAAAGTCAGGCCGTCCCAGGGAAGAGTCAGGTCCTAGGGACATGGGATGAGGCACATGAGAACCTTGAACCCTCAGCCTCTCCTCAGGGCTCTTAGGCTACAGAGGGCACCCACCCACCTGGAACCCACCCACCGGGCCTTGTTGAGATATAAAGCTCCACTACTCCACCCCCACCTGCCGGGACCTGGCTGACCTGGACTGTGAGCAGCTGGAGACACTGGCTGAGTATGGACCAGAATAGGGGTCAGAAGCAGAGTGCAAGGCTGCATAAGGGAGAGTTTGTTGATTTGAAGCCGCCTGGGACCTAGGATTTAACAGCCTGGCAAGGGCTCTGGGAGATGGATGTGCAGTGGCTATTGAGAGCTTAGCAAAAGTTGTGGGCCAGAACAAATGAAGTAGAGATGCCAGAACTGCTGTAGTAGACTATGGAGAAAACGATAGAAGACTCACAGAAGTAGGCATCCTAGAATGGATCAAGATACAAGACTGGAAAACCTACCAGCCAACTATATTCCTAGTGAGCAGCCGGAAGACTCTCCTCTTGCTAAAATAGTAGGCATGTGCTGGCCCGGAGCGCATCAGTGTCTTTGAGAAGCTGTAAATTAACTCTTCTTTGTAGACTCACAAGATATAGAGGGTTTCTTTGGTTTTGTTTTGTTGGTACTGGGAATCAAACTCAGGACCTTGCACTTGCCAGGCAGGTGCTGTGCTGCTGAGCTAAATCCCCAGCCCGACATACTGAATTCTTTATTATCAATGTGCCTGACAGGATCCTAGACTGTCCGAGGCTGCATAGCAGCACTTAACCCGCACAAGCAAGATGGTATACTTAGAATGGGCAGTAAGGCTGCGATGGAAGATAAGGGAGCCTGAGTCACAGCAATCTTCTGTGGAGATGAAATAACAGAACATAGTGTTCCTAGGGACAAGACAGATGAACACCCAACAAGTATTATTTAATGTATATAACCAAAAGTGACCAAGTATGAATCAACAAAAGTCTGAAGTCAGCTGTGCCAGTGGGAAGACACGACTCCCTGCCAAGTGTCTGGATCTCATCCACTTCTGTCCCAGAAGCCACCGGCTAAATCAGAGGCCAAGTCGCCATGAGGAAGAACTCTTCAACACCATGGCAAGTGTGACTCTCTTAGTTATTCCTCAGAGAGAGCTATGGTTACTTACTGGACTGACTGACTACTGGGGAGGGGAATGTGCCTATACCTTTCAGTGCTAGTAGACAGAGGATCTGAGTTGATGCTGATAACCAGACACTCAAAATACCATCATGGTCCCCTGGTTAGAGCAGGGGAAGATGTGGGTTAGGTAATAAAGGGCGGTGTTATCTCAAGTCCCTTTCATATTGAGTTTACAGAACCAAGCATCAGCCCTGAATACATATGGATCACCCACTGATTCAACTCCGGAATATATAACTGGGATAGACCCGATTTGCAGTTGGCACTGGCCCTTTGACCTGCACACTAAGAGCTCTTGTGGTAGCAAAAGCTAAGTGAAAGCCTTTGAAATGACCCTTCCCCTACCAACTGCAAGATAAGATGGCAAATAAAAAACAGTACAGTATTGCAAGTCAGGGGTACCCCCTCACGGTGCCACTCTTGAAGACTTAAAGATAAAGGGGTGTTGGTATCTAGCATATTCCCATTTAATTAGCTAATATGGTTTCTGCAAAAAGTGGATCGGTCACTGACAGAAGCGAACGACTACAAAGTTAAGCAAGCTGTAGTCCCCCTCACAGCTGTTGTGCTAGGTAGAGCGCCTTCACTGGAGCGGATGAGCACCCTCTGGCACATGCTATACAGCCACTGACGGGCGGCATGTGCTCCTCTCCATACGCACAAGAAAGTGGGAACAGTAGCAGTCTGTGCTCACTTAGGGTGGGAAGAAATGGTGTGTGTCTACACTCTTGCTCCAGGGCTGTGTCCTTTCCCATCCTCTGGTTTTCTGTCACATTATAGCCCCAAAGGGTCTGCACCATCCAGATAGTCTCCAGAATATCACACTGATTCCCTATCAGGGACAGTGAAGTAAGTCCCTCGGCCCAAGGTGATGTTATGTGGCCTCCCTCGGTGACAGTCAGCCACTCTGGGGTTTTGGCCACCATTACTCTCTGAGGCCTCAGAATATCTGATTGACCAAGGTGGGAAAACAAAACATCTCCTCAGCTCGAGAGACTCACTTTCAGCAGGAGAAGCACCTCAGTGGTCATATAACCGTGGCACGGGAATTCAGTGAGACTCAAATTAGGTAGAAGCGGGTTATGTG
>NW_004955410.1:12380587-12420301 GCF_000276665.1 Chinchilla lanigera
AGGTAGAAGTGGGTTAGGTGTCTACAATTAAGCAAGGGTGCCATCAGCTGCAGAGGCCAAGCTTTCTGTCAGAGCTAGAGCTTGCTTTGAATGAGAAGAAGACAAGGCATCCTGCACAGCACAAACAACCACGGCGCCCATCACACCCCTTCGTATTGCTGTCCCCGAGATTAGCCGGTTACTTCCGCTGGGAGTGATGACCAGAGGGATGGAAAAGCAGGGAAACCCATGTTTCCTTTCCTTCCTGACCTTCCTTACTCTCCTGCAGGCTGAAGGTGCGGAGTGCTGTGGACACACACCAGGACATGGAACACAGGCAGCTGTGCTCATTTTTTCCCCACTGTTCTGGGCAGAATGATATAGATATGACTACAAATGGGCACATTTGTAATTTCACATTTTGTAATTTCAGTTAAAATTGCACTGCATGATACAAAGAGGAGTGGTATAATTCACACTAATACTTTAAAACTTGAGTATATCTTAGAATGACATTGGCTAGCGCATCAAAACACTATGAGAAGTTGAGAGAAAGACCATGAAGAAAGGAAAAAGCTTTATATTTCAGTACTTTCAGTGGTCCCCTCTCTGGGTACTGAGCAAGAGGCCCTGCACATGGTCTGAGGGGCCAGGGAGTGGCCTTCTGGGGCTGCTGGTGACGTGCGTCAGGTTCCATTCCCGGGCTGGGGCAGTGCTTTGCCAGCCCCTGTGTGGGTCACAGCTGCCCGCTTATTTTGAGACTCGTCCTCGGAGCACGGGCGATGCCTCACCGGGGAAGTTCCGCCTGGCTGACTTGGGAACATGGCAGTGGCCCTGAGTCTCAGCAGATGACAGCTCTGCCGCGTGGTTTGTGCTTCCCTGGGGGATCAGGCGAATCCCAGACTTTAGTCAGACTTCACCTCTGCCTCACTTTCCCCGTCCTGAGCCCACTTCCTTCATTATCATGAGGTTTGTGATGAAAACTCTCTCAATAAAACACAGGGGCCTGAACCCTGTTATGATCTCCACTTTCAGGTAACTCAACCTAAGTCAGTGTCACACACAGACACACACACACACACACACACACACACACACACACACATACACATACTGGAAATAACATTTTCACAAAACAGTATTAAGATCTTGTATTATTCTCTTTAGTTGTCCTAAACTGACTTACACAATCAACTCCCGTTTACTAACAGACACGATCTGCAGCTTGGAAATGACTGAGGTATGGGACTCAAGGGGTGGACGCAACTAATTATGTGCAGATGTCAGGGAGCATCAGAGAAAGATAAACCAGAACGGGGCATGAAGGGATGAGGGGAAGTTTTCCAAAGCAGTACCAGAGGGGGTTATTTCAGGCAAGGGGCGGGAGAGCATGTCCGAGAAGCTCGGAGCGGACTTTCTCAGAGCACTGTCATGGCCTTGGCCAAGCTTGTCCCCGGGCGCAAGGAGGAGGAGGGCTGTTCCTCAGCTCGGAGCTCTCCTCACTCAAAAGACAAGAAGTGTGCACTCACAGTGCCTGGCTCTCCAGCTCTCCAGACCCCAGCTTTCTAGAACTTTTTGTTTTGAAGAGGAATGCATTGAAGTAATGCATTGAAGTTCTTCTCAAAGGCCCTAATTCTTCTGTGCTTGGTTCTTCCTTCCCTGCGTTTCTATTCATGAGGGTAATACAAGCTCACACTGACTGAGCGCTCACAAGAGCCAGGCACAGTTCTATGCCCACGATCAGCATCTGTGGCACGTGACAATGGCTGTTCGTAAATGCCTTACCTCATTCTGCTCATCAGCACTTATGCTTTGCCTCTGATTTTTCTTCAGCATTATGTTTCCTTTTTTAATTCTGAAATAATTTCCTTGTTGCTGGAAGTATACATCATGTGTTTGCAAAGCTGTTGTTAATATCTTAAAAAGAAAAGAGGTGACAGTTTAGCTAACCATCAAAGGTACCAGTCATACTCTACTTTAAGAGATTCACATTATACTATAATTAAAAAGGTAACCACGAGTCTCATTTGATAGCCCCAGGAAGAAGTAATGCAGGAAGTTTATAATTTATTTTTTTGTTTCTCTGTGAAAAAGTAGAAATTCTCAATGGTCTAAGGCCAAATTTTGGGTTTTCTTTTAAAAGATACTGTGCTAGTGAAAGCCTAACCTGAGAAAATATTCAGTTGTGAGCTATTGATTTCTGATGTTTCAAGATGGCACCAAAGCTGTGTTCCAGTGTGAAATCTCAGGGAAGAAGTTGGGGAAAGTCATGCGTAGGCGCGCTATGGAGATTCAAAGACTTCTTAGCTATTATTGCTCTGACACTACAGACCAGCTGCTTTAGTTCTTACAGTTTTTAGATTTTGGTTCCCATAAGAAGTTATATTAAGGTAGGCAAATTTCACCAAACTAAAGGAAAGGGATTGCATCTGTGCAGCTCCTGGCTCAAAACCCTGGCTTTTTTCTCTTTTCTATCATTCTCTTGGTTGTTTAGCTGCCAACCCACTTAAAATCTCCAGTGGCTCCACATTTCCAAATTTTCACTGCAGCGTTGATACTGTTGTTTGCTTGGCTGATTTTATTGTTGGTTTAACAAACAAGAGTTTGAATGCTACAGGCTCCCTGGCTGCTCACCATGAGCGTGCGGCACTATGGTCAGCTCTGACCTGCGTCAGAGACCCCGTTTATTCCACAGTGCCCTGTGCAGACCCTCAGCCCTGCGATCTGGGCAGCCCCTGGGCCTCCGTAGTGAGGAGCCCTTGGGATGGGTCACACCGGCCTTCTACCTGTGCCTCCTTCACCCATTGTATTCAGGTTCTAACACAAAATTTCATTTTACTGGTATGCAGAAAGCAAATATAGAATGAATGTTAAGTCTATACTAAATTCTATATTATATTAAATTCAACCATTATTAGTGTTATGACTTGAAGTCATGTTTTCGCTCCATGGCAAGTAGCGACTCATTCCCTACTCTTCTCTTTCAAAGTGTTTCTGGGAAAAAAAAAAAGCCAGTGTTTCCCAAGCTTCAGAGCAGTTACCTGGGGACCTTGTTATGTGCAGACCTGACTCAGTAACCGGGATGGGCTCAGCTTCTATGAGCTCCCAGCTGATGTCCATGTCCCTGGCCTGCACACTATATTTTGAGTAACAAGGAGATATCTATCTATCTATCTATCTATCTATCTATCTATCTATCTATATCTTAAAGAGTCACCAGCAAGTTAATTGTAATTCTCCTTATTGTCCAGTTGAAGTATTAAAACAATTATCCATAGCATGCAATCTCGGGTTTCCATCCATTTATATTTAAAGCTTCAATCTTCCTCATCTCTCTGTCACTTTTTAGAGCCTATTTATTCCTGCTTAGACTATTACAGACCACTCTCTCTCCAACTCGGCCTTCTCTTCTGCTAAGTTTGCAAGAACACTAAAGACAGCCTTCCTCCCATCATTTTCTTGCTCAGAAAGCTTCAGTGACTTCTCATTGTTCAAAGAATAAAATTTAGTCTCCTTAATTGGAGACTATGATTTTATTTTCCAATACTTCTTCCCTCTTTTAACTCCCTACTCTGTGAATACAGCTGCATTATTCCTCCTCTAAGATGACATTTATCCTTTCCTCTGGCTAGGTTGTCTTCCTGGCTCTCCCACAATCAAAATCCCCTTGTTTTCAAGTCTCAGGCCAAATTACACCACCAATTAAGCCCATTTGTAAGGGACTTCTCATGGCTCAGAAGTGCTAACAACTTACCAACCCTCCCTGTCATCTTGCTCCGTCTTGATCAATGTATATAACGGTATTAGCGAGAGTTAGAACTCCTGGGGCTTGGGGCCCTAACAGTCCCCCCTTTTATACTGATGCTGAGCTCAGCATTATGCATGTGGGTGGCAACATCTTAATAAGTTAGGGGCGATTTCTTAAGGTATTCTTTAGTTTTAAACCAGGCTCTCAATCTCTACTCCTGGTATGACTTTGGTCAAGTTACCTAGCTTTCTAATGTTTTTCCTCTTCTGAAAATTAGGGATGAGACTACTTAGGGCTGTTTGGATACATATATATATATATATATATGCCCATATATACACACACACGTATATATATATAGTGAAGTATAGAGCAGTAAATAAATGGAAGTTTTATTAACAATATATAAGCAATAGCACCATGTTATAGTTTGTGTCTGTGTGTCCCCCCAAAGCCTCATGCGGTCATGGGGCAGGCTTTTAGAGTTTGATTGACTATGGGTGTGAGAGCTACACCCGGCCTGGGGTGGAGAGTTTGCATATGTAAGGGAGAGGAAGAGGGTGCTTCTGGCCATTTCCTCCCTTGTGTGTGTGCTTTTTGCTTTGCTGTATTCTGCTGCCATGAGCTGCAACCCTCTGCCATGTGCCACTCTGCCTTGTAATCTGCCAAGTATGGACTGAAACCTCCACAAACTGTAAGTGAAATAAACCTTTTCTTCCTTAATTTTGGGCGTAAAGTATTTTGTCCCAGCAATGAGAGAAAAGTAACCAAGACACACCAGCATAGTAAGAATACCACAAAAGAACATTAAGTGAATGCAGATGTTATGGCTTGTGTCTAGATGTCCCCCAAAAGCCTCATGCAGTCATAGGTTGGGCTTTTTTGGAAGTGGCTGCTGGGACTGATATATGGAGCAGTGCTAGGATTAAAGGTGTGCGTGCTACCAGCCCTGAGTAGCCTGGATAAGATATAAGGGTTAGGAAGAGCTGTGGTCATCCCTTGTTGCTTTACTACCTTCTGCCTGCCATGAACTGTTTCTCCCTTGCAATGCCCCCTGCCATGGCTCCTTGCCTCAGAGCCAGCTGACTATCGACTGAAACCTTTACAAATTATAAGCTCTCTCTTCCCTCCTTTAACTTGTGGTATTGGGTATTTTGTCTCAGCAATGGAAAAACAGCAGCTAATTAAATGGTGCCTGATTTAAATGTTTTCAACTATAATTAAAGATCTTATCCTCAGAGAAAAATTATGCAATTGGTGTCCTCTAAACACTTAATCTCATCTCAAATTCTCTTTCTTTTGCCACAGGTATTACTTTCTAATCTCTTAGGAAAAATTTACTTGCCTTTTAAACCTATTCTCTATCCTTGGGTTTTTCTTTAAGCCACGGAGAGAGTCATAAGGATTCATGTCATGAATGACAGGACCCTCTGACAGTGACACCGGCCTTCCTTCCAACGGTGCTCCTGACCCCTGGCTGGGAGCTGGACCGGCATCGTTGGTCCTGTCCTATTGAATTGCTCAGCAGCATCCACCACATGGCACGTGCTGAATGACTGTTACATGAATAAATGGTCCATCTGTTTTGATCATGCTCATTTTGTTGGTTTTTTCTTATCTAAAAGATAGGAAATACTGGGTTCACAGTTGAGGCCTAACTATAGAAATACTTCTTTCCAAAGTGTTTCTTTGTGGTCACCAGCATACGGATGCAGTGTGAAAGAGCAGCAAGATGAACTGAGGCATGGAGTTGTTTCACTTCAGCCCCAGTCACCACAGTTGTATATCTGCATAGACACAGGGAAGTCTCGTGGTTTGCCTCACGTGCAGTCATTAAAACAGCAAATTCCAAGCCTCCCACGGGCCACCGTCAGCACTCTTCACCAACCGATCCCGGATCCGAGAGAGACCCCAGGAAATGACTTGAGCACTGGTGCCCCGAATGAGTTCCCCAGCTTTCTCTACCCAGACCTTGTCCTGAGAATTGAGTTTCACATGCATTCTCTCCTGAGTCTTTTGCCTTGAGTCACCTGTCCTTTCCCCTAGTCCCATACTCCTGGCGCCACACTCTTGACAATCTTTTGTACTTTGTTCATGAATTATCACAGATCCATGAAGTCTCCACTGGGTGTCAGGCACGGTGCTAAGCACTCATGCAACAATGGTGAATCCAAGACACCCCCACTCCATGGAGGTCATAGCGTCATGGGGGAGACAGAGAAACAGATGTCCAATCAACATACTCTATCTGATGCTTGCACTGAAAGAGCAAAGATAGAGTCTATTTTATCACAGTTTTATCTGATGTGCTTTTCTGTGCCAAGCTCTGTGCTAGGCCTGGGATACAAAGTAAGCAAAGCACAGTCTGTCCTCAGAATTTACACAACCTGCCGTTGCTTGATATAGCAGTTGTTGTTGTTTTTTTAATGTTTTTCTTCCGGTACCAGGAATCGAACTCATGACTTTGCACTTGCCAGGCAAGCATTGTGCGGCTGAGCTAAATCCCCAGCCCCCGCTTGGTAAACCAGTGCATCTCAGAGCTGCATCTGGAAACAGTGGCATTCCCTCCCAGGTACACTAACTGTGACCTCAGGTGTGTGCTGCATGTATTTACCTGTGCACCATCAAATGAAGTCTGTGTGGAGAACAAAGGAAATATGATCCAAAGGCGCCAGTCCTTGGAGTGGTGTGGCTTCCTCTGCCTCACGGAGATGGAAATTCAACAGAGTGAAGTGGCTGGGGACAGCTTCAGTGCAACTGCGGCCAACAGCGTGGGGGTGGCATTCACGCTGCTCTGGGTGTGCAGAGCTAGGGGCTTCTGGAGTTTGGACTCATCTACCAATCACGCCATGAGAGGATGATGAGAGGCCTTGGGCTCCGCCTGACTGGTCTTGAAAAGTGAATTCAGATCCAGGGAACCCAAGTAGCCATTTCTCTGGTCGTCTAGTGCTGCTCCAAAGACTAGGAAAAGGGTGTGTGTGAGGACCTGTCTCTACAGGATGGCACACAGTTGGTCTTTCAGGCAGGCCAATCACACCTTTCAGGCATCCACCCCACCAGCTGAGTACAGGGCGCAGCAGGGTTGTCCGGGTATTGTTTCAAGCAGAAGTACAATGGAAACCAATTCTAAAAGCACCAGTTTGTGCTGAAGCTGGGTCATTTAAGTCCCCTTTGAGAAGTTCTACCATTCTACTTGCAGCTGTTGAATAAAACCCTTAGGTTCCTTCACCACAGGAATCCTGGGGCCTTTGCTTACAACACTGAAATATTTGAGGGTAGAAAAATCAAGGAAGCTGACTTTAAGATATTCTTCGCATGTCACGGTTCAGTGCAGGTAGCCATTTGTAAGCCAGTTGTTCTGGCACGAGGTGAGCCCGTGCGAGAGTCAGCTCTGCGCTTTGGGACTGTTTCATCATTGCAACATCTTGAACTTCACGCAGCATGAGCAGCTGGAGAGATACAAACAGTTACTTTTTAGGTCTGGTACCGTTTAGTATAAACCATTCAGAAAGATGCATTTTCCCCTCCAACCTCAGTTTAATATGCTCAGATAAAATTTAGATTTCACTAGGCATGCAACTTTTGTTTAGGACGGTCTTAACTCTCCACGATTTTTGGTTGTCTTAGAAAAGTTTTATGTGTAATTTTACTCAAAAGGTTTACTTCAAACATTAAACAGTGATGTAAGGTGTATAGCATGCAGCAGGGAGCTTTTGGAAAATTTCCCCCAAAGCACACCCCAGTTTAAGAAAACCAAAAAAGGTGAAATAAACTACCCCCTTCAGGATGTGGTTGTAAAAAAGCAAGGACAAGACACCGTATCAGCCACTCCAGGGTGCCACTGGACAGGTGTGCTTGTGTGTCGCCTGCTGGATGCTCAGGCTGCGCCATGGTAGGCAATCCCCGCCTCCCACCCCGTCTCCTGGCAGCCCCAGCTCCGTTCTTTTCCTCCTGCAAACGCATCAGGCACTGTACCGCACAACGGTATTACCCCAGCAGTGAAGAGTCAGCCCCAGGCTAAGCTCTGCCCGGGATGGGGGATGCGCGGATTGGTTGCCTTCAGGGTTCCGGTCGCACAACAGGGCACCTTTCTTTGTGCTGCCGCATATGCTCAGAGACTTGCATGGCTGAACTTTCTTTTTTATGCAAAGTTTTTAGGTTGTCCGACCCAGCTTAGAGAAAATCCTTTCTCTTTTTTTCTTTTTCTTCTTTTTTTTTGTCTTTTTGAGGAAGGGTCTTGCTCTACGGTTCAGGCTGGCCTTGAGCTCACATTGTAGCCCAGGCTGGTCTTGAACTTGCAACGATCCTCCTGCCTCAGCCTCCCGACTGCTGGGCTTACAGGTGTGCCACCACGCCTAGCTTTAAAGTACCTTCTTTTAAAAAATTTTTATTTGTGCGCTTTTACAGTACATAACGGTTACCTTCATTGTGAGGGGTGGGCACATGTACATGACACATATCTTTTCTTTTCTCATTCCCTTCCTCTCCCCTCCATCTCCTGGTCCCCTTCCCTTTTGCAAAAGATCTCTTCCTTGCTTCTTATGACCTATCATTTTCCTTCTTCACAAGTACTTCCTTGCTTCCTTTTTCCCCCATCTCCATTTTCCCATCCTAATATGATTTCAGTGAAGCAACTTAAAATGTCAGCACCAAAAAAATATCAGCGCCAAACTATTTCCTCATAGGCACATGTTTCTTATTTATCAGCTACATTTCTTCAGACACATCAAGGTCACTGTTCTTTTATTAGGTTAAGTTTTTGTTTTTCCTTTTTCTGAAACGTCACAGTGGGTTGCCAAGACTGGAGAACAAAGAAAAGAGCTGGGCTTGAACATCCCCGTTGCATGACACATTTCTGAAGGAGTGAAAATGTTTTATTTTACTAATTTTAGGGGATACATGCTCATAGGTATAGTAGTGTCTGTGAACAATCCAAGAGTTTGTTTCTCTTAGGAATCTAAAATACTTTGTTTGTTTGCTTGTTTTTTTAAGGAGCTCACGTAAAGATATTTTTAGGCAGAAAATAGGAGCGGTGAGAGGCTGTGTGGTTGGCCGGATGGGCCCAAAGGGGGCACGGATGAACGTCCTTCTCTTACATTGTCGGCCACTGCTAAGGACAACGGCGGCAAAGCCTCTCGGCATCTCTGGCTGGTGGGCTGGCCCGGTCCAGTGGTGAGCTGGTGCGCGGGTATCAGCCCGCTCTCTGGAGGACCGGGGGTGGAGGGGGCTGCTGCAGAGTGTTTGCCAGTCTCTGTAGTATAAATACTCAGACCACACGAGCGCCAGAATACAACAGAGCAAGGAGAGCAATGAACAAGACCAAGCCCCTTCGAAGCAATGGCACTAGAAATCTGCATCGCTTCATAAGCGGGAGCTACAGGTAGCACATTCTCCGCAGAGCGGTCCTGGTTCCGGGGCATAGGCCCTGGCCTGGATCCGCATCACAGGCTGAGAGCGGCGAGCTCCCGAGGGGACACAGTCACAGGCGGAAAGCACAGAGTAACAGTTATTCTCCTTCTCGAGTCTCCGCCTTTTGTAAATGTCATTCACTGCTCACACCGAGCAGACGTGGCTGCAAACACAGGGCAGCCTGCGCTGGAAGTCTGCCGTCTGCCTGGCGACTCTGTTATACCGCTTGCAGCTCCACGCAGGAAATCTCATCCCAGGCCCGCCCAGAGCTCTGCAGCTGACACAAGTCAGTGGAGGAGGGTGTGTAAGCTACAGCACTGGCACCATCAGCCTGCATGATGCTGGCCAGGCTGCTGACTCGGGGGCCGGGGTTTCCAAGCGTCACGGTTATCGCTGACTCGTCCCTCTCTGGCAGACGCAGCTATCACTTCCCTCTCTCTTCTTCACCGCTGTGTTATTTTTTTCCTCTGCACTCTCCCGCTCCTGTGGCTCCTCCACCCATAGATATTTCTGAGTCCTGCTTACGTTATGACAGCTGAAGGCAGCCAGAGCCAGGTACACACTTCCTCGGCAAGAACAGCCCACTGGCCAGCAACTGATGAGTGGATACATCACATGGAGCATAGCCATCCAAGGGGATAGACTTCAGCAATTAAAATAAAAAAACATTGGTACTTGTTACATATGGATGAACCGTGAAGACAGGCCAAGTGACACAAACCAATCACAAAAGACCTTGTAGTGTATGATTCCTTCTGTATGAAAGATCCACAACAAGTAAAGGTGCAGCGACAGAACACTGATTAGTACTTGCCCGGTGCAGGGGGACGGGGAGCAGGGAGGTAGTAGCTGAAGGGTATGGGGTTTCTTTCTTTCTTTTCTTATAAAATGCATTAACAAAATTTAGCATCATTTTTCAGTGAAGTGCATTTACACTGTTATGCAACTAAATTCCAGAACTCTTTTCATTTTTTAAAACTGAGATTCTGAACTCATGAAACAACTCCCAACTCCTCTTTTCCCCAGCCTCTGGCAATGACCATTTTACTTCCTGTCTCCATGAATTTGATGGCTCTCTAGTTACTTCCTATGAGTGGAATTATAGTTTTTTTTTTTTCTCGTTGGAGTACGGGGCATTAAACTAGAAGGGCCTTGTGCTCCCTAGGGAAGTGCTCTACCATTGAGCTCTATCCACATACCTTTTTGTTTTCTTCTGAAAGAGACAGTCTCATCAAGTTGCCCAGGCTGGTCTCGAACTTGTGATCCTTCTGTCTCAGCTTCCCCTATACCTGGGATGATAGGTGTACACCACTGTACCCAGCTCAATTTTTGTTTTTTGTGACTGCCTCATTTTTCTTAGCATGATGCACTTAAGGTTCAGTCATGTTGTAGCACATGCTAGAATGTCCTGACTTTAAGGTTGATTATATATATATATTACTTTTTGCCTAAGGATAGGGACGAGGATGTGTCCATTCTCTGATGGATCCTTGGGTCACTCCCATCTTTTAGCTATGGTGAATGATGCTGTTATGAATACAGTTGTACAACTACCTCTTTGAAAATCTGCTTTAAATTCTTTTGGAATATATCCAGAAGCAAGATTTCTTCTTGGGTTGATAAAAATGTTCTAAAGTTGATTGTGTTGTTGGTTATGTAACTTTGAATATACTAAAATCATCAATTATACTCTTGAAAAGGTAAATTGTATGATATGTGAATTATTTGTTAATAGAGATCTCTCTCTCTCTCTCTCTCACACACACACACACACACACACACACATAATCACATAAAAATAAAACCAGTGTTCAGCCTGTTCTCATAGGACATCATGTTAGAGAACCAGGTAGACACCAGGAGTGTTAAAAAGTGTGACTGAAAGTTGTTTTGATTACAAAATTCACTATCATGACACTTAATGTTGCCATCACATCTGAGAGGAGCCCTTTATGACAGGAAGATTCAGCCCTTCGCTCTCTAAACACACAAGCAGCCCACAATTCCTCAGAGGGCCAAAAATATGGAGCACAGCGCCACGATCAGATGGGAGTTGTTTACCTACATTCCCTGAGCACCCCCGGCTCTATGAGGCCTTAAGCAGCTTAAACTTCTGTGATCCTTTATGCACGGGCTGCCCATTTGACCCCAGAAAACTGCTGCCATTGTTTCCCCGCCATCCCTCTTGCTTCTGTAATTTTTCCCTTTGTCAGAGAATTCATGAAGCCATATGGGGAGGGGTGTGAGAGGAAAGGGAAAAATTATTAAAAAATAAACCCCCTAAAACTATGCCTCGAAAATGACCCAAGAAGCCTTCATAATGCATCACATAAGATAGTAAATCTGTATGAAGAGTCCCAGTGCAGGCCATTTTCCTAGAGGTTTTGCCATTTGGCATTAAATTTCTTGGCACCGCCCCCTTCCGCCTGGCCTAAGGGGGACGCGAGCGCCCTCTGCTGGTCACTTATGATAAATTTAGTAGACTACGGACAAAAGTTGTCTCCTAACTGCTAAAATCTGTGGTAGTTACTGCATCTTTTACAAGACTTAGAGGTCGGTAGGACTCTTAGGTGCTTACGATTAAAGACTTTTAGGGCTGACAGCTTTCAAAAGCACCCGGGTTGGTGGCCCAGTCCTGAGGACTCACACCGGCAGCCCCTGGGTCAGAGGCGCTCAGCCCGTAGTTGTTGGCCTTGCACCGGTTGCACTCGGCTCCTTGCACGATCTCCTTACACAAGCACTGGCCTGTCACAATGCCTGAGGCAGGATCAGAGCGCCTCACACAGATGCCATCAGGCATGGTCCCATCAGAGTCGCACTCACAAGCTGGGGTCACAGAAATGCATTCTTAGTTAATTGCAAGCTGTGGGAAACGCCGAAACATAAGCATAGCATTTTACCCACGCTAGAACTATTTCACTTTGTTTAAATAATTAAATATGTTTACATAAGTAGACTCAGGGAAAAGCCGTTCAGAAGGGCTCCCAGATTTCAGGTCTTGGAAAATGTCAGGTAATTGCATACATTTATTTTAAAAAGACTTTTAAATGATTATGAAGTCAGGGGATCAGAGGGAGCCTGCTATTTTGAAAACTGAGTGTTAACAATGGACCTATTCTTTCTTGAGGGGGGGTGCATGAAAATGTTTTGGAATTAATTTTGATAGACGTGATGGTCCCACAACATTGTGCTGCTGAGCTGCTGTGCATTTAAAAATGGTTACTAATGTTATGTGATTTCAACTCAATAAAAAATGGATTAAAAAGACTCTAAAGGTTAAGAGAAGGTCAAGAGGCAGGCCGGAATGGAATGTTGTGGCTGTAATGATGTATTTGTCTTATTGCAAGGGACATGTGAAAATAAAAGAAGTCCTGTGAGAGGTCTACCGAGTCTCTGAAACACGGTTAAAAGCTAAGTCTGCTTTTCATCATAGACAAAATAAACCTCCAGGAAAGTGTATCATTCTTTTTTACCTTTTTCCCTGGAACTTCTCCAACAAAGAAACGGAGGGGACAGTGAGACCGACTCATACACTTGGATCCTTTTTAGAAATCTGCTGGGGAGGGGAAAGCTTGGATGAAGAGATTCTGGAAAATGGGATAAGCAGACATCTGCAGCAAAGGAGAAACAAAGGAGTGATTTTTTCTTTTTCAGTGGAAATTTGAACAATGCAAGAAAGGAACGTCTATGGAAAGGGTTGCTGAGAGTGGGAATAACTCCAGTGGGGAAGACAAGGTCCTGAGGGGAGAAGGACCGGATATAAGAAGGTTCTCGCTAACAGACAGGGCTGCCTGACCCAGTGGGATTCCTTTCTCACTGAGAGTGCCCAGGTAGGTGCTGAAATGGCACTCACGGCTTTGGGATGGAGGATGAGCGCGTTGGTAGCACTGGTGACCACTGCGGTCTCTTGCACCTTTGTGCTGTTGGGTTTCCGTGCTGTTCCTTTTTTAAAGAATGCAATAAACATAAAAAGTGAACATCTTCGCTTTAAAGAATAACCTTGTCCACATTTACACGTGTTTGCTTAGGATTAATAAAAACAAAACCCTTGAGGGTAAAGCTATGTCTATATAGAAACCATTTAGTTTTGTGAGTTCAGGGGAAAAAACCCAGTCCAACCAGTAGCTTGGTGTCATTGAAGCAAAGCCTCGGTTGTCTGACAGAATCTTCCAACTTCTGGTTGTTTGCTGTTGGATTGTGACTGGTGATAAAATCTTACTATGGAAAAAGAGCATTGGGTTCTGTTTAGTTTGGAGGAAAAAACCCCTATAATTTTCTTCTAATTAAAGCCAGTTGCTTCCAGAAAGGAAAGACAAATCCAAATTCATTTTAGAAGTGGCCAAAAGGAAAAAAAAGCCTCAGCTTTATTTGGGAGGCACTCCCGAGGGTCAGTGCTGAGCCAGAGTAAAATTTAATTATGCACACAAGTCTCCTTCGGGACCAAGCGAGTGGACAGTGACTTTCCTCGGAAATAACTCTACGTTACAGCCTCTACAAGTCCGACAAAGCCTCTTGCTGTCACAGTTTGATTCTAACAAACTTTTATTAGCAGTGGCTGCCTACTAAATCTTTGTTTTTCTGTGTGACATTTAACTGTGTCTCATGGAGACTTTAAAATTGGCCAATTCTTAGGTCTGGAATCTGTTTACATAAATATTTGGGTTCAAGCAAGGGCAGCCTAGAGAGAATTCATATGTGAGCTCTAATCAGTGTATACAAAGTAAATTCGTGTTAGGTCAACCGGAAGAAGCTGGGAAGTTTCAGGAGAGACGTCTGTTACAAGCTCTTCAACGCCACGCTTACAATGAATGACTTCTTCATTTCCTACCAGAGAGACCAACGTTCTGTCCCTGTTTTTTCTTTTTTCAAAAGCCCCACCAACATAATACTAACTAGTTCTGAAGGAAAAGACCTTGGCTGATATGTCTGAAAAGTTTAGTTTATTATTACCAAACTCTTTCTATTTTGCTAGACTATCTGGTTAAAAACATCGTATTTCCCTGATTCTACCCAGATAGCAACAGAATCTTCTAAAAATACATAGCTTTGAAAAACATTAATTAAAATTGAGTGGGGGTATGTTCATATGACTTTAGATTGCAGTAAAAACTAATGGGATTTTGCTTTTATACATGTTTTTTGAGAGTCCAGTTTTTCATATTATTTTTTTTCTTTGAGACAGGGTCTCACTGTGCGGTTCAAGCTGACCTTGAGCTTACTATGTAGCCCAGACTGGCCTCAAACTCATGGTAATCCTCCTGCCTCTGCTTTCCGAGTGCTGGGGTTATAGGCCTATGCCGCCACACCTGGTTTTCATATCAGTTTTGAGTAGGTCATGTAATATCAAATTTTAAGTTGGTGAATACTGAGCAAAACCTTCTACTGATGCTTTTTCTATACTATGATCATTTAAAGCTTGAAATCTAGGACACTGAATGTATCCAAGTGCTACCGAATGGGTTTTGTGTTCACATTTTGTTTTATTATGATTATATAAAGTTCAAAGTTACAATTTCACAGTAGTCCCTCCCTCCCTTGTTTTAATGATACAGCCTAAGAATCTGGGTTTCTGGGTACCAAGAGAGACCATTCTCCATGGGTCCTGGGCACCCTGACCGTTTCTGTTGAAGGCGCCAGTGATGCAAGGTCGTGCTGGCTCTTTACCCAGGCCATTTCTCAGAGTTGCATTTGCAGCAAGCAGCTTGGGCGATAAGGTAACATCTTCCTGGGCCAAACAGTAGGCCTTCTCCACTTGCTGTAAAAGCAACAGATCCTCCGAGCTCAGTGTGGCAGACATTCCCTGGGTGCGCAGTATCCACCTGGAGCCCTTGCTGATGCCTGCGTGGAACTTGGGTGCATGGGGACCCAAGTCAACACAAAGATCTTAATGCTTGCTGGGCCATGAGGAATACAGCCCTTTGTCTTTGGCCCAGGAGTTTCGTGTCTTCCACCAGCATCCATGAAACAGGAACCGGCTAACCTGGCAGTTTATAAGGAGAGTAAGACCTTAGACCCGATTACTGACACTGAGCGTACCAAGTCAGCTTGGGAGTTTATCGGGGCAGCATCATACGGCAATGCAGGGACGAACTGGAGGCGAGCGAGATGCCAAGAGTACACATTTAAGGCGGCTTTCATGCAGGCTCATGGGAGTGGCGGGTGTCAGTCCTGCACTTACGCAACCCAGACGGCAAGTGCTACCTTAAATTTCGGTACTCAGTTTTCTGCTTGCCTGCTTTAGTCCCAGTCCTGTAGAAAAACGCAAATTACCACAATGAAATCACTTCCTCAGCAAAACCAAGTGCGACCCTTAGCTATGTTTATGAAGCAGTCTTTGCATATGTACACACAGCTACAGATACGATTGGATCATGTACCATCACAAGAAAAATGGACAAACGCACTTCATCATACTTAGAGGAAGGAATTAATATGGATGACCTACCGGATACGGTCAAATTTCAAAATGCTGAATGAAATACTCAAGTTTCTTAAGGACTCCTGTGGCAAATTATCATTTATCTAACATCCTCATTATTGAAAGTTTGAAAACATGCCCACATATATTGTTTACATATAAAAACACAAATGAAAGTGTAAAAACAAGCCCATGCCTGTAATGCCAACCTTCTGGGAGGCTGAGGCAGGAAGATCGCAAGTTCAAGCCCAGGCTGGGTAATTTAGTAAATTAGGGAGACATTGTACGAAAATATAAAATAAAATAAAAAAAGGGCTGGTGCTGTAGCTTACTGTGAAGGCTCTGGGTTCAATACTCAGTCCAAAACAAGCATAAAAAACAAGCATGGCAATGATTAATAAATACCAACTATATGACTGTTTACCCCCAGGAAGCAGGGTAGATAAATAGAGTGGATATGGACATGAGGCATGAATTGTATCTGTGGGGCTTTGTTAAAGAATGGGCCAAAGGCAACAGGGTTAAGTAAGTTATCAGATTTTGATAAAAGTTGCTGGTGTGTATAAGGGGATTATTACATTATTCCCTATTGTTTTGTATATGCTTGGAGTATTTCATTTTTAAAAGTTGAGATTAAAGGCAAAAGATTTTTAAAAGTTTTGTTTTTGCTTTTAAGGAAGCAAGGCAGGATCTTAACCGTTACTGTAACCGCTAAGTTGAACCGTCTGCACTAGTGGGACTTTTCTGAGCTGATTCGCTGCCTTAGTTACTGAAGGAGCTGACTCGCTCACGCAGGCACGTGGGGGGGGAGGTGGTGGCCAGGTCCAGTGGTGGTCACTGTGGAGGAGAGGACAGCGCTGGGTACTGGGTACAGGAGACGCCCAGGTGTGGAGGAGGACGCTCCTCACCCACCCTCTCTCTGCAGGGACGGCCATGGACACAGAGCACCACGCCCTTGGGTTCTGCTCATACGCTTGCTATAAAATGCATTCTCCAAATGCTAGTGTGCAGGGTTTTTTTTTTTTATAGAATGGAGTACTACTCAGCCATAAACACAAAATTGAGACATTTATTGCTAAATGGATAGACCATGAGACCATAATCATAAGCGAAAGAAATCACACACACTTGTGTAAATATCCCATTGTCTCTCTGGTGTGAGAAACTGAAAGTGCAAATGAGAACCTACATGCACAATAGATATTGTGAAATAGGAAGAAACGGTTCAAAAGGAAAAGGGAAATAGGGAGGGGGAGGGGAAAGGAAGGAAGGGAAAGAAAAAATGAGAAAAGAAGGGTAAAATGAAAACCAAGCTTTGTGAAGGGGGAGGGGAAGCGGGTTTGAAAAGAGGGGATGGAAATGGGGGAAAAAAAGAATCAAGATATATCATGTACTGATGCAAATTCCCTATAGTGACTATGATCATTATGTATACCGAAACTGTACCTATAAACTTAAAATGAACAAACAAAAAAAAAACACATGCAAATAAAGCTGGGTGTGGTGGCATATATAAATAATCCTAGCACTTAGGAGGCTGAGGCAGGAGAATCGCTGAGTTTAAGACCAGCCTGGATCGGCTAGTGAGACCCTGTCTCAAAACCTACCAACCAAACAAACAAATACACTGAAAACAGAAACAAACCATTTAGAAGCCAGAGTACAAGGTCTATGATGGGGACCTGTAAAGACTATTTTCACCGACTTACGCTTTTTAAATTTGAATATTTTGACCTGAAATGTTCTATCTGCAATGAGAGTTTGGAGCCGACCCCTGTTCTGTCCTCCCGTGGGGACAGAAGAGCTGGGAGGGCAGCTGCAGGGCATTTTATCCCATCTGGGGCTCAGCCCCGGGCTGAGAGGCCAGGCAGTCTGTGTGGAGGGGTTTGTCTCCACGGTAATGATGTCTGTGCTGTCTGTCCCGGGGTCCCTGCCCTCCAACAGCCCAAGCTCCCGTAGCATTTGGCTGGGTCTTTTTCATGAGGGCTCTTCTAGGGACCTTTCCTTCCTTCAAGTCTAATTTTCCTTAAATCTGGGAAAAGAGACCAGACAACAAGATTGTTTGGAAGTTCATCAAAATTCAGAGGCAGCAAAAAATGTTACCTAAAAGGGAAAATAACCCCTTGTCAACCTAAATTTATAAAAAAAATTACAGTGGCCTGTTAAACCCAACCTCGCCCTCTTTTCTTCCCTGGTCTACCAGTGGGTTGAAGGCCCTGCTTCCGGCGTGTGCGATCGTTCAGGAGATCTCGGCCCGCCGTCTAGGGTCGCCACCGCAACACTCCGCCCTCCCTCTGGCGGCGCTCCACACGGCACGTGTACTAGCTCATTTCACAATCAGGTCGTGGCGTGGCAGTTGGGGAGCTGGCGATTCTTCCCCACGAGCTTGTTGGAGAGATCAGGACGTCACACAGTTGTGTAGCGACAGTGAGACGGGGAGACAGGCAGGGAATGCGGGGCATGAAGTGGCTGACGGGTGCGGCTGCAGGCAAAACCACCCGCTTCCTGGAAGCGGCCCCTTGGGAGACCTCTGCAGGTGTAGAACAGTAATTTTTGTGGACCCGCTTGCATCCATTGGAAAGTCCCTAAGCCCCAACGCGCACCACAGCAACAGCTCGTCCCAGCAACAAAGGCTAGGACCCTGACTGGCCTGGAACGCCCCAATCGCTGAAACTCCATAACCCTTAACCGAAAGCTAAGACCCTGACTGGTTTAGAACCCTACAGGCACGGCTGGGGCAAGGACGCCGCGCGAAGTTGACTTGCACTCCTGCCTGCCCCGCCGCTTGTCGCACGGCAGCTTTGTCCTGCACTCATGATCTTGTGAATACACCTCTACTTTCCTTCTTCATCGTTTTGCGCAGACTCTCCATTTTTCGCTTGGGGGATCTCTGGCTTGGAGTCAGACTCGCCCCACTCTTGCATTCCTCGCCAGGGTGAGGGCAAGAGCCCAAGGAACGGGGTCGCCCCACGGAGACCCCCACGGCTCTGTCAGTCCCCTGGAAATAAACTCCCCGTTCCTCAAAGTGCGGAAAGCCAGGGCACACGCAGGGCTGCCCCCGGGCCTCCACGGGGTGTCCTGGAGGAAGCCGCGCACCCTCACAGCGGGGCCCTCGGTGCTGTGCCCACAGACGCAGCGGCCGTGGACCCGCATCGTGCCAGACACGCTGTCACAGGAGGCTTCTCTCAGCCCCCGCCCCACTCCTAGCTGCCTGTTGGTCACAGCGCCAACGCCGACCATCTCCCGCTCCTTGCTTACCTAGCTTTTCAAGTTTTACAAGCTGCAGAGATTCAGAGAACATTCACAATCCTTTCCTGTTCTCATTTCAGGGAGGCACACTGGAGCCCTCAGTAAAATGAGGGCGAGGCTGGGGGGCGGTTAGGAGCCCAGGGGAAACAGGGAGTTAGAAAGGCAGGAGAAGCTGGAAGAAGACGCTTGTTCTCCTTGGGCTTTCACAAAATGCTCTACACGGCCCACATTCAAAGAAAGCAGAGATGTGGCTGTGAGGGAAGGTAGTACGAGCTCCCCAGCAAGTCTGACGGGATTATGCCTAGTAATTGTTTAGCAGCTGTGCATAAAAACACACAATTGGCTGGGGATGTAGCTCAGTGGTACACATTGGCCTGGCGTGTGTGAGACCCTGGGCTCCATAAGCAGCACCGCACCACCACCAGCTGCTCTTCTGTCACTCAGCCTTTTAAGCCAGCCCTCCAAATGGAAACGGCCTGCAGTAGTAAGACACAGTCGTTCAGAGTGCAAGGTTGTCACTAGGGGGGGCCGGCTTACAGTGTTAGATGCTACTGAGGGCCTTCAGCTTGTGTACGGGGTTTTGCATTCAACACACCTTCGGTGAAGTTTTTTTCAGTGAGAGAATGAACATGAAATTACGGTTCACTGCTATCAAGTCTCTATTCCATAAGAAACAAAGGAACAAAAACAGAACAAGACAGGCCACCTTGAAGTCACAAATTATGAATTTGCTCATTAACCCAATGATAGAATCCACAAGAATTGCTGGCCAGAGGAGCTAAAGGCCCCAGGTGGCCTGTTTCCACGGTTGAACGACACCTGCCCCAACACCAAGCTGGCACTGAGGTTTGCTGACCTCCGCACAGAGGCTGGTCTGCGCTCAGCACGGGAACAGCAAGGAGGGCCAGTTGCTCATTTGGCTGAATAACGCACCAGTCCTGACGGGCTGAGAATGTCTCCCCGCACCTTCTGCATGGGGCCACATTCACTGGCGTGGCCACTGCAAAAACAGCTGCCCCAAACAACCACCTCGTACAGAGCATAGCAGTATTTATCGAGGCGGTTGCCTTGCCCGCTTCCAAGTAGGGTATCCCCAAGGGCATGGAGTTTGGAAAAGTTTATCCTCAGATTTGTTAATGGCACAAGGTCTGAAGAAAGGCAAATAAAACAGTGAGTCAAAGAGCATTTCAGAGGCATTGGCTCAAGGTGCCCTCCTTGACGGACGTGCCCTTCGCACACTATCGAGATGCAATGACAGGGAACACTCCTACCAGGAAAAAAGAAAGGGATATGAAAATTAAAAAACAATTCTTACCCTGGAGGTAGGGGCTGTAAGGGCTTTCTATTTCAAAGCTGGGATCCAAAACTTTTAAAACCACCTGTAAGGCAAATGTAGGTAAATTTATACAGTGTTATCCTGAAACATGATTGTCTAGTATTCTCTTGAAGAACAGATCCTGACCTTGACAGGAAGGCTGAGCCAGTGCCTCCCAGCTGGCGTAGGATGGGGGCTATCATGTGGGTTACAATATGAACGAAAGCGCCAAGAACAAAGACGAGTGCCGAGGACGCATCCATCATTCCCGGCCCCTTCTGCACGGGCGTCTGTACACGCAGAAGTGTTGGTACCACTGGTAAAGCTGGAGCAAGGCGAAGTCATGGTCAGTGTGGCAAGCCACTGTCCACTTGGACCCGGCAGGGGATTCTAGAGCTGCCTTCTTCCACCAGCTCTTTCTGCTCTACCTGGTCAAACAGTGCCCTTAACCCCGCCACCTCCCTGCTCCTCCACAGGCCCCAGGTTTGCACAGAGGAGATTCCTGGAGAGTCCACCGGCGGTGGTTTGCAGAACATGGGTTGAGACAGCTGAACCAGTTGTGCGGCTAGGCGGCATGGCTCCTTTGCAAGGGTTAGAAGCAGGCGCTCCTTCCTCCGGGTGGCCCAGGCCTTGGGGTCCAGTTCGGTTCTAGCCCCATTCTCCTTCGGCTGGGCTGATAACACATTCTCTTTTTGATAATGTATTATGTACTATTCAGGGCTCATTTCAATTTGGACATGTTCATTTTTAAAAAATCATCAATTTAAGTTACAGTTCAGTAAATATTACCTAACTTCTTTTTAAAATTTAAGTAGATCATACTTTAAAAACAGTTTCATTTATATGAAAGAAATCTAAGGAAGGAAGTGCTGCCTCGCCACCAGTGAAGGCCTGATATCTAAATACCTGGAGTCACAAACAGGGTCTCCTACTTCCTGGGCCTGGTCAGGTGTGCTGTCAGGAAAGAAGGCCCTGCAGTGTTTTGCAAAGTATTTGAGTGCTTTTCAGGCGTGTCTGTAGTTTGTGGAATGTGCCACTATCATTGCAGCAGGTTGAAAAGTCTATGAAAATAATGAGTAAAACTTGTAATGGCCCACAAAACCAAATTTTACCATCCGTTTCAGACTGAATGGTTTCATTTTATAATTCTATTTTTAAATTTTCTGTATATCCTTTAAAATCACTGCTGGATAAGGTGGCATACATCTGTAATCCCAGCACTCAGGAGGCTGAAGCAGGGGGATTGCTGTGTACAGAGTGAGTTAAGTCCAGCCTGAATTGTATAGTAAAACCCTGTCTCAAGAAAAAAAATCAGTGTATATCACTGTACAATAAGCACAGCTAGCTCTCACTCCAATAAATGGGCAAGAATTTACAAGTACATACTTTGTCCTCAAAATCTAATTACATTTTTGAAAATATTATGGCTGTGTGATTTATTAATTGAAGAAAGGTAGCATATAAATAGAAAAGCTAATGTAATTAATACTTTGTACCACTTTGCTTGTTTCTCTTTGCCTAGAATGCTTTTCCTTAGGCAAATTCTTCTATATCCTTCATGACCTACTCACCAAGTTTATCCTTATTCCCCAGAGCAGATGTATCCTCTTCAATTAAGTTTCCCAGCATTCCAATCATACCTCTATTTCTGAACTTTTCACTTTGTATTACAGTTTTCTGCTTTTGTGTTTGCATCCATGAAATTCTTCTGGCATTCTTTTTCAGTTTTTAAAAAATTATTTTAAATTTCGTATGTTTTTTTATTGCCAGAACTGGTAGCAGGTCTGCCATCAATGCAGAATTATGGTGAGTGATGATGAAAGACTGTAGCACAATGACTTGATCTCTCAAGAGTAACTGTCATAAAGGCTAATGTTTCCTTTGCCTTTTGATCACTATCTTTCCATATTTCCTTTTTTTTTTTTTTCTGGTACTGGGAATTGAACTCACGACCTCGTGCTTGCCAGGCAGGTGCTGTGCCACTGAGCTAAATCCCCAGCCCCCTATATTTCCTTAAATAATTTCCTTTTTTCCCTGAAAACTGTCTTTCTGGTTCCAGTGGTCCCTATCTCCCCAGGACTCTGTATTTGTCTTTATTCTGTCTTCTAAGTTTTTAGAAAAATATTAATCATGTAGTCATTGATCACCAAGCAATGTTTTCATTAAAAATTTATTCAGGAAAAAACCTAGGTGACAAAACTTGAATGTACACATATCCTGGTTTCTGTTCTCTGTAAGGAAGCCAGGGAGGGGAATCCCAGGTTAACACAGTACATTTTGTGGGGTATACAGGGGATGGGGGCTTGTACCTCTCTGTACCTTAAAGGTCAGTTTAAGGTGGATGAACTGAAATAACCTCTAGGTCCGGTCTGATGCTCACACAATCAACACCTGGAGAAAATTCCAGAAGGAAGACAACCGCTGGTTTTGAGAGCGCCCAGTTCCGCATGTTGCCTCCTGCTATAGTTTGTCCATATAGAAACCGCATGGCTTGTGCCGAACCCTTTCCCAGTCTGGGCTGCTCCTGTCCGGATCTGGCCTGTCTATCCACATCTACACGCCGGCGGCGGTACAGGCCGCCACTGTGTGGCAGCACTGCATGCCACCAAGGGAGTTCCAGGCCGTTTCCTGCGGGGGAAAGAGAGGCTTAGTTCCTTGTGCCCACATCCTGACTGCGCCTGCGCAGGAGCCCGCAAGCCGGAGCACAACGAAAATAAACACACCTTTTTCTCCCAAAGACTAACAGTCACTGGAGCTAGAATTTTGTCTCTTGATGTAAGATACAGCTTGGAGTGTTCCCCGCCGGAGAGCGGCTCTATGAGCTCCTCTGGGACTGAGGAGGTGACCCTGCACTGAGCTAGTTAGCTGTGATCCATCTCTAGCACCGACTGGGAGTGTCACCCCAGCCTGGCCCCGAGGAACCCAGAGCTCTGGAGTCGCCACTGAGCAGCAGAGCTGGAATAGGCGTCACGGCTGCCGTCTGAAGTTGTCTGGCAGCTGTGTTTAAAAGATAAAAGGAATGGGTAAAATTATTTTTAACAATATGCTTAAAGCAAAATATAAAACACGTTATTATTTTCAATACTTTCGGATAATTCTTTTTCCTGGACTCTGTCTGGGAAACGCAGGATGGCTGCACGCTGACAGCACATCTCGGTGTGAACTGGCGCAGTCTGGTTTCAAGTGCTCAGAAACCACACGTGCTTCGGGCAAAGGGACTCCGGATTGCTGGGCACAGAGGTTCAGCTGAGAGTTCTGGGGCAAAGACTGGGAGTCGTGCGCTGCTGAGAGGGCAGCCGCCTGCCAGGCTTTACACCAACCCTGTCTAGAGGAGATCTTCCCCTCCGTGTAGTCCTTGTTGTCATCCCTGCTTCTGCACACTGGGCCGTGATGGAGGAGGGGGGGATCAATGCTGGATGTGGGTGCAAGTCCGAACGGCTGGTGAGCAAAAAGGGCACCGCTCATCAACGAAGGCAAGGTTGTGGCAAATCCCTCCCATTCACGGAGGAGCTTCCAACTCGAGATAATACCCAGGCTCCCTGATGAAATGGCATTTAGCAGACAGTCGTGCACGTGAGTGGATGGCAAAGAAAACGGCCCTGTATTACGCCTGCCCTGAACTATTTGTATATTATGGTTATGCTCACTCTAAAGGTTTAGGGCCCCCTAACAAAAATCTATTTAGAGATCTGGAGAAAACAGAAATTAGAGCCCAAAGAACAAAAAAGAGGTTGCTGAATGGAATAATTTCGTAGCCAAGGAAAAGGAAAAGAGTCCCAGATCGCTGTTGATGGAGGGCCATCGTGAGTGAGGACGCCTCCTCATGTTTGGCATGAAAGGCCCAGGCCAGGGATGGGACAAGAGGAATCCCTCTTTGGGTCCACACACATATAGATGGTTGTGGCCAGTGTGGGGCCCAGATCACCACTGTTCACAAAGAGAGAAGGACACACAATCAGGAAGGAGAGAACTTCAGCCAGTAGCCAATCATCCTTTCAGTTCAAATCTTATATTAAAGCCTTTGGCTTGCAGCAAGAACCAAAATGTCCTTTTTCTCTCTCTCCCTTCCTGCACTGAGAAGGAAAAAGTACGTGGTGCTGATTCGCACACTTCCTTTGGCATTAGTTACTTGCTTACATCAGTGTGTTTTGTGTTAGGTTAACTCTCTAACACTTCACAATGTTTAAAAACAATTTCTGAAGAACAAAAAGGCACAGAGACATTTTCTTCACTCACATGGAAAAGATAAAACATTCTGAGCTGTGTGCTGAACGTACACTTTAACTTCTCTAAAGGGAAATAATCTTTCTTAAAAATGAAAATAAATTGTTAGACGAAACTCCACATTCTTGGTGGGTAACATCTTGCTGTAACATTGTTAAAGTAATGCAAGGAAAAAGGCACCATATTAAAATAGGAAGAAATGAATAATTGAAAAAAACTTAAGCATACCATTTTCAGATTGCAGCCATTTCTTTTCTTTGTCTGCTTCAAAACCTGTAAGTACATTCTCAGTGGTGTGGCTGTTGGGTTGGGCACACGGTTTGTACCGAAATCTGGAGTCACAGATGAAGCATTTTTGCTCTCCTTGGAAAATACCATCACTAAAATTAAAAATAAAGAACTATAGCTACTTGTTGATCTGAATTTAAAAACAAGCTGTGTTCACTATATTTATCTTTCAATCTGGCCAAAAATAAAAAGCAGAGGAAATAACAAGACATCACATTTTCCATTAGTAGGTATTTAAAAGCAATAACAAATTGAATTAAAATATAACCTAGATGTTTTACAAATTTATACATTTGGGGGAAAATGCAAATTTATATTGAAATAATTTTTCTCACAGAAAGACAGATATTCTCAAAGTTACACTGTAGAGAAATTGTTAGGGTGTACTTTCTGAACTGAAATTACTTCCTTTAAAAAATGGAATATTTGGCAAGACATTAATGAAGCAGTTGTGTATTAGGTTATTTGGAGCCATCCCATTTTCTCCCAGATTTTATAGCTTTCAGTAGAAAACTTCCTGTGGCCAAAATCATCTCATACTTGGGGACTTAGGGAAAAGATTTCCATTAAACTCACAGTGCAGAGCCCCACCCTCCTGTTTCTTAGACCAGGAGATCGTGTGAGTGAATTGGAGCTGGTTTGCTTAGGATGGATTTTCAAAGGTGAACTCGTTAAATTAATGTGAACACTTTCAGCTACAGGGAAACTGCAGGGACTCTGCAACAGGCCCACAAGGCTGTCAGTGGCTTATGCGGTGACCTGGCCAACACCTGGGGCACTCTGAAGGTTTCTGGCAAAGGTACCAGGAAGGAGGGACTGTTTGTTACAATCTTCTGTGCCAGAAATTGCCTACAACAGCACAGGTCCTTGGCAGTACTCAGGGGAGGTTGTTCAATTCTATGTCTTCACTGTGGCTTCCAGGCCCTACAAGGGGTGACCAGAGCCACTTCTCTGCCTTTACGTCTGCTCTGCTCCAGGTACACTGACATCTTGCGGCTTCTCCAGCACCCAAGAATCCTTCTGCCGGGAGTCCTGGAACAAGCTACTCTCCCTCCCAAATAGTCGTGTCTCTTGTTCCTTCCCTTCTTTCAGATCCCTATTTAAATGCCAACCTCTCAAAGAGACTTTCCTTGATGCTATCTAAAATGCCGTCAGCCCCATATCCCATGGCCTTTTTGCTCTTCTCTATCCCTTTCTCTGTTTGATATATTTTCTAATTTCTTATTGCTACTTGAGGCTATATTATATAGTTGTTTGTTTATTGTCTATCTCTGGTCACTGGAATTCAAGCTGAACAAGGACAAAGACTTTATTTATTTATATTTCCCTGTCACCTAGAATAGTGTCTGGCACTTAGCAGCTGCTCAATAAAATATGTCAAGTGCATGATGATTATAATGATTATTTCAGTTGAAGTCTGTCAAAGTAAGCCAACCCTTCAAGTCATCCACACCAGCAGTGCATTTTAGAATCACTGGCCAATATAGCCTTATTGTTGAAGAAAATCAAAATTCCCTTTGAAAACTGAGACAATGGATACTGGATCAATTCTACATATGAATGGGTTTGTCCCAGACCTGCTCTAGGAGAGCAATAAAAGCATCATGACTTCCTCAAAAGATGTCAAGTCTTCAAATACTGCCATTTATCTTAGGGTTCTTTTGCTCAATTCAGGTGGAAATCATGAATTGGCAGAGTGAAGCTCTGCTAGCAGTCCTGATGTCACCAGAGAACACCAGGATATGCTGGTCTCTGCTGCTGCCGTCTGCCACCTGTTGGTGCCAGCTTGTGCTAGATGCTGGAGGTCAACTGTACTGGGTGCTGCTCTCTGCTGCTGGTCTTAGTTGGCTGCTGGTCTCTGGAGCGCTGAGTGTTTATTGCTCTTTCTTTGGAAATGACTGCTCTACCCACATTACTCAGGACAAAAATCCCAAGTAGACTTATAGGACCTTTGGAGCCTACCTACCCAAGAAATAAATCACAAGCAGGTTTATAGGGACACCGGGGTGAGTCTCTACTTTAACAGAGTCTGTGCTGTAGCACAGGGATACCAATACACAGGATGCAGCCCTCCTAGACTAAACCCTGAGGAGTGGCTGGGGAATGCCGCTTACATAGCAGCTGCAGGTCTGTCAGTGAGGGGCAGGGCTGAAAGCTTGCTATAAATGTTGGGTTTGCAAATAAGGGGCCCAGATCTCTCCCTTCTTGATCTTAAGCATTCCAAGATGCCCCCTCCTTCCTTCAAAAGGCAGCAGTACTGTCTGAAGTGGTGGGTGTGGGTAGGGTGTCACGCTGCCTGTCTGGCTACACTCATGTTGGAGTGGAGAATGCTGGTTTGATCACGAGGGAGGACATTGATTTTTTTTTTTTTTTTTTTTTGGTACCAGAAATTGAATAGGGAGGACATTGAAGCAAAGTGTCCCAGTCCACTGCAGAGGAAGGGGGAGCGAAGGAAGTGAAGGGGAGGGGTGGACTGGCTGCCACCCAAGCCAAACTCCTTTCCAGCTGGCATGGGAGAAGATGAGTAAGGTTCTTGTCTGTCTCAACAGTGTTTCCAATCATACTATGAAAATTACTAGGGAATTCAACTTCAAGTCTGAGAGGGTGTTTTTCTCTTCACATTTTAGAAGGATGTTCTTTAGTGCTGTGGTTCTCAGTGATGCTTAGCTGTGGCCACTTATGTGAGAGTCTCAACTTAGGTATTTCAGTAGGTCCATGTTGGTTTGAAGCTTTGAAGAAAATCTTCTGCTTGACATTTCTTTCTTAGACAAGATCATTCTCTTGCTGTGTGAATTTTTGTCTAGACTTGTGGTTGTATCCTTACCTGCCATACTTGTTAGCCTAAAATATTTTGAAGATTTTTCCCCAACTCAAAGCTTTCTAAGATTTCTGTCATTCACTAGACAAAAGAAGCTTTTACTTTGATTTCTAATTTCTTTTATTTTTGGGAATTGTAGCAGATTGACAACTGGTGGTCAACTTGTAACCCCCAGCTGAACTGAGTAAGTGTGGTGCTGGGTGTGCGAGGCCCACCTGGGGACTGTTGCCTGCAGCATAAGAGCAGCACTGGAGAAAAAGAAGAGAGCCTATTGGGAGCTACTAGAAGCTGTAAGGAGCTGTTGATTCTTTTGGAGGAGCTTGTCATGCTGGCTTTCCTAAAGAACTCAGCTGTTTTCATCCTTTGAGGAGCTTGGGAGCTTGTTGGCACTGAGGATAGCTTTGGTTCACTTTGGGGGCACTCTGGTCCTCACCTCGACCATTGCTTCCTGGCTCTGGAAGGGAAGATGGTGCACTGCCAGCCTCCTGGGGAAGCTTGCTGCATTGGCTTTCCCAGAGACTCAGCTGTCTTCACCACTGGAGGAGCTCGGGACCTCACTGTTGCTGAGGATGGCTGTGGTACTTTTCAGGGGAGCTCTGGTTCTTTGAGCATTGCTTCCTGGCTCCAGTGTAGATCCCTCAGCCTGCTAGCACAGATCTTTCATCCTGCTGGCACAGATTTCCGAGTTTCCACCACTGACCCTTGGGCCTTCCCAGTGTAGATCCGTGAAACAGGCCTGCATGAGACATTGTCATGGGCCCTGGGCTTCCAGTTGGATTTGTGGCAGGCATTGTTGTGGGCTCTAGGCCTTCAGCTGGACTCATGCAGGACATTATCATGGGATCCAGGCCCTCAGCTGGATTCCTGGTCTATAGTGTGTGGACAGATTTCTGGCACTCTTTTGTATATCATTCTTTGGGTGACTATTATAAATAATCTTATAAAATATATGTCTTGTATTATATTGTTTTACTTTACAAAATAAGCCCCAAACCAACACAGTAATGCAACTTTGTGATAAAGGCACATCAATTTCTAATCATAGTATTGGCTCATGATAGCAGTACGGAAATGCCACAGGTTAATGAATAAGATGGGTCATGCAGTTAGGAAGTTTCTAATGTTAGCTCTGAGAAGCACTTCTTTGTCCGGAGCACTTGGTTTTTGTAAAGTCACTGGAAGAGCTGTCCATCCCATCTGGCCTGGAGTGAGCAAAACTTCCACCGTGTAATTTCCTGACACATGTAGAGCCTTTGCTTTCTTACATAAGTATTTCCCAAACTTAGAACAGTGCTAAGCACCCAAGTATTGTCTTCACTTATTTATAATCGTGATATTTTACTAGAAACCGATTAGAATGCAAAGCATTTCCCTGAGACCTAAACAAGTTGCCTTAAATAAACAATACATGGAAAAGTCTGGGCCACTAACATTAGGCTTATGTCCAACTTCCTTCTTGCGTATCCTCTCATTTAAGGGGTGGACATGGTGGCCTCGATGTTTCCAGCAGGTATGATACTGAGCTGACCTTGGATGCTTATTCTGCTGCCAGAACACAGGAAAGAAAAGCCCTAAAAAGCCACTTGCCCTTAATAAATGGTCTCATAGGGAAAAGGGACAAAAATACATTCAAATTGAGAATTTCTGGTTTTTGAGATGCTACAACTTCCAAGTAGTCTGAGTTTGATGTACGGTGAGTTCAAAGTTTTACATTTTTCTCTATGTAAGAGCAGTGGGGCCGCACGTTTGGCATGATGGCACGGGACCTGAAGGACCTTCCCTGAACGAGTCAATTTTGTTTGCTCTATGGGAGGTACTATGGCTGCTAAGTAGAGCAGTGGACTTTTAGTAATTCTCGTCAAAGACTGAACCCAAAAGTCTTTTCTGGATCATTCTAAAAGTAAAAGAAGTACAAATTAAGTGTTTTCTGATTGGTCAAGTTTCCTATTCTTTGAATTATTTTGTATATGTCACTTCAGGCGGGAGCACTGTCTCCTTCAGTGACCTCAGGTATACAGGAACAATCTACATTCCTGATTAAATAATGTCACAGTGAGGAAATTGAGAACCAACCCACCGCCAGGCAGCTGAGGACGCAGGACTTCTGGGCTTTGTTCTGCCTGCAGGTAGAAGACAGTGTCAGCTGGGAAATGCGGCCCACAAGGAGATTGCCAGGGGCAGGACAACGGGTACCATTGTCTCATAGAGCTTTTAAGTAACTGAGCCACCCTGAACACAGTAGAATCAGCTACACAGAAAGCAGTCTGAGGGTAGCACAAGGCCTGGAGAAGCAAGCTGCTTAAGCTGAATACTCAGGGATAGGCTGACTCTAGCTGGGACCATGGCCCAGGTCCTTCACCTTAACCTCTTGCTCCTAAGAGCACTCTGACTAAGTCACTTGCACACAAATCCCTGCATCAGTTCTGTTGGAGGCAACCTGGCCCAAGACAGACTGGGAATTTTTTATGTATAATTTTAGGATAAATAATGACTAATGTATGGACATGAGGACAGAGAATACAAATCCTACTTCTTATATCTGTGGTTCCAATCTGTACAAAATAGGAGAATTGAAGACTCCTTGGGGAGTAGCCTTCTCTTACAATGTATAAATTCGGGTTGAATCATTTGAAAATCTGGATTGTTGGGTTCAGCCTCACTATGGGACAAATCATGTTCCTCTGAGAGACAGAGTTCTCCTACGAACGGCCAACAGCCCATACATCATTTACTGTCCAGTGGATCTGCTATGAAGGGATTTGGTCACACATGAGATAACGTCATCAGGGGAGCAACCTTATCTCAACAGCCACATCAGCCTCTACTTTGCTATCCGTGTATAGCTTCTGAGATAATATCTATAAGTCACTGTTGTAAAGAAATTTTATTTGTTTTAAGTGTTAAATTCTTGAGAAAGGGTAAATCTCTTGGAAAATTGTAAGTGTATTAAAATTTTAGCATACTAAGCTACTATTAAAGAGTAATAGCAATAGTAGTAAGTAATACAAAACATAAAATGTCCTAGATATTAGATAGCAAAAGGGTGAAGAAGAACTTAAGTGACTTAGAAGACAGCTGCCATTAATTGCAAGAAATTTCAACCACAGGCTAGAAACATTTTAACCTCCTTTTTTTATATAATGGCAAGAAGAATCAGAAGCTCTAAGAAGAGGATCTGGACATGTTGTGAGTTGTAAATTCAAGCAAAGGAGTCTTTTACTAGAGACAGGAAGAAAACATTACTAATAAACCCTTTGTTATCAAGTCACCTAGAAAAATATAGCCATAGTTCTTCTAACTGCATATTACCTAGGAAGTCTTTGACTCTGAGAAAAAAATTTACATTGAATAAGAAAAATATAGCTTCACTCAGGTTTGAAATAAAACCAGGGTTAGATCATGGAGTGGCCTACAATGCAGAGGTTGGTAAATAGGTATAGGTAGTCCTATATTTGGACATTTATATGTTTAAGATTGGACAAAGATGCATTGAATTTTTAGTTTATTAACATGTGATGAATGGTCCTATCTCTGCTTGCTGGGTGGCTTTTGGTGTGATGACTCCTGATTTTTAGTTTATTCAAATTATAGATTTGGACTAAAGATAAGTGCTTCTAAAATGTATTGAACTGATCAGCAGGATTCTTCATTGAAAAAGGATGCTATAGGGGCTGGGGGTTTAGCTCAGCGGCACAGCGCCTGCCTGGCAAGCGCAAGGTTGTGAGTTTGATTCCTGGTACCGGAAAAAACCAACAAACCAACGAAAAAGGATGCTAAAGACAAAAAAATTGAGAGCTACTGCATCCTAGCTCTCTGTCCTGAATATTCCCAGTGAACACCAGTGCATTAGGGCTCCTGAAAAATCCTTCTGTAAACACAAAATGCAAGCCAAATCTCTTTAAAGTTGATTTTGTAGCATTCTTGAATTTATTTCATGGAGGGCATTTTTTATTCAACAACTCAGATTATTATTGCATGCAACACCAGGAAGATATTTTGTGAAATACTAAACATAATCTTATTTAATCTAAATCTTCTAGCCAACCCCCACCCCCACCTCCAAAAAAATTCAGAAAGTGGTGGCTTGCTATGTCTTACTTGGAGACTATGTAAAGATCAATTTTGGGAATAAAGGTGTAAATCAAATGTAATCAAAATTACTCTGGAAAAGTTCATAAATTACCTACATAGTACAGCAGATATGAGTTTGTGTGTCCAAAACCTAGTATTTGAGAACCATGAAGTTAGGACAGGTAACAAAGGAAAACCAATGTACACATGAACATTTGAATCATTCTAAGTAAAGATAATTGTTAAATTTCCTTATGTATAAGTGGGGGATCAGGGTAACCTGGAAGGCTTTCTCCATTATGTTATATACTGCATTTTTTTGTAAGCAATAACAGTAGATTTGTTTATTGCTGGAAAGGTTAAATAAAACAAAGTAGAATGTTACTGAAGCTAAACTCCAAAGTTTATACACTTAAAGTGAGTGCACAAATGAGAGCCTGCTGTGATATTCTGCAGATAGATATTTATAGAAATAATTGTATTTCTTCTTTTAAAAAGTATACTTAACAAGACAATATAATATCACTGCTAATTCAATTGAACGATTAGAATCCTACTTGATTCTAAAATTTAAGCACTGTTTTTCTCTTGATTCCAGTTCCAATTATACTCATGGTGATTTTGCAGAAATAAAATGACATTCAAATAAAGGGCATAGGATCTAATAACTAAAAAAGTTTTAAAAAGAGCAAGGGAAAGAATCACTGATCTGGCATTATGACTTGCTATATAGCTACAATAAACACAAAAGTGTGATATTAGCAGAAGAACAGATATGTTCTGCTGAATGAATCAGAATATAGAACCCCAAATTATAGCCAAACAAATCTGGCCAATAGATTTTTGAGGTTCAAAAGCAATTCAATGGGGAAAGACAGCCTTTTCCATAAATGCAAGAGTAATTGGACATCCACAAGCAAAAGCATGAACTGCAATCACAGATTTATGCCTTATGCCTTACTAAATATTAACTCAGAATGGATCTTAGACACTGTAAGACACAGGAGAAAATCTTTGGGTCTTAGGACTAGGCACAGGAGTTTTAGAACTGATGCCAAAAGCATCATCTAGAAAGGAGACAACTGGACATTTTCAAAACTAAGGAAGCTTTGCTCTGAGAACAACCTTCTGAGACGATGAAAAGCAGAGCCGCAGACTTGGAGAACAAAACCATAAACCACACATTCGATAAAGCTGTTGTGTCTCCAATATTTAAAGAGCTCTCAGAAGTCAACCTGAGAACCCAATCAAAAGGAGAAAATGGCAAACAACAAGGACAGACATTTCACTAAAGAAGATATACCAAAGGTGAATAAGGACATGAAAAGAAATTCAATGTCGTTAGCCACTAGGGAAACCCAAACAGCAATGAGATATCACTAGACGTCTAGCAGAGTGACTAAGATAAAAAACAGTGATAACTCCAGATGTCTGAGAGGTGTGGAAAAACTGGATCCCTTATGAACAGCTGGTGGGAACGTAAAGCGTTATGGTACTCTGAGAAAAGTATGGTACTATAGTTTTTATTTTATTTTAATTTACTTTATTTTATTTTACAAAACTAAGCTTACATAACTTAGCAATTATATTCTTAAGTTATTTATATCAAAGTAATCATAACTTATGTTCACACAAAAACTTGTATACAACCATCAAAATGCTGGGAATTACTTAGATGTTCCTCAGTGGGTGAGTGGTTAAACTAAATGTGCAAGAATGGAAGAGTACTTAGCAACAAGAAGACCAAATTATGGCTAACCAGTGACACTAGCAACCACTTGGATGAATCTCAAGGGATTATGTTGACTAAAAAAAGTTGTATATTGCACAATTCCGCGTATATCACATTTTTGAAAGACAAAATTAAAGAGATGGAGAAGAGATCTGTAGTTTTTACAGGGTAGAAAAACAGACAGGCAGGGAGAGAAGCAGCTATAGTATACAAGGGAAGTACTAGAGATCCTTAAGGTGGTGAAACTTCTGTATCTTGACAGTGGGGATGGCCACCCAAATCTATATGTGTAATAAAATGCACACACACATGTGAGTATATGCAAAGCTGGTGAAAGCTGAATAAGGTCAGTGTATTATTTCAATGTTAATTTTCTGGTTGTGGTAGTGTACCATAACCATGCAAGATGTTTTCATTAAGGGAAATTGGGTGAAGATCTCTCTGTATCATTTCTTAGAATTGCATGTGAATTTAGGATTATCTTAAACTTTGAAAAAACAAACGAACAACTCTCCTTCTCCTAAAAACGACCCTATCAGCCTCTAGATGGCAAACCAAGTACACATACAACTTATTCCAGCCCGTTTTATATGCCTCTCCCTTGAGATGTGAACGTTTATGCCAAGCCTTTATTTCAGTAGGCAGGGCAGGGGTGGGCCTCAGATGAAAAACATGTACCAGGCTGTGAAATAAGTTTTTGTTTCGCCTCAGATTTCTCAATTGCAAAATATGAAGAAATATTTTTTTCATGGACTTGTTTTATGTCTAATGGATTTCTTTTTTAAAAATCTGTCCTTCCAAAAATACAGGCTATTGAAAAATCATGTTCTTTCTTTTATGTACATACTCTCTACATAAAAATTCTATTACTCTGGTTATTTTGTGATTTTTTAAAATCAGGCATGAAGCATATTTAGATCATGAGTTTTATAGCTAAGAATATGATACATAAAGTCTCCACTCCCACAGCTTATTAAATGGCAATTTGGTTGTGTGTGTATGTGTGTTTGTGCATGCACACATGTGTGTGTTCATAGTATAATAAAAGATACTAAATTGGTTAATGTGCTTTTCCCTTTTTATTGACCCACCAATTCAAATTCTCATCTTTTATTTCCTGGAACTAGAATCTAAGATAAATAACTGCAGATGTTTGGACTTCCCTAGACAGAGATTTGAAAAAACAAGGTCAGGTATGACATTTCTGCTGAAACTGCATGTGGATTAGCTAAGATTACTTCCCTTCTATGGATGTATCTGGGGACAAGTTTCATCCTGAACTCTTTTACTGCTATTGTTAGAGATTTAACATATTTTCATAACCTGACTTGGCCAAACTTGTTCTGATTACATGTGTACTTTTCTGAAAAATATTTTAGGACTTAACAAAATTGAAGTATCATTTCTGTAATAGTATGAATGCAACTGTGAACTTTTAGTTTAAAACATTTGACCAAAAATTGCTAAAAACACAAATAATTAAAATTTTATGCCTAACATAGACTCAGTAATATCCTTCCTAAGCTGACATTTTCAACTGGCAGATGATTGCATCACCAATAGGTTGGAATTGATTCAGAGAAAAAAAGATGTTTGCATCTGTAGAATGTTAATGCATTCTTCAAGAATAGCATAAAACAGGGCTGAGGATTTAGCTCAGTGGCACAGCACCTGCCTGGTAAGCACAAGCTCGTGAGTTCGATTCCTGGTACCGGAAGAAAAACAATACAACAAAAAAAGAATAGCACAAAACATGAATATTATTAGAAATCAACTTAGAAGGTCTGGTCATTTAAAGAAAATGTATGGTAAATTTTTTGTAAAGTGAAGGATCGTTTTGTAATTTCTCTAGTAATTTTCCATGTTATAACTTTCTTAACTATATGATATGTTTTCACATACTTTAGAATTTATTTTAGAATGTCAGAGAGGCTATAAACACACACCAATATTGATATACCCACACATTTAATCATTATGGGTGAGAAAAAGTATAAAAAAAGAGTGTTGGATAGGGTTTGCACTCTGTAACTGGTTCCCCAACCTGAGGGCCAATGTACTTTCTATGATTCTTTCTTCACTCAGAATACAAGACAGAGTTTTTCACCAGGCTCCACTACTTATATAATGTCCATGGTCAAATCACCAACCAGCAAATGCCTACACTGAGGATGTGCAGTCCACTTGGTTGGACAAATCAGCAGGCAACCTGAGAGATTTGGTATCAATCAGGGCAAGGATTAGAATTCCAAGTTTTATAGCAGTGAGGCCTTTTCTGCTCAAGCCAATTTATTTCTGAAGATTTTCCCTTCAGAGAGGAGAGATCTGACTGAGGAGGGCTTCCCCAGCCACTATGGATTGGCTTAGCCCTTTTGCGAGGTGTAAGGGATCTTAGGCAGAGGCAGGGGAGAAGGTGGAGAGATCCTCAGCGGTTTCTTCAATGGAAACAGTGATCATTTAATTCCAAAGAGAATATAGAAGCCACCATAGATTAAAACAACCCTTTCTGACTGTGAGGCCAGAGCTAAGCCTCTCAGTGCTGGGATGCGGGGTGCGAACTGAGGTCCGCCTAGGGCTTAGCACTGGCTACTTCCACGCTCCTGCGGCTCTTCTAAGGCAGGGATTTTTTAGCAGACCACAGATGAGTGAGCCTCATCTGGATCCTTCCTCTGTCCTTCACTGCCAGCAGATCTAACTGGGAAATTTCCTCAGGGCTCGGGAGTTGGAAAATTCAATGGTGAGATTCTGAAAGCTTGCTGCCTTGAGGAAAGTTGCATAAATCTTTGAAGAAAAGATCCAAAGCAATTTAATGAGTACACAGTAATCAAACGCAGGGCCCTCCCAGGTGCTGGAAAGTCAAGATCAAGGAGAGTAACTGTTGGGACCATCTTCTGTATGATTAATGCAAGTTATTCTCTGCTTATTGCAGACAGCAGAAGTAGGGAGAATTTGGCTTTTTAGTTTCAGCCTGCTGCTTACTTGGAAGAGGGAATTTTCTCTGTGAATTCTTTTTCTTTTTCTTTTTAAATTTAAGCTTATGGGTACAATTTAGGTATACATAATGACCATATTCATTATAGCAAATTTGTATCAGTACATGATATACCTTGATTCCTCTTTTTTTCCCGTCCTCCTTCCCTCTTTGCAAACTCCCTTCCCCCTCTCTGTTCACAAAACTCAGTTTTCATTTTGTCCTGCTTTTCTCATTTTTCTTCTTCCCTTCCTTCCTTTCCACTCTCCTCTTCATAGTTCCCTTTTCCTTTTCAACCATTTCTTCCTATTTCACAACATCTACTGTACATTTGGATTCTTATTTGCATTTTCAGTTTCTCACACCAGAGAGATAATGAAATATTTACATGAGTTTGCAATTTATTTCACTTATGGTTATGGTCTCAAGATCCACCCATTTAGCTAAATATGTCTCTATTTTATCTTTATTTATGGCTGAGTAATATTCCACTACAGAAAAAAAAATCTTTTTTATCCATTAATTGGTTGATGAGTATTTGGGTTGCTTCCAAGTTTTAGCTATTAAACTGTGCTGCTATAAATACAGGTGCGTTCAGTTCCCGGTACCGGAGAAAAACCAAAAAAAAAAAAAAAAGAAAAAATCTTATAAATACAGGTGCGCATATATTGCTGTGGTACAATGCTTTTAACTCTCCTGGGAAGATACCAAGAAGGGGAATAGCTGGATCAAATGGGACTGCTAATTCTAGTTTTTTTTTTGGAATCTCCACACTGATTTCCACAGTGGTTGCACCAGCCTACACTTCCACCAAGAGTGAAGCGTTCCTATTTCCCCACAGCTCTGCCCAGAATTATCAATAGCATTCCTGTACACAAATAACAGACTCACTGAGAAAGAAGTTAGGGGAACAACACCCTTCACAATAGCCTCAAAAAGAGACATATTTAGGAATCAGTCAAACAAAGGAAGTAAAAGATCTTTCCACTGAAAACTACAGTACTCTGAAAAAGGAGATTGAAGAGGATATCAAAAAATGCAAAGCTATCCCTTGCTATTGGGTAGGAAGAGCAAATGGCCATATTCCCAAAACTGTTATAAAGATTTAATGTGATCCCAATAAAAATACCACTAGAATACGTCACAGAATTAGAGAAAACAATTCTAAAATTCATTTGGAGCCAAAAGAGACCTAGACTAGCAAAAGCAATTCTAGGCAACAAAGGCAAGGCAGGGGGCATCACAACCTCTGACTTGAAATTATACTACTGAGTTACTATGATAAAAACAGCATGGTACTGGTGAGAAAACATACCTGAGGATCAATGGAACGAACTAGAAGATGCAGAAACAACTCCAAACACACTCAGCCATCTGATCTTTGACAAAGGGGGCCAAACACACTTACCATAAAAAGGATAGCCTCTTTAATAAATATTGCTGGCCATTCAAGAAATGCAAATTAAAACAATGCTAAGATTCCATCTCATTCCAGAAAAAATGGCTATTATCCCTGTGAATTCTTCACAAGACCTCATCACTAGAAAATGTGTTAATTCAAGATAGAGCTATTTAAAACATTAAGTGCACATGTTTGTAAAATTGAGAATCTGAAACTACTTAACGTTGGTTAGTAGCTCATCTGCTGATGATAGCATGTCTTAAGGAGTGGCAGAAATAGTTATGCATGGATATCAAGTACATACAAGTATAATTTTTCAGTTGTTTCATACCGTTATTCAACAGAATTACCATGAAAATATAATAGCATAGGAACAATAAGTGGATATAGTTAAAAAGTATTTGTGCTATATTGTCTTAGGACAATTCAATACAAACAGAAAATCAATTCTGAGAAGTACTACTCACCAAGGTGCAAAAAAAGGGTTAGATGAAATTGACCCTTTCATCAGGAATGATTAAATGCAGTTATAGTAGGCTTAAAAAAGTAAAAGTCAGGATCAAGCATTGCCATCACCACATATTATGTAAAAGCCATGAAATTTGTTCTTATCTATTAGAGACATAAAATATCTACAATGCTTAGTTCCTTAAAAATAACAGTATAGGGGCTGGGGATTTAGCTCAGCAGCACAGCGCCTGCCTGTCAAGTGCAAGGTCGTGAGTTTGATTCCTGGTACCAGAAAACAAACAAACAAACAAACAAAAAATAACAGTATATAAAAACTCAACAAATATTTGTTTGCTATTAATATTTGTCATTTTTGAAATCACAGAATAAATTTATGGGAAATTATATGAAATGTAATTTCTTTTACATATTTACTTTTACCTATTATTCCTATTCTCAAAAATTTTTGCCTAAAATAATTGCACAATTAACACATCTCATTATAGAAAAAGTAGAACGTTCAGAGAAATGGGCAAAATTAAGAAAATATCACCTGTGTTGCCACTTTTCACAGAAAAATGGTTCCATGTTTTTTCTTGGTATGTAAATAATTTTCAGAAATGATATCATATGGGTTACAGTCACTTGCTTCAATTTATTCCAGACATCTTTCTGTGTCAACAAATGCAACTTTTTTCTTTCTGTTTTTGTCTTTTTTGAGACAGGGTCTCGCTCTGCAGTTCAGGCTGGCCTTGAGCTCACTTTGTAGCCCAGGCTGGTCTTGAACTTGCAAGGATCCTCGTACCTCAGCTTCCCGAGCACTGGGATTACAGGCGTGTGCCACCACGCCTGGCACAACTTTTATATTTTAATTTTTTAGCACATGTTTGTGACACATAATGAATACATTCACTGTGGCAGTTGGTACATGTACCTGACACATCTTAATACTTTTCACACCTCCCAGCATCTCTTGGTCCCCTTCCCATAAGCGAAAGATCTTCCTGTTTCCTATTATTTATTTTTGTTCTTTAATTTATTCATGTTTTTTAGTGTCTCATATAAGAGAGACCACAGGATATTTAAGCTTGTGTATCTGATTTATTTCCCTTAACATTACAGACTCGTGCTGCATCTATATTCCTACAAATGACTCCAATTTATCTTTATTATAGCAGAGTAGCACTCCATCGTGTATAAATACTATACTTCCTTTATCCATTCATCCGTCGGTGGCCATATTGGATGCTTTCGAGATTTAACTACTGTATTCTTAATTGTGCTACTTTAAACATGGGTGTGCGTGTATCACTGTAACATGATGTTTTAACTCTTTTGGGAAGATACCTAGCTAGGGGATAGCTGGGTCAAATGGAATTTCTAGCTTTAATTTTTTGAGGAATCTCCATTCTGATTTCCATAGTGGTTGGATTAGTTTACATTCCCACCAGCAATATAGACATCCCCACAGCCTTGCCAGCATTTGCTGTGTTTTCTTGATGACAGCCATTGTTTCTAGAGCAAGATGGAATCTCAGTGTTGTTTTAATCTGCATTTCTCTAATAGCCAGTGATGCTGAACATTTTTTCAACATCGTTGCACTTGCCCAGTGTTTGATTGGGTCTTTTACTTGGGGGAGG
>NW_004955410.1:12425476-12491851 GCF_000276665.1 Chinchilla lanigera
TAACAGGCGTCACTGGGCCTGGACGGGGCTAAGGTTCCAGTACTGGAGACAACACAGGCTGCCAAAGCTCTGAAGGGACAGACGGGTGTGGGCTGCCTACAGAGTCCTCAGGCGGGGAGGAAGTGGCCAAATGCCCTCTGATAAGATAGATATCAGCTGTCCTCTGATACTTCAGAGTGACCACAGGCGGGGCCACTTATGGCTGGAGAGAAGCCCGATGGATCTACCCTTTGGTTTGTTTCTCTTGTAACCAATATTGCCAGCTTCTTTAAAGGGGGAAGACAGGAAGACAATACAGCCCGGGCGTGGCCTGACCCTGAGGTTATCCTGAATGCTCTACTCTGAATCTGCCTTGAGGGTGCTAGCTATAGGACTGAGGAAGCCCACTGAATAATTTATAATTCCCATAAGAGTTTAAAAATGCTCTTCAATATGTATAGGGAAGTGCTGAAAAGTACCAAATTTTAAGGTTGTTGATTGGTGGGTAATAGCTGTGTCATTTCTATTAAAAAATTATTATCCAGACATGGAATAGGAGATGCAGAAGGGACTTTAATTAAAGTGCTAACCTTTTGTCCTCAGTTAGCATAAGAAAACTAAAACCTGGGGTGTTAAACACCTAAGTAAAGCCACGCACTAATCCACACCGTCCGTCTTCCCCACTCTCACAGCCCACGTGGACAGCCACATTTCCTTGACAGTGTCCTTGTCCTTTGATGTGGGGTCTGTGCAGTACAGATCATTCTAGCACACTTGAAGGTTTCAGTGAATCCAGCAAACTGGGAGAGTTTCACAGGAAATGAGATTTACAAAATCATTTAATCGCCCCATCAACCCTGGGAGGTAGGTGCTAAATTAATGTCCTTTTAAAGATGAGGAAACGGAGGCACGAAGAAGCCACGTGCCCATGTTCACACACATTAACATTTCTTTTAATTTACCCTCCTGAGATGAACTAAAACAGCTAGGAAGCAGGGGAGGGAGAAGTAGGAGAGACAGAGTGGGTAATGAGCCGGTCTTAGCGCCTCCACCACACAGAACCATGCCAGAAAAAGAGCAACGGGCAGAAAGATTACTGGGCATCCTGTGTAGCAGATCCTTCCCGTTTGTGTGTCGGTCTTCCATTGTCTTTGGGCCGTTTTATAACTCTGAAAGCCTAGAATACTGACAATAATGAAAATGATTCTTCATAGAAATACAAATTGTTTATTGCCATACAGCTATTAGCCAATTGATTTCATCCTTTCTGATAACTTGCATGTATGTGTTTTGTAAAAGTTCACCTTTGAGCTAGTTATAACCTTATCCTGGTTCCCTCATTAATTCATGAATTAAATAAAATCTTTGGCACACATTTGATTTATACTTACATGGCAGTCAATGTTTTGTCTTTAAAAATATTGATCTTTCTCATCTGCTTGGCCTCCCTGAGGTGTCTGGGTGCTTTCTTAGGTGCATTTCCTTGACAAGGCATGCTTGGCTTTCTTCAGTGAGCTCAGGGCTCAGTGATCCACAGGCCAGTGGCCCAGTCTGCATCAGCTCTGGGACACCTGCCCTCTCTCTAGCCCAGCCAGGGCTCCTGGTCTGGGTGCATACAATGCCCTGTACGTGTGTCTCTTGTAGCAGGTCCGTCAGCGCTGTGATTTCTGACCCTCTCCGTGCGCTTTCATTCTTAGTCTGTAGATCGCTTGGACTGGGCTGCATCCAGTTTACCCTTCCATGCCCAGTGCCTCAGAGAATGGGCACTCCCACAGGTGTTCCATGAATGCCTCTTTCATCTTCTACTAAGCAACAAGGGCATGTGTACATCAAAGTATTCTGAATAAGTACTTCACAATGGGCTATCAACCTATTTTTAAGATAAAGTGACTGAAGATATTTAATTTGCCAGTGATGTAGCCAGGACATAATGGGTGTAGAGGAAGCAAAACTCAGCCTTCTAAGGCTTAACATGTGTCTCTGTGGAGGTAGCATCTGCCTGGGTGGGGGATAGGTTTGAAAGCCTTAGGAAGCCTGGGCAGTTGTAACTGAGGTCTCAACTTGGGCAGGGAGAGGCAGGTTTCACGACTTCCAGGAGAGCCTGTCATACTGTCTTACAACTTTTCATGGATTTAAAAGCCCCTCCTGCTTCTCTATCTGTCTCCACTGATTCTTCGGTTTTTCTGCTTTATCCCTCATGCCCTGCCAAGGAACCTTCTTTCCCCTCACCCCGTGGCATCCTGCGTCGATCAATGTGTTTGAGTTAAACACTGCCTGGAGTGAGAATCTGTTTTTTTCTGCTGGCTACAAATTTTCACTCCCAGAGACCAGATTTGTTGGGAAAAGCCAAGGATCAGGTTCAAAAGTCAATACAGGATTTAGTTTATTAAAGTAGCATAGAGAATGAAAATACAGTTAGGAACAAGATTTGCCAAGAACTCTTAAGCACTTTTATGCAGCTAAAAGCACTACACTGCTTCAAGTGCCCTTACAGTATATAGAATCCTTCCTGAATCTGTCGCTTCTCTTTCCTGGTCTTCAGATATGACTTTTTAGCCTTGAGCACTGCTATGATTTGTCACTAGGATGATCTAGGAATTCTCTGGTCCCAGGCCTAAGAACCAGATACCACCTCCACCTACCAATGGCCAGGGGTATAAACTTCAGTTTGTCCAAGGTTGTGTGCTTCGTTTTCATGGCATTTGGATTGAGAGTCTACTGGCCTTTAAAAAACAACAGAATTTCTTTTCATTTTGAAATATTAGTCCTTCACAATGGGACATGTAAGCTTACTCTCCTCCCACATTGCATTTCAGATGTATTTTGTGTTGTCTAGATTTAAGGAGAAATAATGTAAAGGGACATAGAGCTTGTATTTTGGGGTGAGACACATTTGATTTCATATGCTAGATCTCTTCTACAGCTTGTGATTTTTGGAGAGAAAAGTGGTTTTACCTCACAGGATTGGTAAGAATATTAAACAAGAACAATGCATACTTTTCCCTATATAGTGCTTTATATATTTAATAGGCACTAAAAGCAAATTGGTTAATTTCTTCCTCACTTCAACACAGCAAGTCCTTGCCAGGTAAAGAGGATTAAATGCTGAAAGTGTATATAAAGTAGCAAACACCAAAGCGTTGTTTGAATTTGGGGACAGAATGTGACAGGATGTAAAGTAATTTGCAAAGGATTATGTCTTACTGTCTTTGGGCTATCGCAACAAAGCACCACGGCCTGATGGCGCACACAGCAGACATTTGTCATCTCACAGTTCTGGAGGCTGAAGTCCCAGGTCAGGATGCCAGCCAATTAGGTTCGTGGTGAGGGTGCTCTTCCTGTTGGCAGCAGCCTCCTCTTACTGTGTCTCACATGGGCGTGGGGGAGAGTGAGGAGGATAACAGGGAGAAAGAGAAGAGAGGGAAAGCGGGGAGCTGTGCAGGAGGGAGAGAAGCAAGCAAGAGAGGCAGAAGGACTGCAAGCTCGATCGTGGCTCTTCTTATAAGGACACTAATCTTCACTTTTACAACCTCATTTGGCCTTAGTTATCTCCATAAAGGATTTAAATGGAAATACAGTCACATTGGGGCTTTGGATTTCAACCTATGAATTGAAGGGGGGACACAAATGTCTCCCACCTACTAACTCATGGCCCACTTCCTCCCACCCCCTTTTTTTTTAGTGAAGAGTTGCTGTCTTGGGCAACACAACATATTTAATGTATAGAAGTAATGAAAATTCCTTTATTTTTATATTTTTATTATAATAAGGAAGAGGAGAAAAATGTCACAGCTAGGCACGGCTGGTTTTAGTTCATATAAATCATGTGGTCATATTCATACTTGGCATTTTATTTCAGGTTTTACTTTGGAGATTTAAAGTTGCATTAAGATTTATAAAAATTCTTCTTCCCCTGTCTCTATCTTTCTGGACCTGGCCAGGAAAGGGGAGTGGGAGGCTGTAACAGCATCATCCAGTGCTTCAGCATTTTCTCCAGCAACAGAGATGAGTGCGTCTTCTCACAGGTCAAAGTTTCCACGGCTCACCGCAGTGAACCGGGGCTTCTGATGTTCCTTAGCGGCCTCAGTTACCAGAACTGCCCTCTTGAGAGTTTGAAAGCAGATGCAGAAAAGGAGAAGTTAAAAGAAACAAGAGACCCTGAATTCCAGGTCCCCTCCCTGCTGAAGACCCTCCCCATGTTTGAAACTATCGAGATGCACGTTGCTGCTTTTATTTTCATTGCTTATTCTGCTACCTCTGCATTTCTGCCCAGTTCAGCAATTGTTGTTGTGAATACTCATTTCATCACAGACTTTTTATGAAAAGTTGATGCATGTTTGTTTTCTTGTATTCAGTATCCAGTGGTATTGTGGAAAACTGTATATTTTCTGTTTAGGGAATTGGAATTGTTTTTCCAGAGGAGAAAACAGGTCTGAAGGGAAAGTTACAAACCAGAGCAGCAAAAATGAGAGATGGTATGAAGCTTCTGGGCAGGGTTCAGGTCTCCCACCAGGCAATATGGCACATGGATGCAAAATAAAGACAAAGAGAGAAAGTTCTGCAGTTGAAGAGCTCTGGGATGACCCAATGCTCTCTATGGAACAAAGGGCCATAAGTCCAAAAGCTCATGGTTTTTATTAGTATCAATGAGGGAAGAGGGTCAGGGTTGTGGCAGAGTGCGAGGGAAGAGAAACTTTGCAGGCACTGGCTATAAGGAGAAACACAGCAATTTTGCACCAGGCACAGAGGCCCTCTAATATGCAATGCAATGAATAGCTTGATGTATGCAAGGCTGGCACCTTTACTGCCAGGAAGGTATAATTCTTTTTGAGTGCCATGGCCTCAGATGAGATGTCATCTCATGTCTTAACCCTGGAATTTCACAGGGTCTTGCTTAAGCCCCCATTTCAGCCATCAGCAGGGGTAGGGGGAGGCAATTCTCACCTGAGTGCTACAGTGAGAGGTGTTGGCCTCTTGGCTGGATTCAATTACATCCTTTTAGCTAAGTAAGGGAAGTCTGCTTCTATATAGCCAGCTTTGCATATCTCAGTGAACAAGGTTGAAGTAAAGGTCAGGTAAGGATCGAGGCAAGGAGCTTCATTTCTCAGGAGAGCGCAGCTTGGCAGTCTCCCACAAGACAGTGCTAAGGGAAGGACACCTTGTTTATCTTGATGATGTGGGCAAGTTTGGCTCTTCAATTTCACAAATAATCACTGAATCCAAAGTATTGCCCTATGCCAGTGGTGGCAAACCTTTTAGGGCTTCAATGACACAAACAGCCTATATGGTATATGTACCATAGGTTCTGAACCTTACAGTCTGGGAGAGGGAGGAAAGAGGATTACTCATTATTTGTAAGGTAAAATTTCCCCAGGTGAGTTGAGAACCAGTCCTAACACATTCAGAGACTTCCCAACCCTTTTGTGGCTAGATTTAAAGTGTCCGGGGGGCTTACAGGAGACTTGTTGTCTTTTTGAGACAGGGTTTCATGATGCAGTTCAGGCTGGCCTTGAACTCACTTTGTAGCCCAAGCTGGCCTCAAACTCTCAGCAATCCTCCTGCCTCAGCTTCCTGAGTGCTGGGATTACAGGTGTGCACCAGCATCCCCAGCCTTACAGGAAATTTTGTGAGGAAAGATAGGAATGTAAAATTCCCACTCTGCAAAGATGTTTATGCATCTTCATAGTCTCCTGCAGTCATATGGAATTGTATGTGCAGATATCATTACAGAAGTGCTATGAATATTAAAAGGGGACTAGGAAATGTAAAGGAATTGCTTTAACAATGCTGAGAGGTGCAGAAAAATGACTGCATGCTTAGCCCAGTGAGGCTCACAGGAAGAATCACGGAAGGTAGCAGGTATTCATTCTCTTCTTAATTCATCCAGCCTGTATTCACAGAGTATCAGCCATGAGCCCAGAACAGTGTTTAGCACATGGTAGGCACTCAACAAGGATCTTTGAATGGAGAATACATGAGTCTTAGGCATTTTATTCTAGACATAAAGGACAAGGTGGCAAAGGGGATGAAGAGGGGAGGCAGGGGCTGTGGTGGGAATTTGGATTCTCTTGTAAGTGGAGTGGGACGTTTTTGACATACTTTTGACAGGAATCTCTCTCTTGTAGAGGTTAGCAAATGATAGCCCACAGGTGGATCTGGTTAGCCAACTGTTATTAAAATAAAGTTTTATTGCAACGTAACAGCACCCATTCATTTAAACATCATCTATGGCTGATTTCACTCCACAATGGTAGAACTGAGTGGTTATGACAGAGACCAAAAGTCTGCAAAATCCAAATTATTATTTTTTTTTTAAGATAAAAAATTTGCTAGCTCTGCCCTATTGTGTGGAGAACAGCTTGCAAGAGGGCAGGTGGGAAAGCAGAGAACGCAGCATCTGTCTCATTCCCGCGTCTGTATTCTCAAGTTGACTCCAAACCCTAAAACTGCACAACCCTGGCCAGAACATCTGTCCCATCTCCATTACTTCAGCACCTGGGTGGTGAGGAGCAGAGAAACCTGGTCCTGCTCTACTGAGACGGTCCCTTCCTGATTCCTGTCTCTGCTCCCCCGGCCTTAACAAGATCTGAGGAGACTTTCTGAAGTCCTGGCTTGTTGGTGTCTCTAGCTAGCATGCCACGCTAGCCTTCTTCTCTGTCTCATTTTCCTCTCTCAAGGTTTTTACGGCAGTCACTATTATTCTCTTCTGGTGACACGGAGGTAAGCGGCCTTCTCATGTGGTGCAGTCTGCGCCACAAGCCTCATTTATACACAGCACCATTCATTTCTCAGGCAAAATGGCTGAGAGTGGCTTTCCCGAGTGATTTAATACCATACACTCACTAGTTTTCAGTAGAAAATTCAATGATATCTTAGTAAAACTACAAAGTTGTACAGTCATCAGCACTATTCAGCTGTGGACCATTTCCATCACTGGAGTAAGATCTATCACATCAGCTTAGGGTGAAGCCTTGTTCCAGCCCCAGGCAGCCACTAGTCTCCTCTGTCCGCCGGGTTTTCTGACACTTCAAGTCCATGGAATTATGCAATATGTGGTCTTTTCTGTCTGGCTTCTTTAATTTGGCATAATACTCTTTAGGGTGTCTCCCACTGAAGCCTGTATTAATACTTAAAATTAATGAATATTTTATTTATGTAGATTCACCATTTAATTGTATGGATATGCCACGTTTGTTTATTCTTCATCAGTTCATGGACTTGGGTTGTCTTTTGGCCATTGAGATTAATACTTCTGTGCACATTACCTTCGAAGTCTCTGCATGGCTTTCATTTCTCCTAGGTATATAGTTAGGAGTGGAACTGTTGGCTCATAGGACAAATTCACATTTAACATTTAGAGAAACTGCCAAATTGTTTTCCTAAAGGTCTGCACCATGTTATATTTCCACCAGGAATATAAGGGGATCTATTTTCTTTAGATTTTTTTTTTTTTTTAAGTAGAGGAATACAAGAGAAATTGAGATCCACCTGGAGGGATATGTGCAGAAATGTAGTGAAAATTGGATACTTTAAGTGCACACACAATAGTGTGGGAACAGGGCTGTGCCTTTATTTTTTATTTTTTTTTATTTTTTGGTTTTTCTCCGGTACCGGGAACCGAACTCACGACCTTGCGCTTGCCAGGCAGGCGAGGGCTGTGCCTTTAAACTGGTTTCCATCCTAGCTCCACATCAGAATCATCTGGTGAGCTTTAAAAAATCATGATGTGGAAGCCAGATTTCAGACAATAACAACAGAGATTCTGTAGGGCTGGCGTTAGGTGTTTAGAAACCCAGGGGATTTCAGTGTGCTGCCTCCGATTAAAAAGTGAAAAAATTTTGCTGAGTCATCCACTGAGATAATGAGCTACATAGTTACAGATGAAGAAAGACACTGTCTATAGGACAAACTGAATGGGGCTGCAGAAGTTTGATGGCTACACGAGGAACAAAGGATGTACTGTCTGGCAGAGTAGCCTCCATGATCGGCCTCCTATAATTTTCCTGCTATTATGTCACACTTTTGGACAAGAAGAGGAGAAGAACATAGCTCAATGGGGTGCATAGTGTAGGGAATGCAAGCCTTCAAAGCTCTGTTTGTTTCTGGGAGATTTGAGCTGTTTGAACATCAAAAGATGACTCAGGGAAGCAAAAGCAGGGTACCCAAAGGCCAAGAGTCCACCTAGGAGGAAAGCCTGGTCCTGGGCCGGAGGAAGTAGGACACCTCTGCTTTTCTAGGAGGCAGGGGCAAGAATGGAGCACACTGAGGCAGGCTAGTAGGAGATGAGGGAGCTCCCATCTATGTCTCCCCTCCTCTGCCCTCCCCTCCCTTTCCTTCCCTCCAGTGAATTGTAATGTAAGGTCATTTCGTAGAGGGTGGTTCGAGGGTAAGCAGGAAGCCAGGGAGTAATGTCTGAGGAGAGTGGAGAAGATTTGAAAGTCACTGTTGAGTTTGAGGATGTAAATTCTCTGGAAAAAAACAGCAAGTTTACTGACCAATGTTGACAGTAAACTGTTGGGAAGTGATTATGAACTCCCAGTGGTACTGAAAATTCTACAACTCCTACGGGCAGGCAGGAGGCTTGATCCTGAGTCCCATGATACCTCCATAGGTATGTAGAAAAGGCAGAGAGGCAAATAACGTTAGGGTAAGGTCCATCCTTTCAGTATGATAGACTATAAACTCTGCTGGAGAAGGGATGGAGGAAAGCAATAAGATGAGGGCTTGGAAGAAAACCACGGGAACAGCGGGGTTGGGGAGGTGGGGGGCAGAGTGGGACACTGAGATCACATTATTATTTAGGTGGGGATGTCAAGGGGACACCCCCGGGAGGGGTGTCCATGTGAGTAAAGACAAAACTCCTTGTCTCCATTTCCTACTCTGCATCCCATTCCAATTTGCTGCCAGCCTCTAGCAAAGCTTTTAGCGATGTCTCAGATGGCCGCCATGCTTTCAAGTACAAGGAACATTTTCCAGCCCTCATTTTGCTCTATTTCTCATGCTGGCAATAGTCTCTTTCACCGGCTTCCAGTCAACACATTCTCCTTGGGTCTCCGGGCCAGGAGCTCCTGAGAATGGCTCCTCCCGGCTGTTCTCTTGCGGAGGCCTCCCCTGCGCATTGTATTTCAGAGTTTCCTAGTGAGGGGAGCCCTCAGTCCTCTTGCCCATATTCACCTTTCTCAGAACCTCATCCAGGACTCATGGCTTGAATTACTACTCATCATCTTCGGAGTTTTTAGGGAGCTCGAAGCCCACCATATCCAATTCCTACCAGTCACTTCCACTTGAATGCCTCGAAGTTTTTGAATTCCTCATCTGCTCACTTGAATTTATAGGTAACTTACCTCCAAACCTGGTCATTTTCTGAGCTTCCCACCTCAGCAAAGTTTGTTATAGTTAGGCAAGTCAGAAATCTAAGCCTACCCCTTCCTGGTATCTCCTTTCCCCATCTCCCACATGCCATCCATCACTCCTGCCGTTTTGTTCCCTCAGTATCTTCAGACTCCACTCACTCCTTCCACCTGTGCTTCTCCTTGAAAGAGCACCTTCCCAGAGCCACCGTGTTCCAGTCCATTCTCTATGCAAAGTCCTGTGGCCCTCGCTTCCCTCAACATGAACTTCCCTTGCTCCTTGAATAAATGCATAAGCTTCATGTGACACTCAGGCTTGGTGAGGCCTGGCCCCTGCCTCAGTTCCAGACCTCCTGGCCCCATCAGCAGCTCTCCCTGGCCTGCTCCTCCTGGTCCTCCCTCACTGCTCCATGCACAGTTCTTCAGGGCAACCTTTCCTGACTGCCTTGCCTGGGCTCTGCTGTCATTTGTATTCCCAGGATAGTGGTCCCTCCCCAGCTCTCTCTAACTACACACTCATCTTGGTGGTTGTCTGATCATGTCTGTTTTCCACACAGATACCGGGCTCCAGGGGAGCAGGACCCCCATCTGGTTTTGCATCATGTCTCTTCCTCACATAGCAAAACATCTGACTCTGATAGGTGCCTGGAATTTTGTTGTTGATACTGGGAGAACCACAGTCTTCAATGGCAAAGGTGTCTTAGGAATCACGTTGTAGTTGTCATTTTCTAGCCAAACAAACAGATGTGGACAAGTGGGATATCAGGGAGTTCACCTGTGCATAGCCACAAGCCATGGTAGAACTGGAAGGTTCTCCAGAACTCCAGTCTGGAGACTTTTCCACCTCCACCTAGCAACTATTTGTTTAATATAGACTTTAATAATATTCTCTCTTGCCCTTTAAAGTGAAAAATAAGAGCTATATGTGCTCAAAACATGTTGTTTTTGTGCTCTACAATCATAAAACATGAAACCATTGGTGGCAGGCAGACAGAACAGCACGCTTGAGAAAAAGGAGGAGAAACCCCTTGGAGGGCACACCCTCTCTCTTCCTCTTGTCCCCGTGGAAGTTACCGAGCCCCAGGTACAACCTGCAGGAATAAGGTGGTGAAAAAAGGCTCACAGGCCACATGCTTTGTCCCTGCAGCTGTGAACTTATCAGAGAAAGTTGCTAATCTCATCTCCACTGTTGCAGCAGGTGACTGTTTTTTTTCATATCATCAGACTCTAGTATGATTACTGAAAGTGATATGCACTGTTTTGCAAGGCGGCTGCTTTTGCAAGCAATCTTGTTTCTTTCTTGTTGAGTAAAGCCTAGGAGCCCTCTGGTGGTCACCTGTAGAAAAATCTCATGTGCTGGGTAACAATTCTCAGTTCTTTGACTTCACAAGCTATTTCCAAGAGCAGTCAATAAAAATAAAGCAGGACCATTATAAACCAGAAGAAGAAGGTTTGAACCAGCAATGGACCCATGCTTCTTGTGGCAGGCTTACATTTTGCCAGCCCCTGTTGCTAAATAGGGATGGACAGGTACACAGGCTGTGGTCTGTGAATTTGGAGTGGAAGGAGGGCTTGATTGGTCTTCCAGAATGAGCCACAGATGTGCCCTCCATGAAGAAAGACTAAGCATTATGCAGTATCATAACAGTTCATGTATATAAGGTGTTGTTCCAATAACTGTATAGGGAGGGGAGTTCTGGCCAGCTGGCCTCAGAAGAGAAAGGCTGGGACCAGGGGACCTGTGACTAAGGGGCAGGTGGTGGAACATGCTAGGCTTGGGCTATCTGCAGAGACAGTTTTGACACAACGAGAAAAATGAGGGTGGAGAGAAGGAAATGGATATAATACTTGCAAATGTCCAAGCTGCTTCATCAAGCATGATTAGAAACCCAAGTTGCCTGTGGCTGAGGATGGCGAAGGTTGTACAGGCAGAAAAGAAGGTCTGACTGACAGGAGGAATCAGTCTTTGAGAAAGGAGTCAGGGTTGGATTTCTTGGGTCTTTTCTTAAAGGACTGGTAATATCTGTTCTTGCTTTTCATTAATTTTTTTGATGTCTTTTTCTCATGTCTTTAAAATTGTTTAGTTTTGTGTTTAATTTTCTCTACATATGAAAGCTTTTCAAAAGTAAACATAAAAAATTGCACTACTTTGGGGCTGGGGATTTAGCTCAGCAGCAAAAGCGCCTGCCTGGCAAGCGCAAGGTCGTGAGTTCGGTTCCCGGTACCGGAGAAAAACAAAAAAAACAAAAAAAAAAAAAAAATTGCACTACTTTAAAACATTAGGAAATGTATGTTGGAAAAGTTAAAAATCACAGAGATCAAGACTGTTTAATAATTACATTTTTGAAAGAAGTCCAGTCACATTTACCTGCACTGTTACACATACCATTATTTGGACATTCACACTCCACCAGGAACATGATAAATTACAAAAGAGAGAGGGACTTTTAAAACCACATTTAATTTTTAATACAAAATCTGTTGCATTATTTGAGAAGTGATTCTTTCATGCACAGATAAATTTAGCATCTACCATTATGGAAGAGTAAAAACTATGCTTTTATTGTTCTCTCAAACATTGACAAATTTAAAGTAACTTATCATTGTGCTCTTTGATGCCAAGACAAACCTGTTTTATTTTTTTGTATTTCCAATAGATAGGTGGATCCATAAAATGTGAATATAGAGACATGGAAGCATTTAGTGCCATCTTGACCTGGGATTACTCTCAATTATGCTTTACCTGCATATGTCAAAGACACCTGGTCACAAAGCCTACTGTGCTCCACAGGAAAAGCTCTGAGGATTTCAGCTAGAAATCTGCTGTCAGTATGGAGAAAAGTTCACTATTTCAGTTTCACAGCAAAAATAGGGAAAAAACACATACAAAAAGATGCTTTGCAACCCCACACACTGTATTAATTAGCTTACTTCTTGCACAGTACAACATGAACATTGGTTGCTATTTATTTGTAGGTAATACCTGTAAGCATACTGCATCATCTACACTTTAAGTATATTTACAAATTCAACAAAATATCTACATATAAAAGCTTTACTTAAAATTAAACTTGATGCAAGTTATGAGAAACCAATTTATTGGCAAATGAAACTGAGCATTCCTTCAACCATAGGTTGTTATAGATTTTCATATTTGGAGGTTAACCATTTGGTAGATATTGTTTATGAATATGATAGGATATATATATATATATTTAAAATGCAGATATAATTCCTTTTGACTGTTGGTCTTTTAAGCACTTGTCAGATTCTGTAATGTGTCCATTGCAATTTGTGTACACATTGCTTAATGCTGCAGAGAACTGCAAAAGTTCACACAGGTAAAACCTTAGAATAATGTATTATGGTTGGCATGCTCGAATATGTTTTTAGCTTTAAGGTAACTTTTTTGTTTTTCTATTAATTTTCTATCATGTTGCCATTTTCTTACTGAATGTGACTTGTCCGAATAGAAACTATAAAAGATCACAAAAATCATCATGTGCCCCCAGTTAATGATAGAGCTCTTCTTTTTATATTTATGGGGAAACGCTCCTCAAAATGATGTCTTACCATTTATATTTTCATATTTCTTTTTTTTTCAGTCTTGCAGTTTTCATTATCTCTGCTTTCTAAAAGTTACTTTTTGACAATGACATTAGTGTAGGATGGAGCTGACCATATCAGCTGCTAGAGAATGTGGTATGCTATGGAATGCTTATTGTCTGAAGGCACTGCATGTGTCTTGCCCTGTGTTTTCTGGAATAATTTTTGAAATTTAATTTGGGTGATTTGCTTTCAATTCCTTCAGTATGGCACAAACGCCAAAATGCATGGCAATACCCATTGTTTTTGCTTAAAAATAACTGAATATAGAGATAATAATGTAAAAAGTAGAACACTGTGTTGCTGTAATACCTGGAAGATTAAGAAGCCTATGAAGTAACAGGAGCAAAAAGCAGGTAACAGAGTCTCAGTAAGCATCAGCAAATGCAACTGTCATAGTTAACTCATTTAGCAAGAATATACTGTACATATTGTTCCTAATAGTCTCCCAAAAAGACTAACAACAGCTAGACGTAGAGTCACCAATTTCACAACAATGTCCACAAAGACATTGAAGTTCTAGAAAATACTACAGTAACACTCTCAACAATGAAAACGGAATTCATATTTAGGGGTTCAGCTGAGGATAGTATAAACAAACTGTCAAACCATGTTTCAGTAACATACACAGGTATGTTCTTTAAATGTGTAGCATTTTCCATGCATCTTATTGTATGACGAAGAGGAAATAATATGATATGTTGATGGTGTTGCATTATTTTGATCAAGTTCTGAGGAAGTTAAAAAAAAAAACACCCCACATTAAATGAAAAAGTATATGCACTTTGCACTCAAGTTCACGTTAACATACCATTCGACTGAGTTATGTTCTTGATTTCACTGTGCTCATAATATTAACATAGAGCAAAGAAAGCATACTTTCAACCCATATATTCATAGTATAAGAGTTCTGACAAACAAGTGCTTAAGATAAATATCCTAGAGAAATGGGACACTGACAAAGAGCTTAAAGGTTAAACAAAAGAATTCATGGCGTTCACAGGAGAAGGTGCCTCTGAACTTTCATTTCCCTCAGCTGGTTCTTTCTCTTTCTTACCACTGTACTGTCCAATGAAAGAGCCATCCTCATTGAACTGGCCATTCACCCCCTCACCATAGTCAACCAGGCTATCATCACTATCTTCTTTTTTCACAGTTCTGTCTGAAGGTGTTCGACTTCCTTTTTTCAAAGGCTTGTGGTCTTCTGCGTCACTGGAAAAGAGGGGATACGTTTTTGTAAAACACGGTGGGCAGGTAACATATTTTGTTCTTAAAGACCATGCATGCAAAATATGAAAAAGCATTTGGAGTCCTGAGCTTCTTTAGCCAAATCTAACTGCCAGGTTGACTGCAATGACTAGGATGGAGCTGGAATGAAAATCAAGTGCAGAATGGTTAAATCATGAAGTCCTCAGTAGAGTGGATGGCTTCTGACAGTGCATGTTAATTTCAATGAGATTCTGATTCCTGATTGGAAAGCAATCCAGAAATAATCACAAGCATTAAAAAGGGAAGAACTGAGAAAAGTTGAAAAAATCATTCCTGTTTTGAATTCATGGGGTAGGGGTGGGGCAAAAGCTTATGGGAAATACAGAAGTTAGTACGTTAAACTGGACATCTCTGATATCCTACTCTTGGATGTGAATGGAGGAGCATGAATTTGGTTAAATGTGAAATATGGATTTTTTTTCTGAGCCAGGAGAAGCAAAAAAAAAATCTTGTATTTCAAATAGTTTTGTTATCAAGTACAGGCCAGACTAATAAACTTCAACCTTACCTTTCAAGAGACCTACAAATCCCATTAAAAGGATGCAGAAGAAACAAATGAAAATAGCCTAAGAAGAAAAGCAAAATCCTTATACTGATAGTATACTTTTTTCCTATAAAAATTTTAGTCAATGGCTAAGTATTTATTAATTTGGAAAGAGACACATTTAATTTAAAAGTACTTCATTTGTACATGAATGGCATGCCAATATATTCGAAAGTGTGAGTACTCCCAGCACGTAAGTGCAAACACTTCCTGTCCCATCCTAACCACCTTCACCCTCTCTCATGACTATCCATGTTGGATGGGAATCTTAGAGTGTACTTTAATAAAACTTCATAGGATTCTATTACTACTACTAGTGTGTTTATTTTATGTTGACCCCTTAAGCACAATTTTTGGAAGTAGAGGAGTAATCATTACGTTTAAGAATGTCTACTACCTGAGTATGGCAGCACGTGCCTGTAATCCCAGCACTCTGCAAGGCTGAGACAGGAAATGTCAAGTTTGAGGTCCGTCTGGGCAATTTAGCAACTTACAAGACCTTGTCTCAAAAAAACAAAACATAAAACACAAAGGCAAGAAGGTGGCTCAGGATGAGGGCCCTGGGCTCAATCCCTGTTAACCCCCCCCCAAAAAAAATTGTCCACAAATATGGTCATATAACTATTTAGGTATGCACTCTGACCTATCCCTTAATAGGTAAAATTTGGAAATAAATAGCAAACAAAGGCAATCCAATATTTTGTCCCACACCCCAAAAAAACCCCAAAAATGCAGGGCAAAATAGAAAACAGACACAATATTAATAAAAAGCTTTAATATAACAGAGGTCACCTTAGCTGGGTACTTTTATCTAGCAACTTGGTAGATATTGTTGGTAGATTAAATTATTTCCTGTCATAGAGAGTGATCTTTCTTTTCTAGTCAAGCCACAAAGATTTAAGTTGTCCAAACATTCTGGCTTTTTTTTTTTTTTTTTGAGACAGGGTCTCACTATTCAATTCAGTCTGGCCTTGAACTCTCAGTGATCCTCTTGCCTCAGTCTCCTGATTGCTAGGATTACAGGTATGTGCCACCATGCCTGGCTTAGCTCTTTTGGCCATTAACTAGAAATTTCATTTTGTCTCCCATAAGAATATCTTAAGGCTGGGAAGTAATGCTAGAAATATGACACTGCCATGGGGTACTGAAAATGACCTGTTTAAGTAATGCACAAGTTCTTTTGCAATTTGAATAATTGATTTTTATCAGTACTGCTGATAAATAACTGGAGTGGCATCAAAGAACCTGCTGCTGGCCTGTCTTTGGAGGCATTTCCGAAGACACAGTATCTAGTACCCAGCTAAATATAAAAATAGCTTCTACAGTATCTTTAGGATTTAATCATGGTCTTTGCTTGACGACTTCCTGTGAAACATTGAGTATGAGTTGGTGAGAAGGTTAATGCTGCAGAAGAGTTCAATAATGAGCAGAATTTGTCACCTGAATTCCAAATACTAGTCTTAATTCCGCTTTATAGAACTACTGTTCCAAGGAATATACTACAGGAATTTGTCTACGGCATTTCTTTGATCCAGCAATCTATCCACTCATCTTTTCATCCAATAAATGTTTATTGAGTGCCCACTCTAAGGTGGAAGTTATTCTAGGCACAAGGCATAAAGCAGTGAGCAAAGGAAACTAAAATTCTGACTTCAATGAGCTTACTTGTAGTGGGGAAAATTCAATTAACAATCAGCATAACAAAGAAAATTAGTTGTATCAGAAGGTGGCTAGTACTAGAGAAAATAAAGGGTGAGTAAGGAAGATAGAAAATGTTCAGGGAAGGGTTGGAGGGTTAGTACTGAAGTAGGATGGCTAGGGAAGGACTTGTTAAGAAGTGATATCTCAGCAAAGACTTAAAAGAGTTAAATTAAGCAGGTGGAAAGCTGCTGAACAATTCTGGCAAAAGCCACAATCAGTATAAATGCGCTGACCTAAGGCTGGTTTATTCTCACGACAGAAAGATGCTTTTGTGGCTAAAACTAAAAGAATGAAGGTAAAGAAAGCGCAGGGCTGGAGAAGCCACTGGAGGGTTTTCAATAGATGAGTCACTTGATCTGATCCACATTTTGAAAGCCTTCTCTGTCATCAGCTTTGAGAAGCGCCTACTCTAGAGGGTAGGAGTTGGTGAGCTACAGCAAACTTGGGCTGTGCGCGTTTATGGCTGCTTTTGTGTTACATCTGCAGAATTGTAGAGCTGCAGCAGAGACTGCACAGTCTGCAAACTCTAGGACATACTTCTGGGCCTGTTATGGAACAAGGGTTCTAGGCCCTGCTGTAGGAAGTTAGAGGAGGCTAATGCAGTAATCTAGGAATGATACGACTGTGACTCGGAGAGGCAGGGGACACTGGTACAAAATGCTCAGATTATGGACATATGTTGCAGGCAAAACCAATGGCATTTTTTTTTTTTTGATGGATTAGGTATGGAATAAGAGAGGAAAAGGATGACACCAAGATTTGTAGTTTGAGTGACAGGAAGCTTGGAATTTGTGTAAGTCACTATGGAGTGCAGCTTGTCTGGGACAAGAGCAGTGGTTCAGTTTTGGACATGTCACAGTGACCACTCCTTTACTAACTTTATGAGGCTAGTCTGACACAGATATATAAAATCAACAATAACACTTAGAGAAAGTCTAAATAGAGGCTAATGTCATCCATGGACATATATGAGAAAACCTCAAACAAATGAGCAAATTGAAGTCAGCAATCGAGAATAAAAAGATAATATAGCATATACCCAGGTTGGGTTTAGTCCAGGAATACAAATCTTTTTAGCATTGAAAGATCAATTCATAAAATTTACCATTTTAATAGAAGTATTTATGGTGATCATAGTAGACTTAGGGAAAGATATGTGACAAAGTTTAACATCCATTAATAATAAAAATTTTAATATAGTAGGTACAGAAAAATACCTTCACTAATCTGATTACCGATCTCTACAAGAAAACTAGAGTAAACATCCTTGATGGTGAATGCTGAAAGCTTTTTTTTGACATCAGAAACAATGGTAGAGATGGCAACTGTCACCATTTCAAATTGAAATTTCTTTTTTTTTTCAAACTGAAATTTCATTGGAAGTACTAAGCAATGTGATGAGAAAAAGAAAGAAATGAGAAGTAATTGTCATTGTACATAAATGTGAATTACCTAGAAAGATCTACAGGCAAATACTAGAAAAAATAACTTAGTGTAAAATTAAATTTTAATTGTACCCTTTCAAACAACTGGAAAGTAAATATTTTAAATGTTATTCCATTTACGGTGCCATAAAATATGAAATACATAAGAAAAATTAAATAAAATATGTGAAAGACCTTTGTGAAGAAAATAAAACTTTCATTCAGACTTATTAGAAAAGACATAAATAAACATAACACACCTATAGATACGAGACTCAAGTACTGAAAATACTTGATTTTCCCCTGATAGCTCTTCAGAGTTAATTTATTTATATCAGGTAGGTTTTTATGTGACTCGTTCAAGATGATTTCAAAGTGTGTGTGCAAATGAAAAGGGCAAAGAAGATCTTAAAAACTCCTGAAGAAAAACAAAGTTACAGAACTTGACCTAGCAGATGTTAGGACTTATTAATGTGGTTAAGACAGTGTAATTTTGGTGCAGAGTTGGTAAAATTGACAGTGAAATGGAATATAAAGCTCTGAGACCAGTAAAAAATCTTTTTTTGTCATATTATATTTTTATATTTTCCTAACTAGACTCATTTAAAAAAATCTCATTTTCCAACTTTTGCTGATACATAGACATATAATTTACTTTTATGCTACTTTTGTGTCAAACGGCAGTACTAAACCCTGATAATTAATATATTTCCCGTTTGGATTTTTTACATGGGCGATCATGTCAGTTATGAATAACGACCTGCCAAGAGGGGCCCCCTAGGCATCCATCCAGCCCAGCTTCACGGCTGTGTGGACGAGAGCACAGCAACACACTGTGTGGAGGGAGGAGAAGAGAAGATGTGAGATACTCTATCCACAGAGTCCTTCCAGCAAAAGCTGTTCAAAGACAGCAAGATCTCTGTAACCTTAGCTTTAAAAAAGTGGCATGAGATAATAGTATGCCTCAGTAATTAGAAGGTAGTCCAAAGAGAAAAAGATCATATAAGGCACAAGCACAGTGCTGGGCACATGGTTGGCCCTCAACAAATACGTGTCTATGCCTGTCACCCCTCTTTCTACCCAGACAGAACTCTTCAGATGTGATGAGTGATTTCAAGTCTGTGTGAAGCAGTCTATTAATTCAGAGGTCCATTTTTTTGTGTGTGTGTATGTGCGTGTGGTTTTTTTTCTGGTACTGGGAATCGAACTCATGACCTTGTGCCTGCCAGGCAGGCGCTGTGCCACTGAGTTAAATCCCCAGCCCCCAGAGATCAATTTTATAATGAAATGGTAAATAAACTGCTTTTAACATTGTGCCAAGGAAAGTCATCTTGTCCAGATTAAGTGTGAGAGGGATAGTTTTCCAAATGACAGGAATTAAAAGTTACTGAAGATGATGTGTTGCATGCATGCATTAAAATGTCACAATGAAACCCAATATTCTGTATAGTTAATACATACAGATTCTATGTATAGGTATAATTTCCCTATATATAGGATAAAAGGTTATATACATACTAGCTATGCAGTTTGCAATGCTTTAAAAAACAAATCATTTATCCATGTTTGTAGGCAAACAATATTATTGTTAGGCTAGAAGGTAAAGTGAATTTAAATGAATTTTAAAGTGTTACAATATAGTATATAATAGATACAAAATATATTCATTAATAAATCAAAGTTGGAGTGCAGTGGAAGTAAACATCCACACGCTAGTATCAAAACTGGGTTCCGGTGTCACTTCCTGGAGGAAGACTGCCTGCACCTTTCTCCTTCTACATGGGGTGCTTGGCTTCAGCTTCCTGCCCTGCTTTCTCAATACTCAGTTGTGTCTTTTTCACACTCTGGTCAAACCATCCTTTTACTTCCCTGCATCCCTCACTAGATCATAACTCTTAATTGCCACTAAACTCTACTGCTTTTAATATGTGTAAAGCCTGGCATAGAGTAGGCACTCAATACACATTTGGATGAATTCAGGCAAAGGAACAACAGAGGAGATGGGCATTTTAGAAATTCTTTGAGACTCAAACATTCAAATATTTTATTCCTTCTTAACTATATGATGGCAGATAAAGGATTGAAATACATTTTTCTTTCCTTTATACTGAGACTAAATATTAAGGACTTCAATTTTTTCAGTAGTGCTTGGTTCAGGGTTGCACACAACCATTAAATGCCAGCTGAGTAAAACTCAGCAGCAGCAAGTAGATCTGTGATAATTTGACTTTCCCGTAGTCAACACCTTACCATGGCCAAACCATGACACAGTTTGTAGATATTCATGACCCCAAAACTTCCTGACACACTCTCTAGATGTGCATTAGGTCATGTTGGTGAGCAGAATAAATATCAAGTATGTAACAAACGTGACACCACTCCATATCATGCAAGCTTTGGGCATGTGGGTTAGCAAACTTGCAGCAGGGCCGTGTTCACACAAATGACAGGATTCCCATGGCAAGAGCCTTGAATTATGCAGTAAACTGTGAGATCAAGTATCAGTTGCATAGGATCTATCACCTAGATTCACTCTGGTTTTAAAAAGAATGCATCTAAAGAATAAGAAAATACTTACACAGTTGGTTGCATTGTTTCTCTGATTTTTCTACATGCTAGTAAGGATGCAGATCCTACTGTCTGTATAATTAAAAAAACAAACAAAGAAAGCTGCAGGCTTCCATGAGAGGATCGCTGCTTAAGGGTGGGTGAGTGAGGGCACAGGGTTATAGTGTACGAAAAAGAAAATCAAATTTGGCCACTGTTGAAGTTCCATCCCTCTTTGCACTATGAAATGTCCTCTAGCTCCAAGCCAGCCATGTAGAAATGGTTTCATCCTCTGACTGGAGAAGGAGCAAACCATAAATGGAATTTATTTACATTTAGGCAATAGTCCTAATTTTGTGGGTGTTGGTGTGTGGTGAGCATTATAATTTATTTTCAGTGCAAAGCAGAGAAAGGACCCCAATGATCTAGGGAAGAGAATGATAGTTCATGTATTATTTTAAAAAATAATTCTGTAATAAACAGTTGGAACCGTTTTCATCAATTATGACACCTAAGATAATAATGGTCTTCTGAGTTCTTTAAATAAAAATAAAACCAAAGGGAAAAAATTCTGAGGTAGTGTCTGAAAGTTACAGGACAAAGCCACATCCGTAACAAAGGGTGTCTTGGAAGTTAGGGAAGTGACTTTGTATGTGGGATTGTCCTTTTGAGCTTACACCTCATTTAAAACAACAGTAACACATCACCATTGTGTTTCAAGTTGAAAACACCATCAGATCTTTGTTTCCTTTGGTCCCCTTAAGATCAGTGTCATTACATGTGTAAAAATTACTTTTGTCTTTACTCCAATTGGGTTTATATTCAATAGGCCCGAATTAAAATCTATCCATCTTGAAAATTCAAGGCAAAAGCTAAAGACAGCCATTTGAAAACGCTCCACAAACAGCATGAATGAATTAACACTAAGACAAAAAAAAAGGCAGAGTGAGAGAGATGATCAAACAGTGTAAATCAGGTAGCGAGTATGAGACCAGTAATGAAATGCTTGCTATGTACTGCTCTGGAAACAAAATCATATTAGAAGTTGTTAGTAGAGAACTCATAGAGAGCACAGAAATCATAGAACTAGAAAAGAAGCCTTCAAAGATCATCTAACACTTGAACAACTGTCTCATTTTATAAATTAAACAAACATCTAGACAAACCGAGTATATAAAGGAATCTCAGGTAATGGCTGAGTTGAAAGTAAAACGAGCAGTCTCTTGATTTCAAACTAGTTTACAAAACTCAACTTCCATTTTAATAATGGTGTAGGCAGCATAATTACCCACAGAAAGTCAGATTCTTTCAGGTCACTGTTTGACATCACTGTAATAGCAAAGGGCTACTGCAGGCTCACAAGGTGAGCAGTACATCGTCCTATCCATTTAAGCATGATAATGTAGAACAGGAGTCCATCAGCATGTGGGGGATTTTATTTTTCAGTTTATTTTCAGTTCATGCAAATATGTAATTTTCCCAAGCTATAATAAAGATATCACTTCATCACAATAAATAAGGGAGTGGTAGGCATATCCTATCTAGAATTCTAGCTTCAAGAGCTCTAAAACAGGTTGTTTAGCAAGTCCCAGCTCACCTGCTCATGGAAGAAATATGCAGAAGAGTGAGTTAAATCAGGGAAGATTTCTACTCCTCAGTGTCAGAAGCTGCCCTAGGCTGCGGGCCTCTGCTGGCTGCTCTAAAGCACAAGGAAAACCTTTGGGGTACAGCGAGTGGAAGCTGCTTGAGGTTTTCATACACTTTCGGCCACTGAACCAACATGCGGCATCAAGACAACCCTCACTAGACATTTTTCTATATCTTAAGATACAGAAATTCTGAGGACTTTTAGAAATCATAGTAATCACTGTTGAAGGAAAGATCAGAATATGAAAGCTCAGGCATTAAGACAACGTAAGCAAAATACTCATATCTGAATAGAAACTGGCATAAAGCCTATTTGTTGAAAATGTATGTTTTTTTTCAATAATTCTACATTTCTTGGCATTATTTTATGCCTCATATATTGACACAGAAATACCGCAAATGAGTTCCAGGGACAGGAAATACTTAACGCAAGTATCTTTATCTACAAATCTCACCTGGAAATCACAATAGTGAAATGTTTTATTTCACCTAAATGTCTTTTCTTCTGGCAAAAAGTCTCAGTATGGGGCCAATGCAGACTCCAAAAATTATAGCTCATGTAATCAAGAAGCTTATTAAAAAAGTCAAGGTATAAAGAATTTTATAAATATAAATATTCTCTTGGAATATCAGAATATAAATCTTTTAAACACTTTTTTGTTTCCATTTTTAAACATTTCTAAGAGAATCATTTCTCTCTTGTTAAAGACCTAAAACATCTAGGCAAGAATATTTTTGTTTAAATAGATTTTAAAAAACATTTATCACCTAGGTTATGTTAAAAGTTTTTCTTAATGATGAGGTCAAGCAAAAAATGTTTTAACAAAATTCTGTGGATTAACACAGTGCCTAAATAGACTGATGGATATTTCCTAATAGTAAATAGCTTCTAAAGAAATTCATAGCTTCTAAAACAACTTTGCTATCATTTCATGACTAACAGTGGGGGTGCTCATATTATTTAAAACAATCCAAGATTAAAAGTCTGGTGACTATTGGTCTTATAGAGCACATTCCTTTTATAATGCAGGCTGTGTACAATCTAGTTTTAATTATCACTCTAACACCCTGGCTTGCTAGATTGATCAACACAGCACAGGCTTCTGGAAAATATGACAGAAAGAAAGGTATTCTGCCTCCAAACCTGTGACTAAAATGGAAATTTATTTTTAATGAAAAACAAAACAGTTTTAACCATGAGAGACGTGTAACAGAAAGAGGCTCACCTGTATTCTCCAAAAGTTCCATCATCTTCCTTCATGGGCTGGATTTCAGGATCTGCATGGGCATCTTCCTTTTCTTTAACTAAAAAATTTGAAATGGCATTATTATGCCTTGGTCTTGTACTTCCTCGTTCAAAGTTTAGACTATACTCTGAGATCTAACCAGTGGAAAATAATTCTCTACACAGGTAGATGTTGTATTACCATATATATTATGTAGCCATACATATATTTTAGTCATTTTGAGATATTCTAGTCATTTTGAGAAAATCTAATAGAATGAACACTTGTTGACAAAGTTGACTTTAGTCTCTTATCTGATGAAAAATTTTTTAACTTTCTAAGATTTCTTTCCTACTTTACCAATCTATTGATTAGTTATATTCAGGATAATAAACTTTTTTGGTAAATCTATTCTTTACAGGGTTCTTCTAGTAACTGAAGGAGAAATGGTCAGGTAAAAAAGAAGACATATTCATTGGACTGTCAAAATCAAATAAACTATCAACCTTATTGGAAAAGCAATGTCATACAGCACAATATCAAAATTGGGTTCAAACAATACTTCTGGGAAATTTCACACCCCACTTCCACTGGTTTTAGGTGCTATTTCAGTATGCATGACTTGTGTGGAGCCTAAGGAAGAGGACTTTCTAATGTCTTCAGAAAACAGATTAATTTGCTCCTCCAAATGCCCTATGATGCTTGACAATGTTTAGGTTACCTTTCTATAAAAAGGGATCAAAAATCATTTGAATAGAAAATCTAAATTTATAACTCTAAGATGATTATAATCTACACAATTCTTTTCAGTTCTGTTTTTTTTGTTTGTTTGTTTTGTTTTTCCAGTACAAGGAATCGAACTCACGACCTTGCGCTTGCCAGGCAGGTGCTGTGCTGCTGAGCTAAATCCCCAGCCCCTTCTTTTCAGTTCAATGGATAAATTATGCAGCATTGTACAGCAATTTTTATCATTCTTACCTGGATATTTGCCACCTTTGTTTCTTCTGATGAAGCAAACAATCAGCAAGATTAAGATAAGGAGAGCGACAGCACACATGAGACCTATGAACCAGCCCTGAGTCGCAATGTCCACCTGCCGACTTGCCATTGCTGGAAGACAAACCGAGGGGGTTGGTGGGAATGTGTGAAGAAGCGATGAGAATTGTGGTTGGTCTCTTGTAGTAAGAACCTGCCACAGTATATATGCTTTTATATATTTTATATATGCCACCAAATTGCAATCTGTCAGTGATCAATTGGGAATTACATAAATGCTTAACTTTGAAAAATCTTCTTTAAAAATATTCAAATAGAGAAATTCGAATACTAATGATATTAGCTGCTACTAAACCCTTCTAACAACTGTGCTCATAATTAACTATATATTCTTAATGAAAACATACTTCCAAGCCAATTAAAAATCTATTAGTTATAGGATAAATTGTATATTAAGTACAATTATAAAATATAAAACAGAATTGTTAAACAATAGAATGTATACATCTAGTGGAGTATTTTTCCTTCAAAGGAAATCATTTTTGGAGGCTAAAATATAATTATAACACAGATGCCATTTTTTCAAAGTGTTTTGGAAATCTGTTGAAGAAAAAAAAAAAAAGAAAATGGTCCACACAGGAAACCTGATCACATGAGAAAACCAGCCATCTTATTTTATGTAACACCTCAGTTCTGAGTAGAAATGCCTAAAACATCAATTTACCCTCAAAGAATCAATATTAGGGCTGGGGATTTAGCTCAGTGGCACCGCGCCTGCCTGGCAAGAGTGAGGTCGTGAGTTCGATTCCCGATACTGGGAGAAAAAAAAAAAGAATCAATATTAATTATTACTTAGAACTGACTCAAGACTGTAAAGTAGATCTTGACAAGTGGAATCATTATTTGAATAAATGACTAATTTGAAGAGAAAATACCCATTTGCATGTATACATTGTTTTTATGCCTTTATCTCTCCTTGAGTAAGTGAAAGGGAAGCCCTTATTCAAGCAGTCATAGTATGCAAAGCTCCTAGGAAAATCACAGAATAACTAGCATTTTTGGTATTACTCAAAAGTGTCAATCATATGGGACAAAGTGCAGCATCAATGGCTATTCAGACATGCCCATGCAGATCTGTTTAAACAAATTTTATGAATGCTTCATTAAAGGACTTCATTTTTCTCTTTTGCCCATAATCAAGGCAAAAAGTTTTATTCTTCTGACTTCATAATCATGCCTGTATCATGCTTTTAGTTGACTGAATTTCTTCTGAAACATTTCACATGGTTGGGTTAGATGTATGTGACTTCTCGATGCAGAAATAAGCATGGCTACACGTATCCCAGTCTTTCTGTATGTTGCAAAACAACATTTCCTAGTCTCTTTTTCTCCATACAAAGGAGAAAAACAAGATGATTAAAATCAAATGTGAAAAGCAATGTAAAAAAAGTCTGGAAATATGTTTAAGAAATAAAAAGAGAAGTGGAAATATATTAACTGGAGTACAAATCAAAGGCCAACTGCCTTCCCCCAGGAGCCCTTCATCCTTAGAGGGGTTTGGAGCTGTATCATAATCAGACACAACTGGAGCATGAGTATAGGCAGCTCCCCCTTCCATACGCATTCCATAGTCATCATGATGACGACGATGATGATGATAATGGTAACAACAATGACAGCTAACCTTTGGGGACCCTTACTACATGCTAGGCATTGTGCTCAGGGCATAGTCTCATTTAATCTTTACAACAATCCTTTGAAGTAGATATTAGGAATAAACCCATAGCCAGAGAGGGTAAACAGCTTGCCCAAGAGTGGAGATGGCTCCATTGAGCATGCTACTAACTATTACGCTCTATTGAAAACCCATGCAGGCATCAAATCTGAAAACTTCTGAACACAGAATAAAATGTTAGATGGACTTTCTATAGTGAGACATGTGAAAGTGTTTTCAAGGTCCATCATTACTTCCTCTTTGCCAATATATTTCCAAAATTCACACATAGTCTTTGTGTGCTTTCTCTTCAAAACGAAACCCAAAACGAAGCAAAGTCTCTTGAGCATTTGATTGAAGTTAAAGAGTCCTTGCTTTTCCCATGCTTAATGATTCACATCTTTGTCATAAATAATATCAACACTTACATTTTCCACCTAATTAAAGGCAACTGATTAGGGAAAAATGCAACAAGATGCTCAAATATTAGCACAGACTTTGTCTTACAAAGATGATGACTCCCAAAATTGAACTGGTGGCCTGTCCCTATGCAACTGTGCAAAAACTGGATATATTTCCTTGACAGCTGATGAATAAACATTCAAATTGACTTTGAATTTCTGCCTCCACGTCAAAGGAAAAAAGGTATTACATATTCTCTACTCCATTATTTAAAGTCAATTGGCACAGTAAATAGGTGCATGAGTGTAGGTGTGAATGCATGTGTGCACACCACACACACACACACACACACACACACGAAGTGCAACACAATTTGATATAAAACAAAAATTCTGAAAGTGAAAATAGGTGTACTGACTTGCCATCTATAAAAAAGGAACGTGAAGCCCCTCTAAATCAGCCTATCCACAAAACACCAACCAAGGTCATAATGTTGTGCAGACCACACACACATAGACAAGGACAGACAAAAGAAATCTATGTGTTTTTTCTTGTAGAAGCTGAGCTACAGTAGGTGGGTGTTAATAGGAATGGGTTGGGGACTTTACATGAAATTTTCTACAATAAAGTTATATACATGCACTACTTGAATAATCCCTAAAGTGGTAAATTAAACACATACAGAATAATAAGCATAGTTAAGAAGGGCAGACGAATGAAGTTTGCCTCATTGCCTAGAAGACAGCTTAACAACAGTCTTCTGCTCTTACATTGCTTGCTGTGCCATGGAGGAGCTGTGATCAGTCTGGGGTGTCTCTGAGGAAAGTGCTCTTGAGAACTCAGAAGCATAGAACAGACATGGAAGAAACAGAGTGAGAGACATGGCTACTATTTTTTACTATTCTATTTATAAAGAATCAACTAGGTATAAAAAGGTCCTGTTTGGCTTACATATTTAGAAGTGTTTAAAAAGAGAAAAAGGGACCTTGACCAATGTTTGGCAGCATCTGGCAAAAAAAAATGAATCTACTTTAATCTTTGGTGACGTCTGAGAAGGGACTCTACAACTGATGGACAGAGGTGAGAAAGGAAGAAGAAGAGGGCTGGTATGAATGAGAGGTCCCACCTGGAATATGGGAGAGAAGCGAAGTGTCAGGCATTGCCTATCATCCTGCTTTTCAGTGAAAATTAAGAATACACCTTAACAGTCCCAACTATAAATGGCACAGATGGAGTCATGTTAGGAAGACTCATGCAACAAGTGTAGAAGAAAAATTAAGTCTAGGTTTCCAAAATTAGCAGGACTCAGAGAGAAAAGCAGCTCACGAATGTAGAATTTAAAAGCTTCACCAAATGGTACGTTTTCATACTAAGTAATGATGTTCTTTGCCCTCCATGCCTAGCTCGGGGGAAGGAGGGGCAAGAGCAGAAGTCAGTGCCTTCTCTCTGGAGTTAGCTTCAGGCCGAAGGGTGGGGTATTGTAAAGCAGGAGGACAGGGAGTCAGAGAGACTCTGAGGAGAGGCATTCTAGAATGCAGACAGTATTTGCTCTTAGGAATGATATGTAACTAAGGTCACTAGACTTTAACCAACATTTATTCTTTTTGATAGTTACATCCATATACATGTACAAAGTGATGCCTGGTGGTACCTTGTCCTATCACTGTCATACAAGATTGGCCCATCCCTCGCTACCACTTGCCTTGAGACACCTGGCAGTTGCTGCTGAAACAGGAGGTGTCACACTATTAAGGGAAAGAAATTATCTAAAGGAGTTTCCTTTGGCTTGGAAAGGGACAGAATATGATACAAATTGGGTTTGAGGGTGAATCTGTCTCATCTGCATGTCCGAACTACATGGAGCCTCATTTCTGAGACAGCGTGTTCCCCTTGGGGTGTTGCCTCTGTGACTTTGTATGGCGGGGACTTCTGTTCTGGTGGGAAAGCCAGGCTCCAGATCCCTGCTCTACCATGATCCAGCTGTGGCCTGGGCAGGTTCCGCCCTTCTGAGTACCAATATGATGGGTCAGTGAGCAATAACGGTGCCACCTTCTAGGATTGTTGTAAGGACTGAAGGAGAAAACCCCTCACTCACCCGGTGTAGAGGAGCATTGACTGTTAGTGCTATTATTGTTACTGTCAATCTAGCTGTTTGCCTCCATGACCTTTTAGTATCTTGAAATTATAAGCTATCCATAACAAAAAGCTTGTAAAAAGTCAGGTGCAGTGGTACATAACTATAGAATGCTAGTATGTAAGCAGGATTCCAAGTTTGAGCCCAGCCTAGGTAAAGCAGCAATTTAGTGAGACTATCTCAAAATAAAAAATAAAAAGTAAAATTGGTTGGGATGGAGCTCAGTGTAAAGGCCCTGGATCTAATCCCATGTTCCAGGAAAACAAAAAGCAAAAAACAAAAAAACAAAAAACCCAAACCATAAAACCAAAACACCTTATAAAACTAATCACAAATTGATTAAACACATTTAATGCAGTGTTTTCTTAGAACTATGTATATAAATGGATATGAAAAAACAAGGAAAAGAAAAAATGGGGAAATTTTTTCATATAATATATTAGCCAATTGATATTTAAGTATGCCATTTGATAAGTTATTGAATATCACCTTTGGTTTTAGTCTCTTATTTTATTTTATTTTTTGGGGGTACCAGGAATCAAACTCAGGACCTTGCACTTGCCAGCGCGGTGCCATTGAGCTATCTCCCTGGCCCTTAGTTTCTTATTTTAAACCACTTATGGTTGCATATTTTTACAATAAGAAATGACTTAACAATCATAATACCATTTTTTTTTTGTTTTTTTTCTGGTACCCGGAATTGAACTCTCGACCTTGCGCTTGCCAGGCAGGCGCTGTGCCGCTGGGCTAAATCCCCAGCCCCATAATGCCTTATTAATAAAAGACACCACAAAATTCATTTTGCTTATTGTTTCAATGGGATACGTATACTTCCTCAATATGCATGAAGTGACTGATTACAAGATGAATCTATGAGCCATAAAACGAGCATGTGCCACACAACCCTCGTGTAAACAACCAGGGATTGTTTTCCATCTTGTGAGCAAATATGAATATTCTTGCATTTGACATGAATATTCCTCTTTACTTTGAAAAACTTTTACTTTTTTACTGGTACAGTTTGTTCATGCTCACATAACAAATACAGGCAGTCAAATCTGTTGTGATAAAAATATAACATTTGAATTACATAACTTCTTGTTCCACACCAACTTAACAGTATTTATATCAACCATCTAGCCAAATTGCAGGGTTCTGCTGGGTTGTAGTCCATTTTGACATAGTTATTTCAACTTTAAAAGCATTTCAAAAATTTTAATATTCAATATTGAGGGAAATTTCATGTATGTAAATTATATAAAAATCAAATTACTTAAATGATATTAAACTCATTTTTAAGTCTGTACTTTAGAACAGATTTTGGCAATAATGTGCTTAGGAGATAATTTGCTTGACTCTGTAATTCATTTGACATACAGAGCCAAAGACAATGGAAAGCCAAACTCCCAACCCAACAGGGCCCTGCAGAGAGACATTCATGGCCCTACCCATAATATAGCTTCACCAGCCTGTCTCCAACTAGAGTGGCTGGTGGCTTCCACCTTTGAGCATCAGCCAGAACTGGTGTGGTGTGTGCCTCACCTGGGCCTGTCTCAAACACAGCCTCTGAACTCACAAAACCAGAGTCCCCCTCAGCACCAACTCGAACTTTGTATGCTGTTCCTGGCATTAGACCCTTTAACCCAAAGAAGCTTCGAGAACCATTTACAATTTCTTTTCTCCATTCTTCTTTGCCTATGGAAATTTTGCAAAAACAACAAATTTGAACATTTTAAGGGACTAAAAGTTACTTAATGCTTCAAGAAAGGAAAATTCTTCATAAGTGAAAGACAAAATCTAGGATGCTTAGTTATCATTTTAGACTATCATAAATGTAATCATATCAAGTAGGTCAATTAAATTAAGACCTACATGAAAATATACTCAAATAAAAAATTTACTGGATATAAAGATTCCATGTTAACTATATATATATTCCCACTGTATTCTTTTTAATATAAAGGAACCTTCTTCTTCTGACTCTATATTTTTGTGGGGGTCAGGTACTAGGAATTGAACTCAGGACCTTGTGCTTGCCAAGCAGGCACTTGTGCCACTGAGCTACATCCTTAGCCCCTTGAAGCTTCTTCTTCTGTACCTTGTCTTACAATGCTGCTGAGTTTCTCTAGAGATGTTTATAAAAAGAACCATTATACATTAAATAGCATAAATCAACTATGGGAATTATTTTTTAGTATTCACAGCATGAATCTTTTGGTAAACTCCAATTTATAGATTCAAGCTTTCCTAAGTATTGGTTCTTTTAAAAGGATAGTCATTTCTGAAGTAGATGTCTTTGTCAGATAAAGGTCTAAACAGAAAGTTGGGCTACGTTCAATATTTTGTCAAATATTTGCTCAAACATTCATTGGTAATCCAGCTCATTATCTGTAGCATATTCTTCATTAAGGAAGGGACACTAGGTCTCTGTAAACTGTTGAAAATTAATGCTACACCATCTCCCAGTAGATGTGGCTGGGATGGTAGTACAGGGCCTGACTTGGGTCAAAACACCCAAATGTAATAGTTGCTCCTATAAAGCTTTAATTTTCTGTAATTTCTTGTAAGATTCTTGCAATAGTTTAGGTAACATACTCTCAAGTCAGTCTGATTTCTACTGTTTCACAGCCCAATTTGCAAAGCCTTTTATCCTTTCTTACTTGTACTTACAAATTATTCACTACTACTTATTGTATGTTTTGGGTACAGAACCAATTTAAAGTACTATGATATGAAAAATAACATCTGAAGGGAGCTTATGTGCTTTGTTATCAACACCATGAAAAAAGGAGACTCCTAGTAATGGTTCACTGTACTTTTTAAGATAATTCTTTTTTTTTTTTTTTTTTGGTTTTTCTCCAGTACCGGGAACCAAACTCACAACCTTGCACTTGCCAGGCAGGCGCTTTTGCCACTGAGCTAAATCCCCAGCCCCTCTTTTTAAGATAATTCTGATTCACTTAATTGGGTTGAGATACTTTTCAGGATGATTCACAGTAAATCTTAAAAATGTTCTTAATTTCATGAAATGTGTCCCCCAAATTAAAAGCAGGGTAATGAAATTGTTTCTTACTGCCTGCTACACCATATTCAACATAAAAGTTCACATGCTCTGGTCCCTCATATTTCCAACTGATATTGGCAGAGGTCTCAGCAGCTGCAGCAGTAATATTGCTGATCCTGGGATTTACTGCTTGAACTAAATATACAACAGAAAAATAAAACAAACAAACAATCACATTGCAGCACCATACATGACACAGAGAATAAACTTAAATATTGTGAAACTGTACAAATAAAATGATATTAGAATTTACTGTTAGAATCTGGGGCTCACTCATACTTCACTTTTATCACAGGAAGGTTTTTCATTTATTAAATTACAGTATTAGGAAATAATCAGATATAGTTATATATACTATTAGAGTTCAGGAGTCCTAGTATAGGGTTCTGAACAATGTAGACTGTGGTCCATTGGATATGGTCCCAGGAATCATCACAGTCTTTATTTACTGATGGATGACAGAGGCTGTAGAACAATCCCAGGCACAGAAATTGCTATAGAATCAGAAACTTCCAGGCAAAATCCAATACTACGTGGCTACTTTTAAATTCTATTTGTCATTTCAGTGCAGGTCTTAAAAAACTGTGTTGATGTGAGAAAGAATGCTCCTTACAACAGTGGCTTTTGATCTGTTTTGAGTCACAGACATTGAGAGCATGAGGAGCTGAGAAACTCCTTAGAGAATGTTTGGATGGTTAGAATATGCTGGAAGAAAAGCTGCAAAAGGAATTGCCAAGTCTGCTTATCAGAAGTTGAGAAACAACAGACAAAAGGAGTAGGAACTATTTTACTGGACATATCACAGGGAGCAAGACAATCTTACCTGTTAAATATTGCAGAGCATTTCCTGAAAAACTATAACACAACCTAGCTAGCTGCTTAAAAATCTGAAGAATGGTGTGTATAAAGCACTATATATGCCTGCTAGTCAGTAAAGACAGCATCTAAAGTCAGGAAAAATGTTATTTTAATATCCTGAGGCTGACAATTCTATCAGCCCTACCTCAATATCTTCAACTAAAAATGACAAATCTACAGATATAATGACTTCTATAGTTAAAAAATAAGATCAACTTATTATTCCAGAGAAAATGTACTAGGGTAATAAATCAGAAAGAACGAATGGGATTACTCAGATACTCAAATTAAATTATAAAATTTGTTATACAATTCAGAAGCCAAACACCTCCGCTGAAACAAATGTAATGAAGTAGCATTTCTTAGCCTCAAAAAGGAAAGTATATTGAAGAAGCTAGATAATGCAAGTGACCTCTACAATATAATTCAACAACATATGTACATTTTGTGCCCCCCCCCCTTTTTTTTTTTTTTTTGCTAAGTTCAGGGAAATAGCAGAGAGAAAAATTTTTATTGAATTATGCAGAAATTTAATTTATCTTAGTTTATGTTCCTTACTAAAGCTTAAACTCAATTCTTAAAGAAAAAGATAATGCTAGGAATATAATCAACAGAGGAAGTCATATAGACATGTGTAAAACATCAATTGCAAAGAACTTTGGGAAATCATTTTTTAAAATTAATTTTATTGGTAGATTTTAGATATACGTAATGACAGCATTCATCATAGGGAATTTGTACCCATACATGATATATCTTCATTCTTTTTCCCCCAATGCTCTCCCCTTCCTTCAACCTTGACAAACCATTTTGTTTCCTTTAAAAATTGTGGAGTAAAAGAACTGAGGAATTTAGTCTTGAAGTAATTATGCAAGATGGCCAAGGCAGAACCATACCTAAGTATTTTGAACAGAAGACTATTTAGTCACTTCTGTTGTGGTAGTTTCTATCAATGTTCTCTTTACTTCCTGAAGTTTTTTTCTACACTTTTAATTTTTATTTTTTCAGCTTTATTAAAATAAAACTAGTACCTTAAAAATATGTCAGCTCTCCCATGTCCACTGTAGCATTATTCATGATAAACAAGACATGAGAATTCAGCGTCCACTGACAGATGACTGCATATGGATTAATGGGTATATAAAAAATGGAGCATCATTCAGCCTTAAAAAAGAAAATCCTGCCATGTGCAACAACATGGATATACCTGGAGGACATTATGCTAAATGAAATAAATCATACCGAAAAGAATATTGTATAATCTCACATGTATATAAAATTTTAAAACATCAAACTAGAGAAATAAGAGTATTATGGTGGTCACCAGGGGCTAGGATTAGAATAGGATGGATAACTCAAACTTTCAGTATAAGATGACTATTTTTAGAGATCTAATGTATTATACACTATAGTTAGTACTAAAGTATTGTGTGCTGTAAATTTGCACTTAGCTTATCTTTAAAGGCAACCAGATAAGATTTATGATTTAGTTTTATCATAGAGAATTCCATCTTCCTCGGCTTTAATCCCCACTTGCTCGCTTACTCACTGAGCAAACACCCCTTGAGCTGCCCCCTATGATGCGGCAGACAAGGGGACCCTTATGGCATTACTCATCAGGGCTTCCCCAGCCATCTCCCACTGTCTGCCTCTCCCTACTGTGAGTCTTTCTCTATAGACACCCAGCAGTGTATGGAGTTACTGTATTTTAGCTTCCTAAGCTACAAATCTGACCCAGACTCCTCCCTGTTAAAGATGTGGACAGCTAACCTCTGCCTAGAGGTAAATACAAATCACTTAGCAAGGCATTCACAGCTGCCCATCCAGCCCCACCTGCTGCTCCAGTCCCAACTCAGGGACTTCTCTTTTCCTCACACTCTACTCTGCAGCCAAGCTGGATTACTCACACATTCTGTGTGCTTTCCAACCCTGGCCTTTTTGCTTATGCCCTTACCAAGACTTACTCCAATTCCTGATTCAGCTGCCAAAATACACAGGGTTCAAGGCCTGTCTTAATATTATTTTCTTTGGGCGGCTTTCCCTGATCTTGTTTGGCAAAATAAATAGTTCACTGTTCTACGTGCAAATAGCATTTTGTTTACAATACTAGTTTAGCATCTCTTCCTTGCCAGATTTAAAGCATGTCAAAAGCAGGGACAAGCCCGGCATGGTGGTGCACACCTGTAATCCCAGCACTCGGGAGGCTAAGGCAGGAGGATTGCTGTGAGTTTGAGACTAGCCTAGGCTACAAAGCGAGCTCAAGGCCAGCCTGAAATGCATAGCGAGACCCTGTCTCAAAAAAGGCAAAAAAAAAAAAAGAAAAAAAAGAAAGCAGGGACAGTTTTACTATATTGATACACAGTATCCTAAAAAAGAAAAAAAAAGGCTACTTCATTTTACGTGCCAGGGAGACATTAGTTGTTGAACTGGTTGAAACTTCTAGGCTTCTATGTAGTTTTTGTTGTTGGTGTTATTCAGACTAAATAAAGATGGGAACTGTGAGTTTGAAATTTTTGTTTCCTGCTTATTTACATTAGTAAAGTAATCTAGTGAGAGTCAGCTCATGGGAGGACTCAGCATTGGAAGATTCTCAGGGCCCTTTTCTGCTCAGTCCTAACTGGTTGCCCACAGTAGGTTGCTTATAAGGTCAAGAATGCAGATTCTGCCCCTACCTTACTAGTTAATCTTACCTTCTTCTATCCAGGTTAGCTATCCTAAAAAAGGGTCCTGATGGTTTCTCTCAAGGGCCCAGAGTCAAATTTCAAAGGTAAAGTAATAGGATCCATCAGGAATACTGGGAGCATAACTCAAGTCAATTACTGGCATGTTTTGGTTCATTTTGATAGATCCCTTTGCTGACCTAGTTCCAGAACCTCAGACTCTGAAATTATTTAGAGCCATAGAAATTTAACAAATATATCCAAATAACTATAAATCTTACATAAATATTAAAGGCTTGAATCAAACAAACAAATTAATCATTATTAGACTGAAAAAAATATGGAAGAAAAAAAGCCCAAGATTACAAATTATGCTTGATCAGTTTAAATCTTACCATGGGAAAATATTATTATTTTATGTAAGAAAAATTTGGCTAATGTTGCACTATGAGAAGAAACAATATTGAAAATGAGGTCAGATTTAGCTTTTTCTTTTTCTTAAACATTATTCCTCTTCTCATCTGAAATCTGTCAGATTTTATATTGGGGAATTGATGAACTTTTAGATACTTCATTTTTTCTTGTTCTACAATCATAAATAATTCATAATTCAATTCAGTAATCTCAAATGGTAGAACCTACACCTAAGAAAGATTTCTTTTAGTTTTAGTTTATCAAGAACAGGAGGTGATGGTTGTTCTGGGGGACTCAAGTCCTCTCCTGCCTTGCCCTGTCAGCAGAACATGCAGACTGCTTTGCAGCAGCCTTGCTGAAGGAGTGTCCCTGCCAGCCTTGGCACACTGTGGAGACACTGTGCACCAGGTAGGACAGGAAGCCAGCTCACTGCAGGCCTTCCACGGAGTCACTGTAAAATGACCCATGATTTTAGCTGATACCTAACCCATAAAAAGAAGCATACATACAAAATATCTTTTACATATTTCTACAATATTTTGTAGAAAATTTGAACTTTTCCAACTTTGTCCTTTTAAGTCAAAAACGCAACTATAATATTATTAAGATTAACCCTCTCCCCCAAAAATGTGAAACTAAGGGAGAAGGGCAGCACAACTGTTGTGCTGGGGGAGTGAAAATGGTCAAGACACTTTAAGTGTATGTACAAGTCTGCCAAAATGGAAGTCGATAATTTGTCTAACCAATAAGAAAAGAAAAAGAGTAGGAACAAGATTACTAAAAAAAAAAGGGGGGAGAACAGTTTTATTTAATCATACTGTCGTATGTACATTTTTTTTTTTTTCTCGATACTGGGAATCGAACTCACGACCTTGCGCTTACCAGGCAGGCACTGTGCCGCTGAGCTAAATCCCCAGCCCTGTCATGTGTACATTTTACAATTTAGCAAGGCTCTGACTATAAGCAAATTTCTAAGAAAACAGAAAAAATGTATCAAGCCTAAACTCACAAGAGTTGAATAATTCAAGGCAAAACTCTTGCTGTTCTTGGTCTTCTGTTCTTCACTCTTGTTTGAAGAGTGAGGATTTGCTCTGTCAAAGCCCAAGAAAAGCCCTGACTGTGACACACTTCCCTCAAAAAGCCAGGGGCAGGGGCTCTGCTGCTCTGAGTGGCTGACCGATAGCCCAGAGTGGGTCAGAGACTGGGGGCTCTCTGGTATTGCCACAGGCAGAAGACATCTTACAACTTATCAAGCACCATGCTTCCAAAAGTCCTTCTGACACAAAGAGCTGCTGTTGCCTATGACTCAGAAGGGGAAGGCTTGAGCAGTCTGGTGGAGACAGGGTGGAGGAACACAGCTGAGCAAAGCATGCAGGCTAACTGGAACATGAGTCACTGATGGGCAAAGACCTACCAAATCACTTCTGGGGTGTTACACTGAAATTTCAAATGGACAGTGTTGTGTAGTGCCAGGAGGGTGTACACTGTATGTACGAGGAGTGCGGCTAAATCCAATTACAAGGGGAAGCTCAGTTGATTTAGTTTCCCATGGGCTGTTTTCATAACAGGACTAAGAGTTTTGAACTCCTGACATGTGGCACGGCCATACAGAGGATCTGTGACAAATTGAGAGTTTTGGTCTTGTCTGACTGAGCCAAAATCATATCATTAAAAGCTAAGATTAGGATTTGCACCAAGGATATAAGTCTTGACAAAAATTTTTTTGGAGAATTCAATCTGTGCTTGCTACTTGTACAAACGACTAAAAATTAATTTAAAAGCCATGATCAGCCAAGATCTTCTCCTTTTGGTGGTTCCAAGCATATTTTATTTTCTCTTTTTTACCCATGCTGCACTTCCCCACATTTAACATTGCATATTCATACATGTATAAAGTCATGCAGATGAGTTATTTTACCTTTGCCTGCACCTACATCAGGTGGAAGAATACCAGCTTTGATGAAGGGAAACAGAAATAGGACACTATATAGTTAGATGTAACACACCCATGAGCATGTATAGCGATACAAGAAAACACTTACTAAAATGCTAAGGCATGCAAGAAAAATGAGGGTACCACATCAGGTACAGGGGACAAAAATATGTCAGTGTCCCCAAACTTCTCCAATATTCAAATCCACATATTATTTAAGGTGCATTATTCATTATCTAGTATATAAGAAGACTTAAATATATTTTGAACCAAATTTTACATTGAAATGTCATGGAAGATAATCGGACGAATAATCTTTAAACAATTTTACAGTTTAGAGACATGCAAAACCAGAAAGTTTTTCACAATATTTTTGATAATTTTCATTGAATCTAAACATTTCAGGATGCTTTTTAAAAGTATGAATACTTACGGAGGTTATTCTGGTTTCTCTGTAACAGATGACATACCAAAATATAAGGCTCCTTATTCTAACACAAAATAAATGTACTCTTTAGTGACTATTTTGATGTTTTACTAGAAAACATTAACCAATACATGGACTGGCAAATTATATTTGGTGAATTAGGACCATAAGTAGAATTATGTAATTATATATGTCTGTGTGTTCATACATGTGTTCATTATATGAGTCAATATGTGTATATGTGTATAAAGTTATGTACAGAAAAAACATTGCCTTGGACTTTAAATTCAAGTGTGGTAGATATATTTTCTCACTTCTACTCTAATATTTTAATATAAGTTTTAAAATCTCACATGGAATTGAAAAAATACCAAAAAGTCATTCCAATATAAACTAAATAACTGATTTTACTATATATTGAGAATATATATATGTATACATATATATATATATATATATATATTACAAATAAGTATTTGTGTAGGTAAGATGGATACTCCATGGTAAGTAGGAAGAGAAAACACACTAAAGTTAAAGATTTTTATTTCAGGATACTTATAATTGTATGAATTTCATACATACCCATCTTACCTTCATCCACAGTTGTTATTGCTTCCTCTGTAATTTGACTTCCTGGTCCTACGGATGTTTGGGCATAGAAATAAAACTTATACCGAGTGCTGAAATTTAAATTTTTTAAAATCCAGCGTGTCTTGTTGGCAGGAATTTTTAAATCTATCAGAGGGCCTAATTCATGTGTGCTGTTTACTGTGAATAAGAAATAATAAATAAGTGCATTCTTCATTAATTACAACAAGAATATTGTAAATATTTGTGTCAACCAAAAATTGACACAAATGATTTATAATCCTGCTCATTCTTCACTTAACATAACTGATAACCGTATACAGGTCCTATAATGTTCAAATATACAACATAATATAACATAACACAGCAAGGGGGGAATATATTCTCCATTTGCTTATAAACTAGGGGAATTTTATGATTGAATCACAATAGTATTTTTTTCTCTGCTTTTGCAGGTGGAGCCATATACGGTATTGTTAAATAACTTCAAACCTTTCCTTTAATAGTATTGTGACAAAGGAACCTCATCTTGGCATTTTCTATTTACAGATAATGCCCACCTAACTTAATGAGAGGGTTCTCCTAAATGCCAGACTTTCAAAAGTCTGCATATTGTACATAGTACTTAATTTTCAGTAGCATATATATTGTTTTCCTTTTAAAAGATTTTATTTGATTTATTTTCTTTTAAAAATATTCTTTTATTTATTTTATTATTTTAAAATATTTTGGAATAATATTTGAAGGCATATGTATAGATTCGACAAATACAAAGAAAGAACAAGCTTGTGTTTTAGCTAACAGTAAAGTTTTATTTTTAACTCTGCATTTGTCTTCCCCTTCTTCCAATAACTTACTTGGCTGATATTTTAGGGTGTACTCTGTCAAAATGCCATTTGGGTGGCTTGGTGGATCCCATTCCAGAGTGACAGAGTCCAGTGTGGGATTCACAATCTTCAAAGATGAGGGAGCACTGGGGACTTCAATGAGAACATGTAGTTAATACAAGTTTCTAAGTATTCAAAATATAGTGAAGAGACATATTTTGCCACATTTATACAACTGATCAAAGATTTGGTTTTCAGTGACTTGCTCTGGATGCTACTGAAAATACATGAATACAAATCTGTGGCAGGAACCAGTTTATTCTCGTCTTCTGTCACCATTTCCTTTTAAATTTATTAAAACCGTCCTTTCAAAATACATAAAGACTGCCTTTCTATGGACCCAAATTAAATACATTTAAAGCAGACAAGAATTGATTTATAAATAGTGTCCAAGTAAAAGCAAGCTGAGTATTAAGTGAACCATTCTAACCAGACCTTTGAGTGGAAGCAGCTGTGTTCTGGGCCATCAAGCAGTTCTCCCCAACAAACCAGGTGTCTCCAAACAGCAAGAACACCCTGCCTGCTGGGCCTTGGGCCCTGGCCAGTTGCCCAGTTGCAGAGCCATTCATATCTCAAGAGCTGACAGCTGCACAGTATCTGGGGGTAAAAGACAAGAGCCCCAGCGCTGGCAAACCTGAGGCTCTGGAGAAGGCCTGGGGGTGGGGGGCGGGGCTAGGTTTTCCATGGCAGAAGCTGGCAAATTGCCAGGGAAACAAACCTGGTCTTTTATTCACTTCCTTATGAGGGTCACGGCCGGGGGCAGCTCTTCCTCAGTCACCAGATACCCTACCATGTTCCCTGGAAACTCATTAGTGATATCACTGTCCTTCTTCACTCTAGCCAGAAACCAAGGGGTCAACTTGGACTTCTCCCTCTGCTCTTTCCACTGTCTTCTGGGACACAATTCCACCTCCTTAATTCCAAAGATAGCCATTCCCCTGCCTGTCCCTTACCACTTCCCTTCCTTTGCCTGGACCTGCAATACGTTCGTGTCTTCAGACAACCACTTCCTCTCTTCTTTATCTTAACCCTCTGAGCCATCCACAGGACCAGTGTGGCCTCACTGATGAAAGCCTCCAGTGGGAGAAGCCTGACCCTCCAGGCAGTAATGAGACTGAGGTCAAGAGCTAGAACTGGGGCTGTTGAGCAGCCACCAGCCTCGTGAGCCAGCCCACCCTTAACCAGGGGCCAGGACAGGGTGTGTTTGTGAACTACTTTCAACAAAAAGACCGAAGAATTCCACAGAAGGGATCTGCCCCATCATCATGGCTGGATGGTGTAAAGTTCCAAACAGCGAAAGACCATTTTAGTGCCTTTTAAAAATCTCTACCTTACCTCATGGCCCCCATTCTCCCTCACCCAAACTCTTGTGTCTGTTTTGCCCAAACTCTTCCACCAAGGTATTGCTGAGTCTTCCTTGCTACCTCCTGCAGTGGCCATACTGTACTTATAACACTTTTTCCTTCCCAACCCATTAGGTCAAGACTGCCAACCTTCTACCTCAGCTCAGCATTGTAACAAATGATGAAAGCACGTGGGAAGAGAAGCTGCAGTGGTCAGCTACCTCTCAGAAATATTTGTTTCCAGGCCTTCTTAAGTATCCCATTTAGTTCTCACACTTTTCAGACGAGGCCACTGAGGCATAGAGAAGCTACAGAATGAACGCGCCTTGGGTCAGAAAACTAAAGACTTGAATAAATGTAAGTTCAGCAGTGGGGAAAAAAATTTTAAGTGAAAGGAAAGGGTGTTTTAGGGCAGCATTTTGGGTTCTAAAGCCTCCAATATACCTTTAGGCTGCCACATGTGAATGACATTTTCCCAGCTTTGTATGTGATATGTTCCTCTATGGGAAGATCACACTGGACTCTCTGAATATACTTTACCAGGAGGGCCCTCCTGTCACACACAGGCTCCCAGGCCAGGCCATGTGTTCCTGGATCTCAGAGCCACATTCACTCCGTACCTCCTTCAGGAGTGCTGAAGGCTCTGTCGGGGCTGGCCGGGCCCTCCCCCTTCCCGTTGACCACACGGACATTCAGCGTGTAGTGGCTGAAGGGCTCCAGCCCGGGCAGCATGCCGTGGGTCTTGCTGCCCTGGAAGGTGAGGATCTTCTTCTCAATGTGCCGTCTGTTTCTTAGGGAAGAACTCTGTGCCTTCCAGTAGTAAATCTGGAACAGCAAGAACTGAAGTCAGGGATGCACAAGGGAACACACAAGGTTCTTCAGGTTAACAACCTAAAACAGTCATTTTCCCAGAAAATTCCCTTGCTGCATTTTAAAAGAAAACTAGTTGCCAAACAGGTGGATACTGATTCTGAGCAAGAGGATTAGAAGCCCACAGATAATGAGGAAATTAAGATAACATGACAAAGCTGGGCTATACTATTCTGTTGGAGGAGTGTGGGTGAAATAAATAAGAGATCCATATGGTTCTCTCCAGAACACAAGGCAAATGGATGACAGCAAAAAGGATTGAAGTCTTTTACATGTATAAAAGATTCTAAAAATAAAACTACTGCCCAATGTTAACTACATGTTCACATATACTATATCATTTAGCTAATTTTAAATACCACAGTGAGGCTTTTCTTATTATTATTCCTATGGTAGAAGTGAGCCTTTGGGCTCGTCAGTGGCTTTTCCAAAGCTACAGAGGAGCCTCCACTGCATTGTAGGGCTTTTCCACTAAGCCTGTCTGTATCACTTAATTAAACATACTTATTTTTGTATTATATTATAGGTGCAGGTTTTGGAGAGATGGACAGGGTATTTTTCAGGAGAAGTGAACTCATACCCAAAATGTGGCCACTATCGGGGCCCCAATGATGCAGTATTGTAAGTGACCTAGAGAGGTTAGTTTTAACAAATTAAGGTAGTATGTTTGTGCACATGGGGTGCAGTTCTTTGGATGTTTGTCAATCAAAAATCTCTGAATCAATCTTTCTGTGCTTACCAAAAGCAAAGCTAATTGATGTTCATAACTGATGTTCATAAAAATGATGCAGTTGGGGATACATAAACATAATCTGAATTATTTTTTGAATGTCCATATTATTAGGATAGCTTTGTATGTTCAGCACATGTGGTCCATATTACCTTAAAGCTAAGTGCAATTTGTTATACTTTAGTTCTTTAAAAATTAGTTTTCCTCATTTTGTACACATACTGTTTAGTTCACAGAATTTTAGATGATCTGTGAAAAAAAATGGAGAAAACATTTCTTTTCTCTTTTTTTTTTGGTTTTTCTCCGGTACAAGGAACCGAACTCACGACTTTGCGCTTGCCAGGCAGGCGCTTTGCCGCTGAGCTAAATCCCCAGCCCCCTCCTTTCTCATTTTGAATGAGTAACATTTCAAATTACCTCTAGCCGGGGTTCTTTAGATGTCAATCTGCCTGAGGCAAGAAACAAATGAACTCGATATCAAGAGTTCATCAAGAGATGAAAACACAGTTCTCAGATGAAGAAATACAAATGGCAAACAAATATATGAAAAAATGTTCAACATCATTGGTCATTTGAGAAATGCAAATTAAAACAACACTGAGATTCCATCTCACCCCAGAAAGAATGGCATCATCAAGTCAACCAATAACAAAGTCTGGAGGGGCTGTGGGCAAAAAGGAATCCTTTTCCACTGCTGGTGGGAGTGCAGACTGGTACAACCACTATGGAAATCAGTGTGGAGATTCCTCAGAAAACTAGGATTAGAGGTCCCATTCCACCCAGCTATTCCCCTTCTAGGTATTTTTCCAGAAGAACTGAAAAGATCATACCACAGCGATATATGTGCACCCATGTTTATAGCAGCACAATTTGTCATAGCTAAATCTCAGAAACAACCCAATGCCCATCAGCTGAGGAACACATAAAAAAGATGTGATATTTTTATAAAATGAAGTATTACTCAGATATAAAAAAGATAAACTTGAGGCTTTTATAGGAAAATGGATGCAACTAGAGACCATACTTATAAGTGAAATAAATCAGACCCACATGTGTAAACTCCGTATTGTCTCCCTAGTGTAAGAACCTGAAAGAATAAATAAAACCCAAAAGGTACAATAGATATTGTGAAAGGGAAAGAAGTTGCTCAAAGGGAAGGAACAATTTGAATGAGGGAAAGGAGAAAAGAAAGAAGGGAAAAATATATATGGATACACAAGAGTAGCTTGGATAATTGTTCTGCTGATGTTTATTGGTTTATTGAAAGGACAGTTAATGTTTAAATTTTTCTTTTCTGACCAATTTTACATGATTATATCTGGTAATCTGAACAACTAATTTGAAGACAACAATATACAGTATAACAACCATTATTGAATCCCTACTATCTTGATTAGTGAAACTCTATAGTGTCTAAAAGGGTTTTTTAATTATTTTTTATTCTCTATGTTTGATCAATCTTGCATTCTTACTTCTGGTAATCTAAGCAACTTCGTTGAAGATAAAATATGTAATGTAACAACCATTGTTAACTTCCTATCATCTTGTTTTGAAATTTTGCATCATTTTTATTGTTTTTGTGTTGTTTTGTTTTTGTCTTGGTTGCTGTTACTCTGTTTTCTTTTCTCTTTAAAATGAAAAAAAAAGAGTTCATCAAGAGAGGAGCAACATTACTCCAACCTCATATATGGTGTGTGTGACAAGTGGCATTCGTCAAAGCCCTGTTACTAAGGAAAAATGTGATATGATGCCCTTTACTTGCCCGGTAGCCTTGCAGGTGTCCTCGGATACTTTTCAGAGGCACCGGGTCCCAGTGCACCTCAGCCAAGGTACTGTTCACCACACTCACACGCACATTTCCGGGAGCTACCATTGGGACTGCGGAAAGGACAGGGCAGGGGATAGAAGAATCAATGTAATTTTAAATTTCATTCAAATATCACTATCTATAATAATCTTTACTTGAAGAATGCTCCAGCCTCCTATTCTATAGAATCATATTCTATGGCTTATTAAGGGTTGACTGCAGAGTTTCCTTCCTTCCTTCCTTCCTTCCCTACTCCTTTCCTTCCTTTCTTTTTTTGGTTAACTGTTCCTTTAACTTTATGAGCACAACTTTTTTTTTTTTTTTTAAGATAATCTCTTTAATATTCTGAATCTCTATTTCTTACTTTTTTGAGGTGCTGGGATTGAGCCTAGAATGTGTTCATGCCAGGCAAACTCTACCACTTAGCTATGCTCCAACCCTGAATCATCTCTGTTTCTTGCATGGCATGCTGTTTAAATTTAGAAAAGTTTGCAAATATAGTTGCTGCCTCCATCCCTTGCAAACTTAAGCACCTCTGGAAATAGCCTTGGTTTGTACCTTGGCAGGTCGTCCTGCTGGGGAAAAGCAGAGAGGGAATGGCATGAGACACTTACGGTCTTCTCCAGAATGTCCCATGACTACAGCTGGCTCCGGAGCAAACCCCACAACATTCAGGGCCTGAACTTTTATCAGGTATGGGACAAAGGTCGGTGTGCCAGAGACAATATACTTGGATACGTTTGCCACAACCACAGATGTCCACTCATCATCGCCATCTTTCTGACGCCAGCTCACTTTGTACTGGAGGTCTGGCCCATTTGATTCGAAACCATTCAAAGGCTAAAGAAAAGCCAAATAACCCAAGGCTATAAAACACATTGACTATACATCCTTTTACAGAAACAGTAAGTCCAACTCCCAGGCCTAAAGAAAGTGGGCACTGAAACCCTAAAATACATGCTATTAACCATTTTCTCCAGGGACTTCTTATCTTTGCTCATTTATGATGAGATTCAAAGCTTTTTAGGGATTAACATTTCAAAGGTTGTAAATTACTACCTTAAAGCAGTGAATACCACACAAACCTTTCAAAATCTGTCTGTGTAGGTAAAGGTGAGTGAGCCTAAAAACATTCTCATTATTTAGATTCTTTTATGCATTCCTGTTTGTGTGATAGTACATCTTGTCCATTTTACTTGAAGACTGAAATTTATGAACTATTTCTTTCCTTATTAAAAAAGTTGGCCTATTACTCTAACTTGATAGTGCATTTATAAATATATATGTATACTATAACTATATACATATATGTGTACATATAAGTAAGCATGTTGGCTCTAAGATACATTTTTAAAGCATACAAGTAAATATATGTTAATTTTCCAAATCCAGAAAATATAGATAGGCCAAATAATAACAACAATAGTAATAAATAAGTTGACTACTGGGAATAGCTTGATGCATGTCTTCCAGGAGGTTCTGTGTGATGATAACACCCTCTAGCATATTTTGAGCACAAATAGGCCTTATTATAGCTGCTTTATATGCATTAACCCCTCTAGTTGTATGAAGCTGGCTCTATTATTGTTCTCTTCATAGAGATGCTCAACAAATGTTCAACAACTGGCTTACGATCACACTGTAAGTAGCAGAGGTGGGATTTGTATTTATTCCTTTTGGCTCCAGAGATCAAACGCATTACCTACTACCTAATACTGCCTCTTAAATAAAGACGTATTTCCCCCTAGAAATGGGTGAAATGGGGTTTCATGCATATATTATTTTAGGACAATTTTTTTCACTCAAAAAATGACAAGGGAAAGCTCAAGACTTTAGAGCTCACCTTCCACGTAATCACCAAATTATCAGGCTCTGATCCCAATCCTTCCACAGACGTGGGGTTTTTATCTGGTTCTAGAAGTTAAACAGCCATATATGTGTAAGCTTGGCTCCTTGGCAAAGGGTGGAAAACTTTTCCATTTTGTTTCCTGTCCCTGAAGTCCCCCTTTACCTGCGGCTTTGGTCTGGTACTGTTCAGAGGCCTCGCTGGGCAGGCTCCTCCCAATGCTGTTCTCGGCCATCACCCGGAAGGAGTAGTTCACGTATGGAGACAGCTTCAGCTGGGCTGTGGTCTGCGTTCCAGAAACTTCAGCCTGGTGGTGCCACAGCCCTGCCTCATGCATAGCATCTTCATACTCAATGATGAATTCTGGCCACAATATACACAACAAACCCAAGACAGCGAATGTAGTCAACCCGGGGTAGATTGCTAGTCAGTGATAACTAACAGGATAATCAAAAGCAGCCGAAAGCAAATTAGTTTACTTTGAAGGAAAATCCCATAATGAGAGAGGGAAAGGAAATTGGAGTGTGCAGGAAAAGACACAGACAGCACAATAGTTCTGAATAGTCTCCGTCAGGTCAAGAAAGAGCCCTAGAGTAAAGTGCCCTTGATGAGAACTCTGCAGTAGGGATAGCTGAGCTCAAGGACCCTGCTGTGTCCAGTTACTGGAATATCCAGGGCACATGTGGCCTCCTGCGTACACTGCCGGTTCCCTTCCTAAGGGAAGGGCTGTCATTTAATACTCCTTGCCACAGGCTCTCCCTGAATGGTAGACTGACCAATGTCTCTGTGGATGTGTATGTGTGTCTGTGTATGTATACTCATGTATTTGTGTAAACAATGTACGACAGTATGTGCAATAATGTCATAATTTTATATCTTTGTCCTAATCTAACATACAGCCTCTATAAGAGCAGAGACTGTTTTTATTATCTTATTTTAGAACAATCTGTGGCATATAATTGGCACTCAATAAGTTCTGTCCAGCGAATGAGTGAATAAATGGAGCAGAAATGCCTTGAAACCTAATGGTATCATTTGAATGTAGAGCATAAGAGTCTCTAAGCATGCTGACCAGCCAGCTCCACCTAATGTGCTGGATTAGCAGGGAGATTCGGCCTGCTCTGAGGCAGGACACTGCAGGGTTAGGTAAGAAAGGGCCACCACCAAGTCCACGGTAGGCAAGCATTTGGTTGGTTTTCTTGGGAATATTCTGCTTTGCCTGGAGGTACAAACCAACACATCCATCATTTGGAATAATCTCAAGCTTTCTTCAGAAGACAATCTTCCTGCAGTCTACACCTGAAGGAAATGCTAGAGTTCTGGCTAACGACTGACTGTGCCTGCTCGTTTAACTATCTCTTTAATTTTACAGTTAAACTTCTGGGTTTACGTTTATTCTAACTTATTAGGCTCTCCCAGTGTCCTAATGGCCTGCTCTCTCATTTAATTTCATTCCTTAGGACCTAATTCAGTTCTGTTACCAAGTTTCAGTTTTTTGATATATAAATAATAGGACCTTTCAGCATTGTTTCTCCTACCCTTTTCTCCCAGAAGTAATGAGCAAAATAAATAGCTAACTTAAGACAGATCTCCTTACCTCTAGTAGAAATTTAAGGTGATTCTTAAATACACAAATGATAGTCATGTATTTGCTGAATGAGTATCTTTAGCCATCAACTAGTGTCCTATTCTAGAGGCTGTAACCAGAAATAATACCATCTCTGAGGACAGACATAAATAAATATTTTTGTTCTATCAGTAATGAGACAGAGAATGTCAGTAAATACATTTGTGAGGAATTGAGGTTGCATATTATGAAGTGCGCAAAAAATGGTCACTCAGTTTATCAATGATAAAGCAAGTAACACCACGTACTTGTAATAGGGCTGTTGTTGTCATCTCCTGGGGTCCAGGAGAGCTGAACACTCTTGTCCAGTTGATTAGTCAATTCTAAATCAAAGGGAGGATTGGGGACATCTGTAGATCAAACACACACATCATGGTTAATTATCCATTCTTAAGAGGTTCATCTTTGTGATATTTTCACAGAGGGTACATTTTAAAGACATGGCACACTTAACAGTCAATGAGCATGCAACAGAAATGAAATGGGAGCCACTGAGGGTGCTGGGACGCACGCATGCACTCAGGGTAACCCATCAATGAGTTCTGCTTGCTCGCTTCTCAAGTGCAGTGAAATCATGTGTAACCAAACCAGTGAGGCAGGCCTGTGCGGTTCATCAGCGCTCTCAGTGCGTCTCAAAACATGGACAGTCACAGACATAAAGATAAACCAAAACGTGATTTCTAATCCATGGGATTAGAATAGAATAGAACAGAAAAGGCTGGAAAACAAATACAGGTAAATAAAATGCACTGTTTCAAGAAGATTCAAATGTTCTTTTTGAAACATGCTGAATGATAGATTGTGGGACTCCTGAAGGAAAATGTATATAATATTGTAAATATTATATATATGAATATATATATGTAGGTAGACCTCAGCATGCTTAGGTGTGTTTACTCTTAGACACCTTTTGGAACACAGGTAAGCAGAAGCAGAGCTGCTTCATCAAATAGCGCTTCTGAGATGCACAGAGTTAACTCTCTCCCCGGGCCTTTGTTTTGACCTTACTTCTGAGGTATCTCTGGCTCATCAGGGACTAGAGGCCATATAAATACATGAGGTCTTTCTTCTTTCTCATCAATAATGAAGCAGTAAATGTCTACAAAGGACAGGTTTTCTACATAATAATTACTGATACTATATAACATGAAGATGAGATTATGCCATAAAAGTAATTTTTGTATTTATGTGCTGAATAACACATGAGATGTTTCTAAACAAAAAGCTTGCTGGAAATAATTAGTGATTTATTTTCCAGTCACAGAAAAGTCACACAACATTGATGCGCCCCTCCTTTTGGTCTTTCTTCAGTGACTTCATTTTTGCTAACACGCAGTGAGTTTTGTCTGACATAAAAGTTACATTTTTTTACATGTTGTTTTAAATGTTCATTTTTCCCCTCTGTATAAATTTCTTGCAAATGGAGTCCCCAAACAACATTATTTTTCCAAAACAAATTTTAGTAGATTGAAGTAAAATCTAATTAGCAGAATGATACAAGAAATCAATTTTTCATTCTGTAATATATGGATATTGGCTTTTGATAAAGCACATTGATACAAGGAGGTTGTATCAAAGAGGGACTTTTATCAAATGGAATGACTTAATAATAGCACATGAAATATGTGAAACAATGGGCAGTAAACTCAGTGGAAAATTCTAAAGTTATAATGAAGAAATGATTTATTGCAGTAAATGAGGGACACAGCGTAACAATTGACAGAGTCCTTTTCCTTAAAGAAACACAATAATGTGATAGAGAAAAGAAAGTAATTTTTTCTGCAAATATGAAACTGCTTGACAGAAAATAAAGAAAGAAGGCTCATATTAGTTTACCGTAAATGGGAGCTGGAGTTGGAGTAGGAGCTAGAAAGGACATTAATATAAAGGATTTTAATCAAAATTAGTAATGAAAAGATACACGATAGCATAAGAAGACAAAGACTGTACATGATTAAGGTTATAAAATTAAGCCCTATGCTTAGCTATGAGACATACTACTGATAAACAGGCAATAGCAACTTTGGAATTTTAAAAAATTCTTCATTTCAAATAAAAATAGATTTCCCCCAATTTTTTTATAAAAATGTTTCTAATGTACAGATATACCATTTTACCCTAGTCTGATACACAGCATAGGTACACTGAAATGATCACCTCCAAGGCATTTTTTAAAGGAGAGAGTAAAGGTACTAACCCATGCATGTTATAGTTATGAGACATTTAATATTTACTTTGTCTCCTTTTCAGTCTAACCCAGGCGAGTTGGACGTGTCAGGTCTGCTCCCGTTCTTACCAACAACACTGAGCACGGCGCTGGCCGAAACATCATCCAGAGTCGTGTTGGCCACACACGTGTAGGTCCCCCCATCGTCATCTCTGACGTCCGTTACCACCAAGTGGTCCTTGTCAACAGTGAACCTGCGAACAGAGCCAGCTCAGAGCAGCCGGAATGGGCGTCCAACGACACCCCGACCGGCAGGAAAAAGCCGTGAACTTGCCGAAAGAAGAGGATGATATACAGTTCAGCAAAGTGGGGTGAAAATCCTATACAATGTATATACACACATTTAACTTTAATAACAATTAAAGTCAGAAAACAATTTGAATGAATGAGAATCTTGGGGTAGGAAGGATACTGAGTATAATGGTTTCCAACCAGACCTCTGGAGTCATTCCACTTCCTTAAAGTGCTCGGAGCAAACATTATATGGTGCTCCATACATGTGCACAATTACTGTGCGTCAATTAAAAAATAAAATGAATGTTTTTAATAAAAAGCCCTAGGAGCATCCTGAGGTGAGGTGGGGGCAGCTCCACAGTTACCCTTACTATGGTGCTTTATTTATATACCCTTACTATAGTGCTTTGTCTATTATTCTGCTGCTAAGAAATGTTTGAAAGCTATTCATTCAGCTCAGTTTTCTATCACAGTGTATATTTTTAAATAAACTATTATTTACTGCAAAAATTTCATCTCAGTTTTTGTGATAGGCATGAAGTCTCATAGGAGAAAGTAAATGCAAACAGTAGTAATCGTTTTATCACTAGAAACAGGCAGATTCAGATCAACAGTTTCTACTCAGAGTTTTCCAGGGATGATCTGCAGACATGAACAACTGCTCAGTGGGTCCAAAGACACGCATGCAGGATTCATGTATGATTTTAATGAAGCTGCATAAATCGTAAGCTGTCATCCCAGGTGATTTCCAAGTTACAGCTCAACTGACTTAACCTGATGGTCATTTCTTCATACTTCTTTCTCCTCTTTATCAACTCAGATTCCACAAATAAGTGGAGGCATAGTCCTAGACAGAACTATGGGCACATAGAGGGGAAGGCCACAAAGTACTTTTGGGGCCATGAACAAGCAACAGGGAACCATTAGTCACCAAAAGTTTAGGTGAGCTGGTAGCAAACCACAGAAACCATTTTCACCAAGATACATCACTCTTTCTAGTATGGGGTGTGTAGCTACTGTGATTGCTGAAATCATACATCCAACTCTGTGTACCTGCTATGCTGACGGTGTCAAATTGAGGGCTTTGCTGGAAAATGCTGTGACTTTCCTTCCATTGCAAGCTAAGGGACTGCAAAATGCTCTAACTCTTTTAAATGCTTTGTTTTTGTTTTTCCTTCCCCTTCTACTGGCATTGGGTAAAATCAAAAGAAAACTCACTATCCAAATAAAAACAAGTGTCTTTTAAAATACTGGCAAGGATTCAGGTACACTCTGATAATTAAAGAGATCGTATTTCTGCTTATTTGTAGAATGGGAATAAAAACATCTGTTGAGATTTTACTGTTCAAGGTGCAAAAATATGGATGCTGTCCAAAGCCTGAAGGGTTTTTCCCCATCCTAAATTACACAGAACAGCACACAAAGAAAGACAAACATTCTCAGGGTCTTATTTCAATCACTCGATAGTCTCTTAGGTTCCAGCATTTTACCGTAGGAAGAAAAAATGTACCTCTTTATTTTACAGACAGCAGACTTCAGAAACTAAAGCACCACCGTTAAGTCACTACACAATCAAACTTTAGCTCAAGAACAGTTTCCAGAGAGAAAGACAAAAAAAAGAAATTGTCTTCAAATACCTTTCATCATTGGGCAGCTCACCATTGTCCTTCAGCCACGTGACAGCGGCGATTAGGGTGTGATCGTGTTTCACTTTGCATTCAAAGGACACTGTGCTCCCTCTCTGTACAACTGCGTATTCCGGCTGTTTAATGATCCTTGTTGGATCTAAAGTTCAAAGTTATTATCCATTGGTAAATCTGGAGAATTTGCTCAAAGTCACATAACACTTGAAAAAAAAAATTATTACCTTTGATCTCTAAGTGAACTTCATTCTTCGCCACCCCTAATTTATTCCTGGCAACACATGTGTAGGTTCCTGCATTATCCTTTTGGGCCACAGGAATTTCTAAAGTTCCATTTTCATGTAAAACATAAATGTCTTCATGAAGAGCACTTCCTTTAGCTCCTTTAAACCTTTATTACCCAACATGATGAAAATAAGACACATCATAATTTAAATCAGACAAAATGTCACATCCAAGGTCAACACAACTATGGTCTACATTAAAGTGTCAAGTACAAAGACACTTGGAATTTGTACAAGCAAAAACACTACATACTTGTATATTAGGTGGTAGATGAATGACAAGACATAAAACTGGAGAAATCAATAATAAATGGTATTTGTAGAATTGGGCTCATAATATATGTTACAATTTTTATGAGACCCATATTTAATAAACCACTATTAACTTTTTTATCCTAAATAGTGCCAACATAGAACAAAGACTGCTCTTTTTTTTTTTTTTACATTTTATATCCAACTGTGGTGTGTTTATAATTCTACCTACAGACTGCAATTTTAAAGAATTTTGATTTCAATGCTGTATGGATTATACTTTGAAAGGATGACTAGGAAAGTATTCAGGGGGGAAAAGAAGCATGTATACCAGAGGGGAGAAGTAAAGGCAGACAATAAGGGATGAGGCAAAGCCAGGTGTTAATTATCTAAGTGTTGATCTTGTCATCAAAAGTAGGAAATCTGCAGAAACATTCCTGTTTCTCTTCTCAGTGGTTAAGGTGCAGTACTGGGAAACTTTTCTTCCATCTTTAACCTGTGTTCATTCTCACTGAAATAGCTGAAACCCAGCCCAGCATCTGGAACCTCATAGATGACCAATGACTGCTCCAATTGCCTTTCATTCGTCCTTCCTCACAGGCTGCCTATCCCTGCCTGGTCTCGCCCAGCTCCTTTAAATCAAGCCTTCAGGTAGAGGACTTGTACCAGGAGAAGTGTGTAAAAGGGGGTAGTCTGAGGGGGCAGTAAAAGGACACCGGAAAGCTTGGCTGGACCCAAGTCAGGAAGGTCTGGAGGGAGAGATACTAAAGGGAAACATTCATGGTAGTGAATTCTGTGTTTGAGTTTTCAAAACCTCTTCCTCATCCCTCAAGATATTTTATTATCAAGGAAAGTCTTCCAATCAGTTCCTCCAGCTACTAGTCACACAGTCCCTGGTGATATCTATGACATTATAAAATATAGCAGCCTTAAAGTAAAAAAAAAAAAATCCATTTACATATAGCTTTGTAAATGAGTGTATTCAGTAATTGACAGTATGATAGTTATGCACTATATTTCTCCTGTTTAGTCTTTGACTAAAGCCCAATATATTTAGAAATGAAAAGGCTTAGCAAATATAAGTATTAAAAAACACATAAGGTCGTTACTTACCACTCAACGGTAGGCAGAGGAGACCCAAAGAAAGCACAATCTAGGAAAGCAGGCCTGTTTGCAATGACCTGGTAGAGTGTGTCTGCAGATGTGAGAATTCGTGGGAGCTCAGCTAAAAAACATTTTAAAAGGTACAATAAATATTAGGACACATTTTAAGTTTATAGTGTTTTTACTGCTTTTTATTTAAGATCATTAAGTGTTATAGTAAAGTACAACCAACATGTCTCTTCTCTCTTTTTTTTTTTTTGGTTTTTCTCCGGTACCGGTAACCGAACTCACGACCTTGCGCTTGCCAGGAACATGTCTCTTCTCTGATGTTCCCTATCAGGTACGACTTACCACTAACTCAATGTAGAGAAAACATGGTTTCCCTCCATCTACCTCATGTTCAACATCCTACTCAGGCATTGTCTAATTATTGATTTACTTATCTGTATCTCCTTCAGTACTCTGAGGCCTTTGCAACACCCAGGAATGTGACTTTTTATCATTTTAACTACAGAACAGTGTCTAACACAAAAATAATGGCCAAATAGATTTTTATTGAATGAATTACTGGCCCATCATTACTGCAGGGGGTGGGGATGGTGGGGAACACAGGAACTGGCAGAAAGCAGTAGAGCAGTGAGTTTGGTGACTGAAAAGCAGATGGAACGAAAAAGTTTCCCACAGCTATGAAACAACGAACCATAGAGACAGCCTATGGAATGGGAGAAAACATTTACATACCGTACATCTAATAGGGGATTAATAATCCAAAATATGTAAAGAACTCAAAGAGTTCAATGAATAGTACTAGGCAACAACTTGATTTTAAAAATGGATTAAGGACCTACATAATCATTTTTCGAAAGATGATATACAATGACCAACAGGTATATAAAAAAAAATAAAAGCTCAATATCATTAATCATCAGAAAAATGCAAACTTTAACCATGATTACCTGCCTATGAGTTGACACTTGTTAGAATGACTACTATGAAAAAGATGAAAGAGGGGCTGGGGATTTAGCTCAGTGGCAAAACCGCCTGCCTGGCAAGCGCAAGGTCGTGAGTTCGGTTCCTGGTACCGGAGAAAAACCAAAAAAAAAAAAAAAAAAAAAGAAAAAGATGAAAGATAATCTTTCAGCCTTAAAAAGAAGAAAATCCTGTTTGTGACAACATGGACAAACCTGGAGGACATTATTTTGAATGAAACAAGTCAGACCCAGCAAGACAAATATTGCATCATCTCAGTTACACATGTGGAACCTAAACAAGTACAACTCATGGAAGTAGAGACTGAAAAATGCAACCAGAAGTCAAAATTGCCTCCTCAACCTCCACTAGTATCTTAACTAGTTAGCTCCTCCTTCATTTCAAGCATGAAGGAAAAGTATCAAATATGGTTGGCTTCCTGGTGTTAAATTTATTTGAAAAGGGCATATACAAATATTAAAGAGTTGACATATAATTGCATATAATTCTCGCATAATTTTAATACATATATTTTGGTAGTTTTCCCTAATAATGGAAATAGAATGTTTACATAAGCCAACAATTTCAGAATATGCTTGAGACCTCACTATGTTGTAAGTTTTCTCAACATATTTCTATCAATTCAGTAAATGTATACCTCCAACTTGGATGAAAGCCAAACATTATGATTAGTGGTTTATTTAAAAAAATCAGAATCATAAAATTGTTATTGAACTTAATTAGTTTTTAAGGATGGAAGAGGAATAATATTCAGTTGCTAATAGCAGACAAATGTTATTTTCTTTTGGAAGGGTTTGACATAGTGCAACCATCTGTGAATGGAAGAGCCTGGCTGATTATTTCTGCAACAAAGAATGTGTCATTATAAAAACTTGTTATGAAGGAACACTAAGACCAGACTGTAATATTCTTAGGGCAAGATTTATACCTTATCCACTTTCATCTATTCCTTATACTTTTTCTGAATGAGTAGAAAATAACAGCAGTCATTAATTTAATTTGCCATGTCTTTCATAAAGGGAGAGCTTACCGAGCACATTGACAAATGCATTTGCCAGTAAATATCCATACTGATTAGAGGCATTGCACTGATAAACCGCACTCGAACTTTCTTGAACATTTGAAAAAATTACGGTATCACCATCTATTCTTCTGCTGGGGTCATCAGGAGCAACTGTTTGGGTGTGAAAATGGAAAGTAATTATTCGTTTCTCTCTGCTTAATAGATGTATTGGTAAATCTTGAGGTCTACAATGTATAAGCAGGACACAAATACAGAGATAGGCATATGTAGCAAGAAGATGACTAGAATCCAGGCTGGGGCCACCATTATTTTCTCATCAGAATTTAGCTATCATGTATCAGCATCTATGCTCAACATCTATGCTCAATATTCACTGAATCTTGAGTGGATTGATTCTGTAAAACTGAGTATTACTTTGAGAGGTTTAGGAAAGACAAGGTCAGATGAAAATTGCAAAAAATAGAAAAATTCTGTCTTGTTCACTAAGAGACTGATTATTTATGAGGAGGTCAGTTAATTATCCACAGGAAATAGCAACAGTTGGTAAAAAAAATAAGAATACTCCAGCTCATCCAGTCCCTTTTAAGTACCTCTTCATGAAACAAATAAATAGATTCATTCATAGGTATAGGTTGGTAATCAAATGTAAAAATAATTACTTTCCTGCTTTGGAAATTCCTGAAGCTGAAGTAAAAATCAATTGTGCAGAATTTCTCCTAAAGACAGCTTTTTCAGCTAAATCCCTCAAGTACTTAAAACATGTTAAGACCAGGATTTATCCTTGCTGAAGTGGAATAGAACTGGCTGGGTAATATAATATGTGAGGATTTACTCTAAGTCATGACCAACAATTTGGAACTGCTGTGCTATTAGAGATGAATTCCTGTTTTGTGAGTGTTAAGCCGTAGGCTGTGACCTTACATTGCTTTGAAAGTACACGGTCTCAGCACGCTGATCAAAACCAAAAAAACTTTCCCTGAAACTGCATTTGGCAACTTGAGCCAGTCAAGAGGGCTTTACTTGTACTCTAAGCACCATTTCTTTTTCTCTGATGATAGGAAAAAGACGTTTATCTAAGATGTACTCATCCCTACAATGAGAATTTTATCACTTTGAAATAAAAAAATATTTGGTTCACTTGTGATCTATTAACTCCCTTCAATAAAAATAAAGCAAATGAGTTATTCATCCTTGTTTTATTACACATACTCAAAAGAATTGTGCTCACTCCTTCTGCAATAATGTTTTTCTATTCCTGTACCAACCAACTGACCACAACTTCGTGGGTTAAAACAACACAGATTTACTACTACAGTATTTAGTTCTGTAGGTTGGAAGTCTGACATGGGTTCTCTCGAACCAAAATCAACGTAGGGCAGGGTTGTGTTCCCCCCTGGAGGGTCTAGGGGCCAGACCATCCCCTAGCCTCTTCCACCTTCTGCATGCTCACCACATTCCATAACCCACCGTCTCTTCTCCATCTTCAAAGCCTTTTATGTTGTATCTCTCTGACCATTCTTCCATAGTCACATTCCTCTCTGACCACAGTCAGGCAAGCCTTCTGGCTTCTGAGAGCTTGTGAAATTAAATTGAGCCCAAACCACATAACTGAGGACCATCTCAAGGCCCTTATCCTTAATCAACATATGCAGAGTTTCTTTTGCCATGTAAGGTAAAATATTTACAGGATTCAGTGATGAGGATGCGGAAGTCTTGCGGGGGGGCTGTTAGTCTGCTTACCACATACTCCATCACATGTATAGCCTAAAAATTGTTTAAATGTTTCAGATAAGAATATGCAAAAAAGAGAGCTGAGAAAAAGGAGGGTAAAGAGATTGAAAATGATCAAGATATGTTGCACGTAGGCACCAGTTTTCCAAAATGAACATTATTATTCTGTGTAGCAAGCATATGCTAGTAAAACAAAAAAATTAATGCACCATAAATTAAAGTATAAACCAAAGTTTTTAGTTAGCTTCCAAAGATTCTTAAAACTCCAACTTATAAGCTACCCTCATGGACTGATTAATGCTTTCATTCCTGAGCAGGCAAGATAAGCTATTCCTACAAGAGTAGTTGTTTAATGCTGTCATCACAATCAGTAGCTAATTCATGAGATCTTCTTGGATATTCTAGTTCATTCCATTAGTGATGGGGGTATGCTGTGATACTTCCAATTGGCTTCTTAGTTCACATCTACGGTTTCTGACTCTAAAAGTTACCAAATTGTCTTCAGGAACATGTTCTTCCAATCAGAAGACAAATAGAAGTAATAATTTTTTCAACTGCCTATAGATTTACCAAAAAAGTTGAGGACTGCAGTGTCATGCTGGCCTAGGAAGTGAACTATGGGTGTAGCAGGCAGCCATGGACCTGTCATGGTTTCTATCAAGATGTTCTCCCAAAGCCTCATGTCTTCAGAGGCAGAGTGATTAGTTTATAGGGATACTACATCTGGCTTGGTGTGGGGCTAACTGGATGAGGTGGGTCACTGGGGGTGTGACAGGGAAGGGTGTATCTCCTCCCTGGCTCCTCTTTTCATGTTGTTTCCTGGTCACATGAGGTTAGCAGATTTTCTGCGATGACACCACGCCACCATGCCCCACCAACGAGGAAGCAGAAGACGCAAAAAAAAAACCACAACAGCAACAAAAAACCCCTCCCCCATGATGTGGGGGGCAGAAAATTTTCCCTAGTGATGAGAAAGTGATTTGCTTTCCTGCTGAGAATGAGGTTAACTGAGATTAACTGAGAATGCGGTGTGCATTAGGAGGGCCCATGCTCCTTGTCCTGGATCCCGGGACTTGGGTCACCAAAGCCTTTCTGCCTTGCACACTTTCAGGGATGCCCATTCACTGTACCAATAAGGCAGCATTTCTGGAGACTCTCTGTCCATTATTCTTAGCACTTGTAGACCCAGTATTTGGGCACTTGTGTTGGGAATCTGCAGTGGACTTTTGGTACCACAGTATACCTCTGTGAATATGCCAGGAGTATAGCACTGGGCACTGCAGATGTACTGAGGCACAGGCAGGGATCTGAGCCAAATATCTCTGGCTGTGGGAGAAAAGTTCCCACGTTCCCTGATTATGTGAACTCTAAAAAGTCAGATCCGCCACCTGATGTTTAGTAGGCATCGGGTTCTAGTTTTTGCAAGATGAAAATGGTCTGGCGACATATTGCAAAGCAATGTAAATATACTTTAACAATAATAATAAAAGTTATGCTACCATGATCACTGAGATATAGTTCAACTGACAAAGCTAGAGGACAATTTTCCTCAAGTGGAGATTCCTCAGTCACAGACATAAAGCATTTCTGTAGTTCAGAGTTACATTTTCCTTTGGTATCAACTCTTTGGGAAAATATTCTTTCCTTGAAAGGCATCAGACTGTATCTGCCCTATTCATGCTAAATAGAGCAGTCTTCAAATATTTATTTTTGGCAAGGTATTTAGAAATAAAACAAACTTGTACATTAGCTATGAGAAATGAGTAAGTAGATCTCTTTCCATGGGGTTCTGAACTACATTTTCCTAAAGCACTTATTAAAGAGATGTTAACAACCCAAGAACTGGCACAGTGACATGTGGTATCTCAGTCGGTGGCTGGACACAAAACAGAATCATTATGCAGAGACATTTGAAGCTTTTGGACACTGTGTGCCGCCCACTGGATGGGAGTAACTCACCAGCATGCAAACCTTAATCATCTAAAGGAATAATAATTAATTCTGGGAGCACCAGTTTCATTTGCTGTAAGTGAACACCGGAAAAAGAAATTTCAGAGAATGGACTCTTCATATACAACTATGAGCTCCAAAAGTAAGGTCGAGCACTGGGGTGACAGCTTTCAGAAACACTTGCTTTTAATTTAACTTTTCTGACATGGCTGGCTGAAATTATAAATGTTTCCAACACTTAATGATAATAATAATAATAATAATAATAATAATAATGCCACCTTACATGTCCCAAATACTATCAAGTTTTAGAATGTTTTTACATTGTTGTGTAATTTTATTCTAAAAAGAACTTTATCAAGTAGTTTAACCAGATAGTAATGCATTATAGTAGGACCTCAGTTCATGAATACTTTTGTTTGCAAACAATTTGGTTCACAAACAGAAGCATTTGGCAAAATTCTGTTTTTGTTTGGGAACACTGCAACAGGTAATGAACATGATCACAGCCATCTTTTCCACATGAACATGAAAGTGGTCATTTTCTAGAATTTGGAAATGAATTGTGTGATCCAAGGCATCACTGTAAATGCATTTTGGGTATGAGCAACTATAGACAGGAGCACTCAATCATTTGAGACTGATGATAAGGTTTCCTGAGTTGTTCAACTTTGTAAGTATTTCCTGAAATATGAACATTTGGGTATAATGTAGAACCAATCTTGTGGTGAAGACTTGAATCTTTCTCTTTATCCTAACTGTACTCCATCACTTATAAGAGAATACCAACTGAACCCCTTACCTTTGCAAAAAGGAAGAAGAAAGAAGGATCAAAAGAATCTTGGGAATATCCTAGACTAGGCCTCCATTCCCTTGCTGCTTATCATGTGTTAGTAGTTTTCAATCTCTCCCTTCAGGGTGAGCAAAATGTGTAACTGTGACAAGAGATCTGCCCTTTCTCACGTTCTTTATTCTTTTTCCTCCTCATATCTGAGAGGAAAGGGGCCTTTTAATATAAGAATAGTGGGGTCTTTTGCAGGAGAGTGAAGATCCAACACAACTCACATGGTAGACCATTAACCGTCTACAAGTGTTAGCCTCTCCTGCTACCTCCTGGATAGGGATCATGCTGGCCATGGCCTTGGCCTTGGGGACCACCACGAGGATGGCATGGGCTTTCCAGTGGAAAAGACAAAAAGCCACAGGAGGAACTTATAAGCACGTGTCTAAGAATGACTACGAAGTCTGGCAAGGTGACTTCCTGGAGAGAGTTAGGAAATGCTTTGTCTGTCTTGCTGGTAGCAAATTCTTTCTCTTTCTGGGTCTGCCTTCATAAGTGCTAGAATACTGCAAGTCATACAGTAAAACTAAGTTCTCCCTTCAGCACCAGATCTTACAGTTGTGTTATTTCTGACTTCTGTAGATTGTTTAAAAACTATTCTGGATAGTTTGGGGCAAATTCCATACTTAACACAACCTGCTATTTTAAAAGGAAATTTTAAGTAATTCCACCGGTCTTGGGTCGGGGGAGTGTTGAGCAGCTTTAGAAACCATTGATATATGCACCCAGGCACTTTTGGAATTAATCCTCTCAGTTTTGTAGAACAGCAGGTTCAACTCTGAAATACAGTCACAAATCAATGATCATATTTTGTTAGCAAAACCCATCTTATGCCTCTCTTGACCTGACCCTGGCTCTCCTGGACAGCATTTGTGTGCACTCAGCAGCCAGAATCTGCAGAGGCGGAGGAGCGGGTTGGTGTTGTTGGGTAGGTTCCCACAAATCAGGAGTGGAAAGCTGTGTGTCTGGCAATATGGGCTCCTGAATGTGTCTGTTCTTTGTGGCTCATGGGATGAACCTCAGGCACCTGGCAAGGATGCCACATGGCTTCCTGCAAGGTGGGACTGCAGAGGCACAGCTGTTCCCTGGCTCCTCTCTCCAGCAGCTGGCCCACCCACAGTTCTTGCAATCTCTTGGGCAGAAGGTGTTGCCAGCAAATCAGCTTGTGCCCCAGCAGGTTCTGGGGCTGTTGCTAGTAGGCCCCGGTGAAGGTTAGTGATCCTTACCAAGCTCATTCAGTGCCCCTGTGGCTGATTTTGTTCTTAATCCTATCTTTGCATCTCTCTCCATCCTCCCCCTATGTCCTGGAAGTGCTGGATGCATCTGTGGGGTGCCCCATGCAGCAAACTGCAGATGAAACACAAGCATGTTCCCATTTCTAGAATGGTCCCCAAACCTCACAGGCAATTCTGTTCATGGGGTTCTCTAAATTGACAGGGCAACTACCAGGCAGGGTGGAAAGGGGAAAGCACAAGAAATCTCCTCAAGCCTCTACTGATGTTTCTGACAGTTTTCTTCCTCATTTACTCCTTTGGATTAGGGAGGTCACCACACAGTGGGGGGATGTTTATGTCCACCTGGGACTTCGGTGTCAAGACTTGGTATACTCCCAAGAGGGCACTCAGCAGGAAGTGTTCACGGAGCATCTGCTGCAGCAGGGCAGGGAACAACTGTGCCTTTCGGTGTCATGCAGGGAGTGGGCAGGGTCCTCACCAGCCCATCACCTCCTGCACTTTGCCAGAGTGACTGCTGTGAGGCACACAGAGATCACCTGGGACTGTAGGTGCTGGAAGTTTCCATCATATCCACTCAGACTCTTTTGTTCTGTCCCAAAGAGACTTAAAAGATACTTTTGGGATGGAAGAAATGAACTGCTTCACACTGATTTGAGAGATTTCTGCTCTGGACATAGCTGAGTGATTTGGAATAATGGTAGAAGGGTCTGATTTATCTACTTGGGACCACTGTCCTCTTCCCCCAAAGCAGTCCTCTTGCAGATAATCTTTCCCCTGCAAATTTTTATTTAAAAGACAGCAGTGTCTACAGGTGCATTTTCAAAGCTCTTAATACAACTAAAGTACAAGGTTCGCTCACAGGCTATCCTGGTGCTATAGGCTAAGTGTTGAAACCTAACTCCCAGTGTGCCAGTATTAAGTGGAAGGGGCCTTTGAGGAGTGATTAGATCATGAGGGTTCCACTATCATGAATAAGACTGGTGTCCTTAAAAAAGGTTTGAGGGAGCCTGTTTGCTCCTTGCATGATGTGAGCACATGTAAGAGTGGAATCTATGAGCCATCACCAGAAACTAATTCTGTGGGAACTTCATTCTAGAATGCCTATCCTGATTACAAGCAATAAATTTCTGTGGCTTATAAATTACCCAGTCAAAGGTACTTTGTTATAGCAGCAAGAACAGATTAGGATGGGCAATTTGGAATGTCTGACAAGCAAATCAGGAGGAAATATCAGACATTATTTAATTTCCCACCTAGGTCTCCATTTCCCATGCCTAAAACTGCTTTCTTCCTGCCAAGGACGAGGATTTATTCCTTCAACATCCTCTGGCTCCCCTGTTTTCCCCTCTGAGTGGCTAGATGGGAGTTCCCTCCTACTTGTCTGTTTTGCTGAGTCGAGATCTCAGAAGCACATTTAACCTTCCATAAATCATAAAGAAGCTCTGAGCTGGAAAAAGAAAAACCTGTGGTGCAAAAGTGCTGAGCATACATCATCACTTTTGCTATTCTGTATGCATTTCTAAGAAAATCACATATTGTACCATAAACCTTCTTTCAGTTCTGAGCTTTCTTATACTTTCTTTAAAATCTCAATTTTCACTCATAATCCCCTGAGAATGGCAGACGCTTCCTGATATACAGCCACAAAATGCCTCTGTAGCTTTTCCTTACCCAGATCATGGTTAAAACTGTGAATGGAAGTACATAAACCCCATTTATTGGCCTTGTTAGAATTTGTGAACACATCTGATCTGGCAGTAAACACAAAGTATCTTCTTAATACGTTGATAAAACTGGGCTTTGCTGGGTTTCTGAAGATTAGTGGACGGGCCTATGGGCACACTTTGGAGGAGACCATTGCAGGCAGCATAATAACAGGCTGAAGAGCTAACAAGAAGGAGCCGGAAGTGGAGCAGCCAATGGGACAATGGCTTAGTGGCAAGCAGGAGATGTAAGCTGCACTTGAGGATGATCTTAGCCAATAGTCAGGGAGGGAAAACTGGGAGATGGAACATTGTGAACAGAATCAGGGCCAGACTGTTGTTTAGGTGTTAAATATGATGGCGACCTGTGAAGACTGGAGAAATTAGAGACATCGGGGTTATTCTGAGGACTGAAAACTAAGTTAGGCAGCTGGGTTTCTCATTCTTCTTATATTCACCAGCTCTATGCCTAGTCTCCTTGCCAACCTCTGCTGATTCCTATGAAGTTTCTACAAATCACTTGATGTGAACAAAGAAGATAATCTGAACTTTTGGCGATGTTTATTTCTGACCCTGTCATTCTTCCCAAGATCCAGGTAAAAAATGGGAAATATTGTGAAGTCCTGATCAACACACATACCATTATTTTAATAGCACAAACTATTTAAAATCATAATAAATATTTAAAGGCAGTAAAATAAAGCTTCAAAGGTAATCTAGTGCATTTGTTTAACTTACATATGGTTTCCTTCTTTAACCAGAACTATTTTATCACCACTTGTCCACTGTGGAGAGGGAGTAGATATGCCTTGCGAATACCCTGCCCAACTAGAGCCAACCGAGGAAACTTACTTTCTATTGGAACTCCATTTGTTAACCAGCTAATTCTGGGTTTGGGGTTGCCATTAGCTCTGCAGATCAGGGTCCCATCTTCTCCCGGGGACAGCACAAGATTTCGGGGTGCCATGATCCAATATGGAGCCGCTTTATTGAAGGAATAAGAACAGACCAAAAATCTGATTTTGATAAATATTACAGGAAAGAATATACTGAACTATTTTAAAAATAAGTATATATATTTTATAAAAGGTCAAGTCTCATTTTTTTAGAGTGAACAGATTTAAAACAATGCTTTGAAAAACACTTTGGGTATTCAAAAGAATATTAAAAGACTCATAAAATTAAAGACCTGTAAAATACATATAATTATAAAATTAGGAAGCAACTTTAAAAACTTGTCATTTTTAAATAGTTGCAAAGGTAGTGTAGGGAATTCCCATACTTCCTTTACTCAGGCTCTTCTGAGGTCAACATCTTACACAACTAGCTGTAGTTGTCAAACAAGAAATTAACACTAGTATAACACTATTACAAAACTGTAGGCTTTATTAGGATTTGCCTAGTTTCTCCAGCAAAGTCTTATTTCTGTCCTAGGATCCTGTACCAGATCTCACATTGCATTGACTGGTCCTGTCTCCTTAGTATCTTCCAAGGAGGCAGTTTCTCAGTCTTCCCTTGTCTTTAATGAGCTTGACACTTGGGAAGAACACAAATCTGTTATTTTGGTAGAATATCTTTCAACCAGAGTGTGCCTGATGTTATTTCATGGTTAGCCTGAGGTTTTGGGTCTTGGATGCAGGTGGTGATGGACCTTCTGACTGCACCACATCAGGAAGGACATGAGATCAGCATGACCTCCTATTGGTTAAGGTGGTGCTAGCCAGTTGTCTCCATTGCAAACCTACTACTCTCCTGCACTGCATACTCTGTTGGTCAGCAGTGAGTCACTAAGTGCGGCCCACACTCAAGAGGAAAGGAAGTAAGCTCCATTTCTTTGAGAAATGAATATTAAAGAATTAGTGGACATATGTTAAAACTACTGTAGTGATTAATTTTTTTGGAGGGGGACACTTTGAAGCTATGCAAATATCCGGTTTCTTTTAAAAGTTTCACACACTAATCCTAACATTTATCAGTGTATCTTTCCTGAAGCAGTTATCATTATGGGGTTATAACGGTGATTTTCTATTTTCCTCATTCCTGCTAATTTTACTAACTGGAATTCCTTTGTGAGACAGATTTGAAGGAGCCGATCTTTAACTTGGTGTAGATCCATTTTCAACACCAATGAGGAGGAGCTGGGGATATAGCTCAGTGGTATGAGCACCTGCCTGGCAATACCAGTGAAGAAAGTTTCAAGGCACCATGAATGTGGATACAAATTCGTATTTCATTATTGAAGAACATGATCAAAGGCATATTAAATTGAATTTCAGAGCCTTTCATGAAAGCAAGGGGAATGCATTTGATATAATGATATACCTTTAACGGTGACAGAAATGGTATGATGAATGGCTCCTAATGCATTTTTGGCTATACACTGGTAATTTCCAGAGTCTGCTTCTGAAACTTGAATGATCTGCAAGGTTTTCTGGAAGTTCCGATAAAAGGTTCGGTTGGCGGGTAGTGTTCCATCTTCTTTTATCCAGTAAATAAGTGGGGTAGGCCTGATAGGGTAAATAAATAATGATGTGGTAAAGAAAAGTTCACCTCAAAAGTGACTACATTTAAGAGTAAATTTCATGCAAATTTATAAAAATTTCTTTATGTAAAGATCATGAAAAACATACAGATACTTAAATTAACATTTACACTTTTATAAGTAATGTTCAAAACCTATATTTGACATGGTAAGTTAACATTTCCACACAATCAGAACCATACTGATTTATAGCACACAGTAAACCCCAACAACACAGTGTGGCTTGAGTTGCTTTATTGAAGGGACTGGATTATTTTCTTCAACATTTTGATCAGTGAGGAACTCCTGGACATTTTCACATGGAGGTATTATGTCAATCAAAAGAATTACCATTAATTAATGATGCTGAGCTACAATTTTTCATCAGCGAGAGTTAAGAAGGTACAGAGTAAGAGTTCACATGCATATTTGTGCCTGAGAACTTATAAACATATTTTTGTATCAGATGGAAACAGTTTTGTTTTATAATAGACTATCTGATGATATGAACTGATTAGAGGATTAGCGTTTTATCTTTAATTACTAGCAATATTTAAAATTACTACAACAATTTATAAGAATAGGCTGATATAATATATTCTATTACTTTTCACTCAGTTGTGTTTCTTATTGAATCAAGAAACATGGAAAAACGTGAAAGGCTCCAATATAGGGTTGGAATTCTGTCTTCCAAGTTCTAGCCCTGTCCTTATATTTTTCTCTGATCATAGATCCTTGGACCTCTTTGGGCCCTTAGTTATCTTTGTTGCTTTAATGGGGATAAGAATACTTGACTCAATCTAATGACTTTAGAAGGTTTTCCTGAGGGTAAAGTAACAGTTATTCAACACAAACATTTTTTAAGCACTAAACTATGAATCAGGCATTGATCTGTTGTTGGGAAGACAATGATGAGGGAAAAATAATCAAGGCCCTCTAAAGATCTCAATGCTCACCATTAGAAATGCAAGTGGGTTTAGCTGATAGTTTGTAACAATTATTTTGGTTTGTTTGGATAAGTAGAAATAACTGAGCACATATAT
>NW_004955410.1:12491951-12550711 GCF_000276665.1 Chinchilla lanigera
TAATGAAATATATATTATGAAATATATATTATAAAATATATATATATATTTGATGAAATAGCTTCCAAAACTAAAATATACTGTGAATTTTAAAAAGGTAGATGTGGAATCATTTTGAAAAACTAATTTTGAAAAACTAATTTGCATTTCATAGTTATGAAGCTGAGATGGGACAAGGCTAGAAGTACAACGTAATAGGTTATACCTCACAAATCCATGGATTGCTTTGGAGGGCTACCACTCAACTGTTGTTGAGCAGTTGTTAATAATTAGGAATATTTTGATTCTATGAGTCTAATGCTTATTGGTTTATAAATGATAGAATGTAAGTCTTGGTTTTACAACATTCCAAAGTTTTAAAAATTCTTTCTGGGGCTTTGTGAAATTTCCAAATACCATCTGTAGTTCATTTTATATTTTATATAATACAGGTTGAGCACACCTAATCCCAAAATCTGAGAAATTTTTAAGTGTCATGTTGAAATTCAACTGGTAAAGTCTATGTAAATATTGTAAAATATACACAAAAATATCTGAAGTTCCAAATACTTCTGGTCCTAGATATTTCAGAAAAGGGATTTTTAATTTACATATCATTTGAAGGAAGATGAGTTACTAAATTGTGAGAATTACTTCTGTTCCCAACAGGTTAGAGTTTGGCCATTAAATCACTTTCTAACAAACTGATCACAATCAGTAGTTTTTTTTTTTAAATTCTATTTTAACATTTTAAAAAGAGGTGTTGCTAGCTTTCAGTATAACGAAATGGGGTGTATCCTGTGATTTCCTGACTTGGCCAGCAGAGGCCTCCACATGTCTGCTGAAGTATAGTCACTCCTGGATAGAGCAAACAATGTGAGATCACCCAACTACCAGGTCAGGGACAGCACTGATTTCCAAATATTAAGGCAGCATTCTGGAATCCCATTCAAGACTGTTGGTAAACGTGCTCATGTCAATGTCAGGCACAAGACTGGACTCTAAGAACTCACTGTTAATGAGGCCCTATCCTAACAGATCCTCATATATGAGGGGAAGGTCTCCCTGCAATGCCTGTCAGCTCTGAGGTATGCACAGGTGAGGCATTTCAAAGAACCAGGGTTGGCCTTGTGGCCTGCGAACAGGAAGTACTGGAAAGGACAGAGTGTGCTAGTTCTGAGAGTACAGCCTGAGATGCCTGTGTGCATCTGCTGTTAGGAGAACAAGCCAGGGAAGAACTAAGAAATAATTACTAAATTGTTCTTGATGGTTGGGGGAATTAGTATAAGACAATGACTCTTTCTATGGCATGAATACCTCTGTCAATCTCTTATATTTTTTATGAGAATATACAAATCAGGACAGAAAGTGTTAACTCACAGGCCTTCTGCAATGCACTCTAATGAGAGCACATTTCCTCTTAATTCCTCTTTGTGACTTGCATTGCCTTCTGGAGTTAAAAATGTTGGTGGCCTCTCTCTACTTGATTTAGCTGCAAAGAAGGAATCAATATGCATTAAAATCATGAATATGCATTTACAGACACAGTCACTGTCAAAAAAAGCTGTCTAAAATTCTAATTCCCGTTGAAATCCATTTAACATTGATTATGTCAAGCTACATACAACCATTCTCTGCCTTATAAATGGCCATCACGCACTCTGTAAACCAGGAATAGAAACAACTTGGGTTGCACAAGCTCTTGTAGTAAGGACTTTTTTCCTCTTATTCATTTTTAAAAATTTGAGGTTAGGTTTTTACAAATTTTCTGTGGGTTTTACAAAGTTTCTGTGCATATCGCTAAATTACACATTCTTTAATGTTAGAGCTCTGGTCAAAGCAAAAATTTCCTATTTATCTTCTGAAAGGTTTTAGGTTTTTCAGAAAGGTATCACTATGGAAGACGTGTTTTGTTTTACATTGGGGGTAACATCATAGCCACTTCCACTAATGAATATAACAAGACTTGCAAACTGCAAGGGTTATGGAAAATAAAATAAAGCAAAACTAGAGAGTTACTTACAGAGGCCTGGGAAAAATGTGTGCCATAAATTAAGAATAACAAAGGGCTGGGGCTACAGCTCAGTGATTATAGCTAGTGCTCGCCTAGCATGAGCAAGACCTTGGGTTCAATTCCCAGCACCACTAAATAAATAAGTAAATAAATACAATCAAGAACAAGGGTAGAGTTAAATAAACTGAGATCAGTTTCCTCAATGACAAAACAAAGATGAAACAAGTCAGAGACTTTAGGAATATTTATACAAGCCACTTGTTCTTCTGTAGACTTTTCTAAAACACGGCCTTATCTTCTGAAGGACTCTCAGCCTGAAGGACAAGTTACAACATCTTAAGGTTCTCTAGCTCTTCTCAGTTTCAACTTTGAATAAATTATCTATCTGATCCTCACAAAAAACTAAAGGAAAATTTTAGGAATATATAAATTATTCTTACTTCTCAGAAGAAAACACTGAACATTGTACTAGATAAGTGGGTATTTGAGAGAAACTAGTTCTCTTAAGAATTAGAGATTGTGGGGAGCCTTCTTTAAAATTACTTTGGGAATGGTCTGAGGGCCATATTTTCAGGAGTACATTAACAGGTGAGGTAAAGGCAGGAATGTGACATGTCACTGATGGTAGTGTAAAATTTGTATTTCAAGGGTGAAAATTTAATACCACAGAAATTCTGCTGTATGGGTAATTAAGAAGACCCCATATTCAGAACACTTATTTTCACTGACAGATTTTATATTTGAGAGCCACATTTCTACCCAGGAAATAATTTCTTTTCAGTTTAAAGGGATGAAGTTAAAAGCTCTGTATTTTAAAAGTTTATTTCCACTGAAGACAATGACTTGGTTTTGAACAAAATCAAGAAAATAATATAGCTAATTATATTGAATAACATCATGTGAAAATGGATGGAAAGGGTGATGGTTTACTATGGAAACCATTTAACGTTAGTTGCTAAAAGCTCTGACGAGTCAGTCTTCTAGAAGGTTACTGCACCCTGGCCAAGTCTTATTTAGTTCATGAGAAAAGCTTATGAACAGGACAAAAAATAGAAAGTATAATTCTGAACATATATGTAGGATTTTTTCCAAATCATGTCAGATGGTTTTTTTACATGAAAACAGTTATAACAAATTTCATTATCATACATACACCATGGAAAATGTTTTAGTGACATGCTTGAAAGTTGATAGGCAAATTTCATACAAAACATACATTTATACTAGTGGTGTTAAACATAAACTAGCAATTTCATAAAGAAATAAAAGGTTAAATAGCCATGGAGGTGAAGTTAGTGAACTAAAGTCTACAATGAAGGAGAGAATATCAGTTACAATCACCGTAACTCACCACCATAAAACTCAGTGTCACTCAAATTAGCAGCTATAGTGTCATTCAATTCATCCACTGAAATAAACAGAATATTATGAAGAGGGCACAAAAACAGGGGAGAAGGGTCAAAAACCATTGGGCAACAAAAACAAATGTATACAGCTATGCTAAGTGCAATCCTTCCCAAGCAAAATCATTGCTTTCCACTGCATATGACTAACTCGTTCATCCATTGTGCCACCCCCAACCACTAACATGGGGACCCACTCTTTCACTGCAGGCCTTCCAAGGGAAAGGCACTGTAGGGCTTACAGCACACACCAGTGCTCAGAGCACTGAGTCCAAGGGTTGTCATGGAAACAGTAATGCCAATGACAGCGAAAGTGGAAAATACAGCATTTAGCGTTCTGCATCCTCTCTCTAATACATATGCCAACATTTTGGTGATTGCCCACAGGTAGTTTCCTGATCAAGGAACCTGTTTACCTCAAAGTCAGTAGCATTTTTGCACATATGCGTAAACATTCTTCAGAGAGATTCAGGAAGCTAAATTCTTACCCGAAATCACCTTCAGAGAAATAGGTTGCTTCTGCTGTATGGTTTGAGTGTGATTAAATCTGGCATAACAGATATAGTCTTCACGGGTGTCTTCTGGGAGGACATTGGAAAAATAGAGGTCTCCATTCAGACCTTGGGAAACCCTCTCACTTTGTGTAAGTCTTTGAAAGGCTAGGGAAAGGCAGAGAGATTTCCAAGTCATTCCATCATAAAGGCACCACTCTACAAATCAGCAAGACAGATGTTGACCCTAGTAGATCTGTGGACTTCACTTGAACACATTTTTTTTTCTATAAAGCTCTTTAAATAAAAGCAAATAATTATTTTTAAAAACGCCAAGTCCATTAAAATTCTAAATGTACCTGCCTGACCCTAATTTATCTGGGTTAGGTAGAGGCAAGATTAGGGTGGTACAGTGAAGTGTTTTATTAAGCAAGTGTAAACCAAAAAAAAATTTACAAAAACTTTGTGTGAGTTTTGCTAATATCTAAATTAGTCCCTAACTGCACATATCTTACAAAACATATTAAGGGAGCTTGTAAGGATGCTAACATGGCTTGCATTTACACCCAGGCTAGACCTTGAACAAAGAATTGGGAGCCCCTGCCCTGTCTGAGCTCCTAAACTAATTGAAAAATCATGCAGCAAAGGAGCAATTAACAACAGGGTGCAATAACGACATGACTCAATGCTGCAACGAGGTCTCAGAAGGCCCCCAGGCTGTTTCCTTCTCCTCTTCTACTTTTTCTTTTCTGAATTCTTTACTATCTTCTAACATACTATATCTCTCACTTATCATACAAATGACTTACTGCCTGTTTCCCGGCAAGAGAGTTTAAGCTGTAGGAGGGTGCACACCTTTAGCTGTTTCCTCTCCTATTGCAGCTCTGGACCAGTAGCTGCCCTTCTTAGGGGCTCCTTCACATACTCGTGGAAGACTAAATGTATAGCCAGCAGCTGACTCTCCAGTTTCAGGCATGCCAATTTACTTCCTCTAGGTTCAGTTGAGGAACTTTGTAACCTTAGGCATGGGGAAATGACTTCTTACTCAGATAAAGGATGCAGGGATGTAGGCCTCCTGACCTGTGCACAAAATCACACTCTGCCAACTAAAATGCATTCCATCTTCGTGTGGTGGCACACGCTTGTAACCCCAGCACTTGAGAGAATGAGGCAGGAGGATCACTGTGAGTTCCAGGTCAGCCTGGGCTACAGTGAGTTTAAGACCACTCTGCACTGCATAGTGAGACCCTGCCTCAAAAAAACAAAAAACAAAAAGTAAAAAAAAAAAAATGCATCCTAAAGCTCCTGACTCAGTTCACAGTACGGGAACTGTGAGAGCTCTCCATCTCAAAAGCGACAGGAAAAATCTCAGATCACAGTGGCCTCAGGCCAGGTGTTATATCCTCTGGCAGGACTTCTTCAGTTTGAGTCAAGCAGCTATGCTCCCCTTGTGGCAGGTGCCTGGTCTCACACTTCATAAAACGTAAGGGTATAGCTCAAAGCTTCCAGCTCCCTCAGGCAGGACAAGACAGGGGGGAAAAAAAACCCCAAAGCCGAGGAGCCAGAGTTTAAAAGAACATTACTGGGTTAACACGTTAACAAAGTTGTTGGTCAAGATGGGGCTTTGGTTGGTAGATATAAATTAATAGTTTCAAACCATTAATCCTCTGGGAAAGGACTATTTTACGACTGCTCAGGTGCATTTATTTAATGAATACAGAGTACTACAGATACATGTATATTTATTGTCTTTTGTTTCTCCTGCTGTACATTATTATTCATGAGTGTTGGCAGATCAAATGTAAGGCAGTGGGATTTATTAAGATGGTGTCATTTTATACATCAAGGGTTTTTTTTTGTATTACACTTGAAAAAAATGTATGCAGATATGAATAATTTTATAATGTCATCTTGCAAGAGTGTTTCATGAATCTAAAATTTTCTCATATTCTAGATGCAATTCCACTTGAAAGGTCAGAAGTTTTGCCAGCAGCCTAAAATGTATGTAAATGACACAGCCAGATGGGCAATGTGGGGAAAAATTAGTTACGTATTCAGATGATTCTGAGACTTTACATGCGATCTGTCTCTTTCTTTATGAAACAGAAAAGAACTCATTTCTGAATAAGAACCAATGACCAAATACTGGGCCTCATTTTGGCAGAGACATTGGGAGACTGTTGGTCTCAAAGCCATAAATCATGGATTTACATCTACTTATCCTTTTAAAACTTGTCAAACCTGTTATGCAATGAAAGGAAAAATGTACTTGTACATTGATTAGTTTATATATTTGTTTTTCACCTCTTTGTGACACTTTCCCCAGTGATTTCATGTAAGAAGAATAAAAAAATGAAAACTGAGTGTTAGAGACAAATTTTCCCTCTAGTTTACAGCCTGCAACTGCACAGGAAATCAGGTCACTAACTGAGAAGCGAATGTTTTGAATTCATTCTCACCGTTCTACCTAAACATGTTGACCAGCTCAACAGTCATTTCCCAGTCCTCATGATACTTGACATAGCAGCAGCAGCTTCTGAAACCATTATCACTGTCTTCTTGACATATTTCCTGTGCCTTGTCTCTGACACACCAGCCTCTCTGTTTTCTTCATACCTCAGTGACTCTTCCTTCTCATCTGCTTTGCTGGGTTCTCCCTAAGGTCCTGGCCTTGGGAAGGCTCTTGGTCTCATCTCCAGGCTCAGCTCTCTACCACTGGCACCCATTCCCTGCCCTGAAGTTTCCCTTCTACACACTAACAACACACCCATTGCTGGTTATATAGCTCATGTTGCTCTTGCTGGGTATCTCAACAAAAGTGTTGTATAGATCTCTCTCCCTTCAAACTCTGGTTTCTTAGTTTCCAAGCCAAACCATGTGCTCTTTCTAAGACAACATGCTAACTTATTAACATAAGAAACCGTGGAAGGTAGAAGAGGCAGAACAATAACCAGTTCCCTCAAAAATAGGGACAGGGGCAGACAAATCTGAAACTGCCTAATGGATTGCTTAATTTTTCTTTGCCTCAGTTTCTTCATCTGTAAAGTATAAAAAAAACTGAATATTCCTCTTAGGGTTGTTGTAAAAACTTAATGGGCTAGCCCATGTGACGGTCTTAGCAGGAGGACTGGAACTTAATAAAGACCCAATAAACATAGCTATCGTTGGGGATAAACAGACAAAATATCACACATTTCTCTCCCAAAAGGGTTTCTGCTGTTTCAGCAAACAGTAATTCTATTATATCAGTTGTTCTTGATTTCCCTCTCACCCTCCTATCCCTACACCATAAATCCTAGAGGCTCTACCCTCAAAGCATATCCAGAACCTGACCCACTCCACTTCTACCAGCCAAGTCCAAGTCCCCATCAGCCCTTGCTTAGATTACAGCAGTGCCTGCAACCTGGACTCCCTCTTCTCTTTTGTCCCCTAAAGCTCCACCCACGATTGGAAGGAATACTTTCAACTACTCACTATTTCAGATAACTCACTCTTTCCAGGCTTTTCTAGTTTATCCAGAGCACAAGCTAATGCCCTTTCCACTGAGTCCCTGTGACCTCCCTGACCTTGCCATTGCCATCACCCTTCCCCTGGGCTCTCTCAAGCTGGCCGCTTTTTTGTTTTTTGTACACACACCAGCCTCCTCCACTGGGGCTTGCACTGGTGCCCTCCACTGTCCACTCAGATATTTAGGGCCCTGGTTTGCTCCCTCATTCTTTCAGGTCTGGACTCAAACAGCTTCTCTTTTTTCTTTCATAACATTTATTGTTGATGGACACAAATTTTCTAAAAGCGTTCATTATCTGCCTCCTTCCCACCTTCATCCACTTCTGCTGCCTAGAATCTAAGCTCAACAACAGCAGGATATATGGTTCATTTAGACTGGTGCCTCATTTAGTAAGTGGTCAATAAAACTGAGTGAATAAAATGATGTCACTTATTTCCTTGAGCATCTCTAACACATTTTATAAATATTTTATGAATCACAAGAGTAAATAATTTTTGTGACAGCAAGTAATTATAAGACTCTTGAAGAGAGAAAATTCTTATTGTTAAACTTACAGTTATCCATCCAAAATATTATAGCTGGTGGTAATCCAATGGGAGGTCTACAGGGAAGTACTAATGGCTGGCCGTTTTGAAGAATTATTGGTTCAAGTTTTTCTTTGGTCCACAATGGCGATCCTATTAAAAAAATAACATGGGTTATTTCTGCATGAAAAAGTAAAAAGAGAAAGCATTACAAAGAGAGGCAAACCAATTTTGACAGGGAGAATAGTAACTTGGAATTTATACACATGAACTAGTGAAAAAGTGATTTTTAAACATATTGTTGGAGGCTGGGGATTTAGCTCAGGGTACAGTGCCTGCCTGGCAAGCGCAAGGTTGTAAGTTCGATTCCCAGTACCAGAAAAAAACAAAAAACAAAGAAACAAAAAAATAAACAAACATATTGTTAAAGATTTTTAAAAAAGCAAAAGATAGTAAAAAAAAGGACAATTTTTATTCATTGCCATTGGTAGTATAAATTCTAAGTAAGTGGATTCCATGTCTAAGAATTTATATTAAATACATCATCAAGAAGGCACATGATTTCAATCCAAGCATGTTCTCTACAAAGAATGAAAAATGCTTACATACTATCATAAAGTTTGTTAGGTAAGTAACTGTTCATCTACACCTTTGAATATTTTATAGTAGAAACATACATATTGAGAAGATTGATAAGAGAATATACATAATCCTTCAGTAAGTCAGAAAGATTTTAAAATAATATTTCATCTGGTATTGAGCTGGTTTTATGCACACACATATAAATCTGACTAGAAAAGGTAGAGAAAATATTTGAGCAGCAGTTATTTGCTTGAATGAAAGTACTCATAAGTAATTTAAAACTTCTATTTTACATGTAATTAATTTTTCTATAATGAACACATACATGTAATTTAAAAAGCTTTCAAAATGACCAGTATTTGCACATGGTCATCATTTTTTAAATACATGCTCCTGAAGTTATTGAGAGATTTTAGTACTGACTACTGCAAAATGAGCCACAGTAATATCAAGGTCATGGGGACATTATTTGCAGTGAAATTTTAAAACAAAAATGTTAGAAGAAATCACACATGTACCAGTTATTGTGTGTATCTAGATGTCCCTCCAAAGCCTCATGTGGTTATAGTTGGGGAGTTTCAAAGGTGCTGGACTAGGGTTTGTGAAATATGGACTAAGGATGTGATACTGGGATTAGAGATGTGGATAATGGAAACCCCAATCTGGGTATGGGAGGCACGAATCAATAGGCTTATACCGTGGATAGGTATAAGGGGACAGGAAGAAGGTAGGCTTGCTGGTGTTGCTTGCTGCTTTTCTGCTTTCTGCCTCCCACATCATAGACGGTTTCTCTTCTGCCATGCCCCTCTGCCATGCTTGCTATAGACTGAAACCTCTACAAACTGTGAGCTAAATAAACTTTTCTTCCCGTAAGGTATGGATGTCAGGTATTTTGTCCCAGCAACAAAAAATAATTAAGACAACCCCTATGACCCATATCATGTTGAACTTATTTCAATCTGGCTGTAAGAATTTTGCTTATACATAAAATATATGAGTAATAAATAATTAAATAAAATCAGGGAAGAAACTGTTTTTTGGAATGTGGCCTTTTTGTTTAGGATTTGGATAAAAGACACACTAGACTGGCAAAGGAATTAGGTTGAGGAATTTAGGAGAAAGTAGAAAGGACAAATAATGTTCATAAAAAACAAAGTTGGAATATTGGATGATGTAACAGATGCTGAATCTTAGAGCAATACTTTAATGGGGTCACATTTCCTTGACAAATCTCACTTACTAGACGGGCGTATGACAATGTTATTAGAAATCGCAGCTCCGCGTTCGTTCCTTGCTGTACACTGATAGATGCCTTCATAGGTCTCTGCTTTCCCTTCACTCATGATGTTGATTACGAGTGTTCCTGAGCCAGGCTTCATAGCGACCAGAGGATCTTTATCTATGTCAAAATGAGTCCCATTGCGTGTCCAGGAAAAGCTGCCCAAACCATCAAGAGTGAAATTTGTTAATGGTTCAGAAAGGTAGGGTGACTATTCTTCAATAAGTTCCTAACAGTTTCATGGTTTTCTAGAAATAATCATTAGCTTTTTAACATTCAGTGAAAGAATAATAGGTACCCATACCTAAAATGTTGCATGGAATCATGACTTAGAAAAAAGTGCTGAGTGTACATTTTGAGGTACATATCGTTTTTACAACCAGCCCAAGTATAACACAAATTGCCTGTCACTTTTTAAAGAAAATACAGGATACACGTCTTCCAGGCACATTCCCTTTGAGCTTTATTAGCATTTTTATTATAAACTCCATTGTTCATAGAGTTGATATCGTGTATATAAAAATCTGCTCTGGGCTAAAATGTGACAAGAAAGGCTTCCACAAGTACTCTCTGATTGTGCTGAAAATTCAAGTTACCAAAATGCAAAGTTCAATAGAGGAAGAGGCTAACAGACATAAGTTCAAAGGTGTTTAAAATCTTACTTATTAAAAATGGTAATTCTGCATAAGCTATTTTTTGAGAATTTTTAATTCTAGCAATGATTTTATGAATTCAAAGAAGGTATGCCAAATTGTCACCTGAGATTGCTCTGTCTCAGTTTTATTTACACATAAGATAGTCTTATATAAAAGTCACAGTATACTTGTAATTAAATACTTCCTAACCAGTCACAGATCAGTGATGGCCAGAATCATATAAAGGCATAAACCTTTAAAGTTCATAGTGTTTTCAGAGTTCACTTGGATTTTCCTTCCCAGCACTTAGCCTCATAAGTGATAGCTGCCACTACCAGGCAAGAGGTGCTGGGGGTGGATGCTACTAGCACCTAGTGGGTTCAGGGGTAGAGGCCAGGGATGCTGCTATCTTCTACCACAGGAAGCCTCCAGAGAGTTGTGGGACGCCTTAAATATTCATAAGTGTGAAGCTGAAGGGGACTTCACCAAAGACTGTCACATTAGGGGTTGTGTGACACAGAGTTTCTGATAATATTGCAGAATATTGTTCTAAAGTAAACATTTGATGGAAGTTTTGATATACATAGGCATTTAGTACCAGTTAATTTTTTCTAAGCTATTTTGTGATAGTTTAATAAAACCTGTAATAGAAAAACTTGGAAATAAAATATCTTAAAAACTTTTTCATTTATTTCTGATAAATGACTACATTTAATTATTTTAACTTGTCATTAAATTACTATATTTAACTGTTATAATAAGTAATATTTAAAAAATAATCCAACGCTCTAAACTGCATATGGACAAGTTCTAGGTCAGGCACTGTGGGACTCTGGATGAACTATGCAGCATTTTAGACCATCACTTTCCCATCTACACAATGTGCGGGTTGGAGAGGACTATGCAGTGTTTGTGCCAATATCCATATGGTGAATCCTGAGTACTGAACCATGACAAGTTTGGAAAACCATTTAGGACTATTTTAAAGGCCACTGTGGAGGTAGGAGAGATCTTGAAAATTATCAAATTCAACTTCTTTTTCATTCTAACAGGTGAATAACCTGAAGCCCAGAGAAAAGGGATTTGCTCACATCAGAAGGCCATTAGTATCAGAACCAAGGTTAAAGCTTTGCACCTATTCCTCCAAGTCATGAACAGAAAAATATAAATATGAGAATGCAGTACTCTGGATTTTAAGTAGAACAAATTGACTCTAAACTGAGAAACAAAACAATAAATCTACAACTGATGCTTTAGGGATATGCAGAACTTAAGAAGTTTCCTGTAGTATCTTTGAAGAGCTGAAATGGATCTTGGGAGCTAGACAAACCAAAAAGTAAACTAGCAATCATGTTGAAAAACATCCAACTGTATATGAATATACTCTATATTGCCTACTTTGCTCTACAGAATTTCCAAACTTCTTTCTATATTCCAGGAACTCCTCAGACTTACTTAAAGAGCCATCAAACACACTCACCTTGGAGGAGGTTTCCCTTTGGCCTCACACTGGATTACAATGTTCTCCCGAGGGTCAATGATGTAATCTTTTGGAGACTGTTGAGTGATGGTTGGAGGTTGTACCACTTAATTATAGAAGAAAGAATAATGTAAAGAAATAAATCATTTAATATCATAATGGCAACCAATTTTACTATATCAAGGTCACTTGCCTTAGATTAAATATTTCAAATATTTCTACAATTTCTATTGTGGCAGCACCTACCTCCATAGATTTTCAACTAAAAGTCTCCTAAAACTGCAAAGTCAAGGCATAACTTCTCTTTTGGTAACTTTACGTGAAATAACAAAGCCCATTTTCTCACATTAGAAGTCTGAGAAAATAACTACCAACACAAACATTCAAACGTTTTTCTGATGTAACAATGAGAAATTCTTCTGATTCCTTTGGTTAAAACAATGTCTTTCAATGCAATTTAAATTGTGAGGTATTTTTGGTTCTTTTTTAGGAAAAAATTGCTGACGTTTAGCTTACTAGTGTGCTACTGTAAATTAATATATATTGGGAGCACATGCATTTGAGAAGCTAATATAAAGATTGTTAAACTGGAGACATGCCATTACTATGTCACTTACTATTAGGACAGAGGTGTGTTGGGAAGAAAGAAAAGAAGTCTTACTTGGAAAATTAATGTAATCAAACCTCTCTGTTCTAGGAGACAGTTTTTCCATTTTACTCTTCAAAGCATTATCTCATCCTTTATTGGGAAATTGTAGGAGAAGCTGTTTTGACCCAGACTGATCGAACTTGTACCAAGTCAGTATCTAGATCTTCAAGTTTCTCTAAGATCACCATGTCTTCCCTCTTACGAAGTCAGAATTATAGCATGTTAGAACAGAAAGGGACTAGAAAATAATCTACTTTAACCTCTGTTTTTGCTTCTCAGAGTAGCAATGGTTTGACTTGGAAGGCACAAAGCAGAGAGGCCACCAAACTCTCTTGACAAGCTCCAGCTGCAAGACCACCACCTGGTACATCTCCACAGAAAGCTGTTTACACAGACCAGTGGTTCTCAACAGGAGGCATTTTGCCTCCAAATTTCCAGGGACATTTGGTCATAGGTAGAAACAATTTAGACTGCCATAACTAGGGCGGTGGTGGTCCCAGGATCTAGTAGAGAGAAGCCACAGGTGTTTCTCAACATCTTACAGGATACAGAAGAGCCCTCCACAACAGAGACTTATCTGGCCCCAGATGTGAGCAGTGCTGAGGCTGAGAAAGCAGGCACAGGCCACAATATGAATGGTACCGGGGCCCGTGCAATGAAGTGGCCTGTCCTGCCGTGCCTCCCAGAATCATGCAATCTTGCCCAGGACCCTTGTTTGGACTCTTGCTTTCCTTTCTTTCAGTGCTGCATTTGACATTCTGGCTCATCTATGTTTTTCATCTTCTAGATCTCTGCTCTCTCTGTCCACTCTGTGCTTTCTTTGCAAAACCTCTTCCACCTGCCAATCAAGCACTTCCCAAAGCTCAGCAACTTCTCCCTGCTCTTGTCTCTTTATCGAGGTTTATGGTTCCTGGGCTAAACACTGCCTCTGCATCCAAAGTCTTGTAAGTTTGCAAACATAGTTCTGTTCTTTTGCAATTTCTTTCATCTTACTGCTGCCCACTAGGCATCTTCCTAAACACCAAAGTAACACCTAAAGTATACATGAAAGATTAAAGCCTTTCCATCATCATTTATTGTTCACCAGTTACATGTGGAATACTAGACAGCATCAATTTCCCTTCCCTTTAGTAAGATCCTGTCCCCTCCTTACCCTTGAGCTAACCCAGCTTCTCTTCCCAACCTCCATCGCACACACTGAACCCTCCTTCTTCTGAGTCTACTGATTTCCACTGATAGTTAGGAGTCCTGTCTGGTGGTTAAGAACTTGTCTATTTCTTATTAGCTATGAGGCTTCAAGGAAGTTTCTTAACTTCCGTAAGCTCAGTTTCCTTTAACGGAAAATGAAGTTTAAAAGAAGTACCTACATCCTAAGGTAGTTGGGAGGATTAACGCAGTAATGTATGTAAAATTCTTAGTACATGCCAATAGGATAATAGCTCAATGCTGTTTGCTATTTTAAAATTATGACCGTAATAATTTTCATTTGGCTCAACTTCACCTTTGAGTGACTGACCCTTCAGGCCTGGGAGTAAAGAGTTTGGGATAATAAAAGGAAGCCTGAGATTCCACACCCACTTCAAAGAGTGAACATAAGTAGAGGGGGAGGCAATTCTGAGGAGTGAGTCGGTCCAACTCCTTGTGCATTTTTGGGAGTGACAGAGGTGCAAATTTGTGCTTTCAAATGCAGAGCTTCTCTTCATGTGTCTGCAGCTGAGCTGGCTTTTATACCACTGCTAACTGCCAGGAGTTTACCATCTGGAGGTACCTTTCTGAACAGTGCTCAGGTCACATGGCAATTAGCAAATGCTTTGCAATAATAAGCAGTAATAAGAGATTTTACATAATTTCTCTCGTTAATCCAACATCAAAGGGAATTTTCAAATGCTGAAGAACTGTTTTGTTTTTTTTTTCTGGATGATAAATGCTTCCCAGCTGTCAAAGGCAGCAGAAATTTTTGCTTATAACAAGCTGCTCAGAAATGATGTGAGTGGCAGCTGCTTGTCTCCTGCACACTTCAAGACAATATTCCAATTTGCTGGGTTATTCTATGGGTGGCACCTAGAAACATTAATCTACACAGATCTGAAGGCTAAAGAGGAGCAGACAGCACCCAGCTTCTGACTTGGGAACCCACCTTCTAAAACACACGGAAAGATGCATTTTCATTTCAGCAAGCATTTAATATCATTTAGAGCTAGATAATCACTGTCTATTTTGTGAATTTTCTCATTGAGTTACATCAGATGTGAATAAAAACTTTTAGGTTAGTACAGCAGCATATTCACAAAATGTAATAACCAGATCTTCACAATTCATGCAGGCAATATATTAAATCTGCAACTTGGTACTTAAGTACAGTGTTTAGCTACAGAAAAAACATGCTTAAAAAGGACACTCATCACAAGGCATAGCACTGCGCACTTAATTCATGGCATTAATTCAAAAAACACAGACACAGTCAAATTTTCACACTGCCTAGTAATTTATAGAAAGACACTTACAGTCTTCAAGAAGTTTTGCTTTTTCCCCATCAATATCAGCAGGTGAGTGGGCAAACAGGATTTAAAAAAATCAGATGTTAGTAATGAGAATGTTAGAGCCCTAAAGATAAAAGGGACATCTTTCCTATTTGATTTGACCTAAAAACCCATACAATGGAGGGTGAAGTTATGAGAAGTTCAAGAGAAGAAACTTGCATTCATGGTTTTGTTTACTCATGCAGCAGCTTCTCACATAAATATATGGAAGAACAAAAGCAATGCTGTAGGAAAAAAAAAAAAGCTCTCCCAGGAATAAAAATGGCTAATTCCATCCCATACATACTGTGCTGGACAAGTAATTATGTCCAATTTGAAAAATAGCTGAAATCTACAATTAATGTGAGTTGTCACATACTGTGTCGTGTCTGATCCTATTATCCCAGACATCTCGATGCACATGGTAACAACACCTAACAATGGGGCCCTGCAGCAGTGACAGTGTTCCATCCAAGCCAAGTCCAGCACTGATTTCAGAATGGCATATTTCTACAGTTACTAAGTCGATAATTGAACTTTTTGGACTGTTACCATATTTCTACTTTCCAATTCTTCAGTCACCCAGGGATTGCCGGGTCCCACACCAAGGAACAGCACATGTACTGAAGGAAGGGCGTGTGAAGTAGGGACGGGGAAGAAATTACATTTGTATGCAGTTCCAATCATTCGGCAGTGCAGCCTGTCATTACTACTTGCAAAGGTTAATGCGGGAGTGCCTGGGTTATCCATGACTTTCTTTTCATCATGGTTATGCCTCTTCTCCATTAGCAGTGATAATTGAGTTAGCCATAGGTGCCTGTTTTTCTCTGATTGTTAGATTGAGCAGTCAGATTAAAGGAGAATGTATTTAACATGGGAGAGAACAAAAGCATTTCTCTCAAGTGCTTTTCCTGCTTTCCTGTGTATCTGTTAGGGTAAGTGCTTTCTTAGGCATTTCCACTCCAATGGGCTTAAGCAATTATATAAGCATTTTTCAATTGAAATTAAGGTAATTGGATGAATATTTTTCAAAATAAAAAACTGCATTTTATCGTACTTTAAAGGAGTATGGTAAAAGAAGTGAACAAAATGTGAGGCAAACCACATTTCTTTTTAGTGTCTTCCCACTGGCAGTTGCTACTTTTACGGCAAAAATGGACTTCCCAACAATCGAATAGCCCCAGGAAAGTGTTATCTTCCTTGCACCTTGGAAAGCATGCCAAACAGATGTTCTATTCAGGAAGTTAATGGATTTAAAGAGGTCATGCAGATTAGGGATAAAGGATAAATCAATTCTGAAGTACAGTAATTGTCCAGATTTAAAATGGCGCTTTCCATTGCAGGAGAAGTGACCAGTTGGAGCCTAGTATTATCTTTATTTTTCACAGACAGGCCTTCCAGAACAGGGAAACTATCTTACTACTGGGAAAAGAGTACACTAAATACAATAGCTATTGTTTGCTTCATTTTAGTGTTTTTGTAGATTACTTGTCTTTGTCTTAAAGATGTCCCTTTTGGTCTCTGATTATGTTCTTTAAGCCAAAAAAAGACTATTTACCAGGCTTGGAGATGAGATACTGTCCCTAGTTATTGACTCATATTTAGGATTAAAATTGAGAAAGTAATACAAATGTGTCTTGTCTGAATCAAGAGAAATGAAGTATGGCTGCTTAGGGATTTGTAGGGCAGAGGGTTGAAAGACCATGCTCCAAGCTCTCCAGAAGGGCACTCTCCACACGTGAGGGAGGAAGTGATGTGGTGAGGGAAGTGGGGATGTTTCCACAATTCCCGTAACATGGCTTTCTTGCAGCTCTACTTTGACAAAGAGCCGCCTGTTGGGAAGATCATGGCAGCTGCATGAGTCCCTCCTTCTCAGGCCACTCCTGCAAGGCACATAAAAGGCCCCTGAGAAGGAAGAAGGAAAATGAAAGAGAGGGGACAGAGTGGCTGACCATTTCAATGGTCATTTCTACTGTGAGAGTCTTTATAAACACCAGGTGGTGAAGGTAAAAGCCAAATTAATTTTGATTAGCTTTTCAGTGTCACACAGACATCTTCTCCATCCGCACTGTTCAGGGTGATGGTAAATGCTGGGAGGTTTTGACTTCTGGGCCTAAGAGCTTTAAATCGTTAATACTTACGATCAAGAGGTACTTCCAGCGCACTAATCATCTGGCACAGGAAGAGAATCAGGGGCACTCTGCCTGCAGATAAGCGCTTCTTTTTCGGCATTATTTTAAGCTGCATTAGCTTCACTCCTGCTGAGACCCACAAGCTGAATTTTCTTTTCTTCTTTCACAAAGATTTGTGTGCAATGTTTAAATAATTTTTCATGCAGGGAACTGGAAAAGGACAGGATAAGAATAATAATTATAATGTATTAAAAAGAAGGAAACGAGGAACGGAAGTCTGCAGCACAGAAAATTGGCCCTGTATTATACATGAACTCTAAAAGGGAGCTCACTTTTAAATATTTAACTCTCGAGACTGGAATAATCATTTATTCATAAATCAGCTAAAATCAGTTCGAAAATATCTGTGGTGATATCAAGCAAGATCTGTCCACTTTCCCATCCTTATGCGTTTTTCATTCTAAATATTTGCATCGACAGGGCTCAGCGGCTAGTGTATCTTTCTTAACAGTTTGGAAAACTTGGCTTTTAGGGCAGCTGGAAAGTGATCACTTTGAGACTTTAAAGTGGATGCCTAATGGGGTCTCCACTCTGCAGATCATCTCTGGGAACCCTGGGGCATTGCTGCAAATGTCCTGCAAAACTGACGGACCAGTGAACACTGAGAGTCTGGGCCATTCCATCTCCTCTAGACTACAGCCACTGCCCAGGTGGGGCGCTGCCATCCAGACCTTCCTCACCACAGTCACTCTCTTCAACACTGCTAATTATTTTTTTCCTAAAGGATTTTAGGAAGCCTAGTTCCCATTTAGAAAAAAAAAAATGTGGCTCATTACCAACACTCATTTAGTTTTCAGCAATCCAGAATTACTATATTTTGTAAATGGAAATACTACTACAAAAATTTTTGCTATAAATAGAATGATGTTTTTTGTTTCCAAAGAATATCAATATACTAGAGTGATGGGAAAATAACAGTAAAAGTGAGATATTTTGTGACAAACTTTAGGCGCCGGGTTAAGACTGTATTCTGAGGATTATCTCAGGGTAGACACTGCACCTGCAAGTGCTGCCAGCAAGTACTCTTGGGGCAAACTGGAAATGTTAAATATTGGGAGTAATCATACTCAGTCTCTCAACCGAAGTCCACTATATCTTCAAGAGGTATTAAAACACCGTAGTGATCTCACTTCAACTTGTCCTGCCAATTTTACCTTCTTCCATTTCCATATAACTTGTTTTGTTGGATGATTTGCTTTTTTTCTTTTTTTGTAAACCCTTCAATGTGCCTTGAATTGTCCCACCCTCTTATCTTTATCCAGAGTAACTAATTCACCATATTTCCTTTTTTACCAATTTCTCTTAATTCAGTTAAAAGGTCACCTCCAAGAAACACTAGTAGATCACCCAGAGTAGAAGTCATTTTACCACTACCCCTGAATTTCTAAACTACTTTGTTTCAAACATCATGTATATTACACAGATAAATAAGTGGGCTCTATGAGTATGTGCGTGTATTAATATGTGCTCTCTCTGTACTCATTCAGACAAAGATTGTGTCTTCTTCATCTCAGGGTCCCTCTCCCTCACCTAACACAGCTTTGCATATGGGACTGTTACACTGGAGAACCTGAGCTGGAACACGGAGTACAGACATCTGCCTAACAGCAAACCCTCACTTACAAAGATAGGCTTAATCACGGCTTCTCATTAATGAAGGGAAGCTGGGACGACTAATGGTTCTCCTGAGCAGGTGAGAGGGATGATATTATTACAAACTGGGATGGCTCCCACAAGCTTAATTAATGAGTTACTTGTACAACTGTATTATTTGTGTAGTTGTGTAATTTCATAATGTCCACATTCCTCACCAAACTACAAAATCTCCTCAGGTTAAGGACGATCTGTCCTGTTCCCTACTGCACTCCAATAGCCTGTCATAGTGTTTGATGTATGGTAGAAAGTAAATAAATATTTGCAGGGGAAAAAAACGAATGAAGAGAAAAGAAATGGAGACTTATGATCTCTGAAGTTGTCACTGTATTCAGATAGTTTGACTCCCCGAGGATACATTTATATTTATACTATCTGAAAAATCTAAACTAAAATCTAGTCAATATAGGCAATAGGTTATACTATCATGTCTGTGTATGGAGTTAAGCTTAATTATATAAAAAAAAGAGACAAGGTTGATAACATATATTTGCTAGCAATATTTGCTATTGTTAGCTGAGTTTTGTTTGAACCTGGTCAAAAGTATAGTAAGACATTTCTTGTAAAAAATACAAAGGAAAAATAAGCTAAACACAGATATTATAACTGTATAAATACCATCTTGTAAATGCAAATCCATGCCATGTGATTTCATCTAAGAGCTGGGAGATTTACCGGTGTCATGCTATATAGATATTCATGTCCAGTAAGCACTGAGAGGCAGGTATAGACGTTCATCCAACCATTCCCACCACAATACTAACCAGACTGCCTTTCTGTATGTGCAAAGCACAGCTGTATCAATCAACTCTATCACATTTATTTGGGTTTCATGATTCTCCTGTTGAAATGCTAAATCTGAATTCACATATAAACTTCAGGAAGATAAAAATGAATGGCACAAGCACATCATACATATTATACATATCAAGAGAAAACAGCAGAGTTGCTCTCTCAGACATGAACAGCATACCTGCCTGATTACCCTTGCTGAGTTAAGTGCCTAGCTCTCTGAGCAACTGCTGGAGAGCTCAAATACTTTCCCAAATTGCTACTAATACATTGTAATTCCTGTAAACAGTTGCATACAATTTCTAAGTTCTTCATTTGTTATTTATTTCACGTATATGACTTACAGTATTTATCTGTCAAAACAAAGGCCTTTTACATGAGATAACTTCATGTAAAAGAAAGTAAACCCTCAAGGAACAAGCCTGAGTCCAGTGAACTCATCCCTTACTTTCTACTATAAATTTATACTTTAGTATTATAGTAGCCAGCTGTGTGTCTCACTATCTTTCCATGAGGGATACCGGTAGCAATCTATGTGTTCACCCGCTTGATGTGATGAATGGCAAGGAGTGTGTACATGTGCAAAAGTGCCAAAATGGGATTTGGACTCTTTATGCTCCTTCTGGTTTTGCATATGCTTACCTGAGCATCACAGAGGGTCCAACACACCCACACTACTCCAGGATTTGTTTAAAAAAAAGTTTTCTTTTGATTTTTCTGTTAGAAGTAGCCTGATTCAGTACAATGGCACATAAAAAACCAGATTTGCAAGTTTTGGAGGAGGTCAAAAGTGAATCAACAGATTACTCATCCGTGGATAATGAAGATGATCCATTATGGTAAAATACATGTTTCATAACAGAAGAGTGGTGTGGGTGTATGATGATGATGATCATCACGACTTTGACGTTGGCCATGTGAGTCAAAGCTCCTGTGACTGTGAAATGCAGCACAGGGAATGCAGACTTCCTCAATTCAGATGATGAAGAAAACAACGATGTGAGTACCTATCTGACTAGTCCAAATATTACAAAGAGGCCACACAACCAATGGAACAATCCAATGTTAGAACTAGGTCTGAAAATATAGTGAAGGTCTTGGCAGGGGTGAAACATATTGGACAGAATGCCAGCACTGCCATTCAGCGTTGGAAAATGTAACAGACGAAATGCTGCAACATGCTGTGAAATACACAAAGGCTGAAATGCAAGAAAATGCTCTGTATGAACCAACAGCCATATTAAAAAATTATTTATTATGATATCTCGTTAGCTGAACTGAAAGCATTCACAGGTCTGCTGTACCTAGCACAGATTTCTCACGGGATTTTAGGAATATAATATAAAAGGCTTATGGAAAAGTGATGAGTCAAAATATGGCTTAAAAAGTTATGCCCTTGTAGATGTGAAGACTTATTACTTTTTCAGTTTAGACATTTATCCTGGAATTCAGTCATGAGATCCTTATTCATGTAGTAATAAACCAAATGCAAAACTAGTTCTGAACAGACTCGTTGCCCCCAGATCCCAAACTAATCAGAATGTGACATTTGGCAGTTGATTTACAGGTTTCAAACTGATGTTACATTTGCTAACAGAATACAAGTTGATCAGCACAGGAACTATACAAAGAACAAAGCAGACATTCCAAATGAAATGTTCCAATTTCAAAACAGAGAACTGTATAGTAAGATTTTTGAATTTCAGAAAGGTAAAACATTGGCCTCATAAATGGCAAAGAAAAGCAAACTGGTACTGCAGATGTCAACATTTCATCATGACAAAAATATTAATAAGGAAACCTCGACAAAATGGAAGCCTGAGATGGAAACTTTCAACAACAAAACCAAAGATGGAGTAGATGTTGTTGATGAGCTATGGAGCAACTATAATGTCACTTGAAACACAGAGCATTGGCCAGTGGTTGTGTTTTACTGAATCCTAAGTGTGGCATAAATAGTTTGATAGTTTACAAAGAAAATAACAAGTGCAAAATTTCATGGAGAAATTTTCTTAGAGGTTTGTGATGGGAGCTCATAAGAGATCATTTACAGCAGAGGAAAGACAAAGTGTTTTTGCCAAGGGAACTAAGCAAAAAAATTGTGGAGCACACTGGTGAGCTGACAGGTGAACTGGCAAGTGCAGCCTCACAAATACCTACTATTACAACAAGAAAACCAAAAAGATGTCAACTGTGCCCTGTAAGAAAGGACAGGAAAACAAAACATATGTACCATCAGTGTAAGTGATACTTGTGCATGGAACATGCAGTTGTCATGTGTGAACACTGCCTTCGGTGTGATAGCTGAAGCAAAGCTTATTTTTGTGATAGAGTTCTATTGGTATTTTCATTGTAGTTCATATAGGAACTTATTTCTGATGTTATCTTTTAGCTATTGTAAGTAAGTACTCAGCTGATATGAAAATGTTGATGTCTATTCTAAATGCACAACACATATTAAGAATTTAATAATTTATTTCATTGATATTTTATGTTCCTGTGAACTACACACTGTATAATATAATAAGAACCTCCTGAGAAAACAGCAAGACCACTGAGCTGTCAAGTATATCCTACAAAAAGGCCAGGAAAGCAAGACATGTGTGGTCGGTGTAAGAAATGCATGTTTGGGCTGGGGATATAGCTCAGTGGCACAGCGCCTGCCTGGCAGGCGCAAGGTCCTGAGGTCAATCCCCAGCACCAAAAAAAAAAAAAAATGAATGCGTATGGAACATACTGTTGTCATGCGTGCAAACTGCCTTAATTGAAATAAAGATCTTTTAAGACAGTGCTATTGGGATTTTCATTGTAGTTCATATGGGAATTTATTTCTGATATTCTTTCTTAGATTTTGTACACCAAAAACCAGTCAATGTGGGAAATTGTGATGCTTTTTTATAAGCACTCAATAAATATTAAAAACTCATACTTTATTTTGATTTTTTTCCTGTTAAGTATTCACTGTTTAATATCATAAAACTCATACAATTATAATTAATAATTCATCAATAGAAATATTCTAAAGAATAAACGTGGATCTGACAGACCCACATTTATGCACCTTGAGGACAAAATTAATCTTATGCTCCAAGTTAATCAACCATCATAATTTTTCAGAGTACACATGGAATAAACTATTGTGCATGAAATCATAGTGTTTTATAAAGAAAGCATTAATTTTTTAAGAAAACCAACAGAGCATTTATTGAAAGAGAAATGAGTAAATAAATCTTCACACTGCCAGGAGGTCATGAACTGTGACAACTGAAGCTCTGGTCTTTCCTCAGAAGTTGTAAGTTTACTGCACCATTAGTCGAAAAGTCATCTCTCTCATGGGTTCTGTCAGGGAAGGACAAAGCCCATCCTCTGAACCTGCTCAGGGAAAATCACCCATTCCTCCTAAGTATAGCCTCATAGGTGAAAATCCAAATGCTCGAGGACAGCCTTAAATCCCCAGCACCTAATCACACTGAAAATCAAATACAGCTACAGAAAACTGAGCTTTCTGTAAGAGTAATGTGCTCTGAATGTCTCACAAAGAAAACCACTGCTTTGTACTCTGAGTTCTGATGTCAATGTCCTGCACCACCCCACCAACCCTAGTCTGTCTGCCTTGTACTTCCCCTTGTAAGACAATGGCCATTTTCCCTTAAGTTAAAATCATGAACTAAAACTAAATTGTTTATGTAATTATACTAAAGTGAATAAAATGTAAACATGAAGTAGCACATCATTTTTGGTGGACACTAAGGAGTATGTTAGAAATTTTAAAGATAAATGTGTTATTAACATTTTAAATGACACAAATTGTATATTCATCTTCTGATAATAAATCACTTTTATTTTATTTTATTTTTTTGCAGTACTAGAGATTGAACCCAGGGGGCTTGAGCATGGTAGGTAAATACTGTACTACTGAGCTATATTCTTAGCCCTAGCCTACATAACATCATATATATTATGAAAACGATGAAGAATAAGGATAAATATAAAGTCCTTTAATATTCTGCTTAATTTAACTCCATTAAAAGCAATTTTTCTTATGTTACCTATAATAGCAGCTTTTCACCACCAGAAAATAAATGCAGTTCAAAGTCCTCTCACTTCATTTGCTTCAGTGTTCTTTTCTTTCTTTTTGGCACTGGAATTGAACTCAGGAACTCATGCTTACTAGGCAAGCACTGCACCAATTTACATTGTAACAGAGAACATTATTTACTATACATTTCAAAAGAAGAACCCAAAGTTTTCACAAAGGATTCACACCAAACCAGGGCAAAGCAGCTGTCCTGTTGCCTAAGAAGTCTTGTTATTAGAAAGAAAACACAACCTTTGTCTCTCAAGGGAAGGATGAAATTATTTTCATTAAAAAATATAAACAGCTCTCCAGCAGAATTGAAAGGTCAAACATTATTTACCATTTCCTTCTCTGCTATTTGTGCTTTTCAGCATCCAGTATGGGTGCTTCGGATGCTGACTGCTCAGGTAACATGATCTACATCTCCAAGCCAGGAAGCAGGTATGCTTATTTGCTGGACACCCTGTGACACCCTAATTATTGCTCTGAGGGCTCATCAGTAGCCTGCCTGCACAACTACGTAGCTGTGACATTGCCCTGACGGTGAAAGCTGCTGTCTAGCAGCCAACTCGGGGGTGGCCATTTTTATATTTTAAATATTTACCATTCAGAATAGTACATGAATGGCCATCCTAGCTCATGCCACGGTTTTAAATCATAGATCTGAGTTTGAAACAGTGGAGGGGAAACTGAGGGAGAAGCCATCAATAAAGTCAGTGAGAGCTACACAACTACACACATGTGCACCTCATATAAAAGCTGTTCGGAGCAAGGGGCTGCAGAGGCTGCAGTGATCTCTTCTAACAGCAAGGCAACCTGCGTGAAGCTTCACAGAACATGTTTTTAATTTCCTGCTGTTCTAAAGGAATCTCACTATAGTGTTCCTGTAAGAAATCTGGTACCTAACTTGAAACAGCACCTAAGGAAAGGTGAACAATTCACAGGTATTTTTTTAGGACAACAATAGAAGATTGAAAAAATTCTGATAATAGATCAATATCTTCATTTCTCAAAGCGCTGTGATTGGTTATCTTATTTATGCCTCCAAAAAATATGACAGCAGTTATTATACTCAATGAGCGGTTAAACAGAGAAAAAGCTTATTCCTCCATGCGCTAAGTTATCTCATACTCCTCAAACTGCAAAAAGTAAGCTGTTATTCCACTACTGAAATTACTTTGCAAGTAGCCAATAGGCAAACAGAATTACCATGCTTAGTCATTTATATTAAAAAATAGATTCTGAATATCTACAAAAGTTTTTTTTGGAAGGGGTGGTTTCTTGAGACGGGCTTGCTATGTAGTTCAGGCTGGCCTTGAAGTCACTACGTGGCCCCGGCTAGCCTCAAACTCACAGTGATCCTCCTGCCTCAGTCTGCCAAATGCTGGGATTACTGACACACATTACCACACCTGGATTTATAGAAGGTCCTTACAGAGTTGCTCACAGCATGGCTCCATGGGCCTCTTTATACTTATACAAACAGATGTCCCTGAAACTGTACCACATTCAGGTCCTGGGCTTTCAATGGCGAGGAGTCATACTTCAAGAAGTCAGTTTTAAAAAGAGACAATATATGCACATGGTCCAAAGTTCATAAGGCAAAAAGGCCAAATAATGCAAAGTAAACAACCAGCACCCCAGTTTCGCCCTTACGAGGTCACAATATTGCAAAGTTCTGTGAACCCTTCTAGAGATGTCTCATGAATAAACACAAAAATGTACAAATATCAAACAATTTTAAGATTGTTTTGGATTTAGAAAGTTATGAAAAGCTTTTGGACATTAAATTTAGATCATTAAAAAAATCACAATCTTTAAAGCAATCTAGCGTCTCACAGCACATGAAATTATCTGAAACCTGGCTTTTACTCATCACAGCAATGACAAGAAATGAAATAGCTTAATATGAGATAATGGTGTGACTGAGAGATCTAAGACAAAAGACAGAAGATGGTAAGTGTGAGACCAATAACAGCCTGACCAGGGATGGCACCTGTGACTACCCAGCAAGTTACCTGAGGATGGTTGTCAGGACCAGCTTCAGAGGCGAGAGAACTGATGGAAAGGACGGTGGGAAGAGAAAGAAAAAACTTAGCTCTTCAAACAGAAAGTGGACCCCACCTCTAGAGGCGACTGCAGTACAAACAGATAAGCAGAATGGAGAGACTGCTCCTCTCTGAAGGCTTGTGATGCGCACAGTCCTGCACTGACCTGCTGCTGAGAGCAAGGCTAACACAATCGGGGAGGGAATCTGAACAAAGGCAGGCAGCTGTGGGGTGCCTGTGAGGTGACTCAGCTACTCAGCTACTTGAGAGACTGAAGAGTGACCAACTGAGGAGTAGCAAATTCCTTTCTCCACGGCGGAGTGAATGGGCAGAAAGTGAGAGTGAGTCAGCACTCTGGAGCAGGAACAAAGGCAAAACATCAGGCAGAGGCAAGGCAGCCTGCGTAACTGTGAGTAAGCAGAGGATGTGAGTGGTGTTCAAATCAGCAGGAGGTCAGTGGGCAGCTAAGGATCTGCAGCAGAGACAGACTGATGAGTGACCACAGCAGAGACAGAATAGCACAGGTGATATAAGAAGGACCTGCTACGCTTGCACTCATATGACAACATCATAAACATTGCATCAACTCTCTATGAGGTTTGCCAGAACAGTGATCATAGTTGGGATGTCTCCCTGTCTTTTTTTTTTTTTTTTGCATCATATATATCCTACAACAAACCTTCACTAACGTGGAACGTACAATGTTACATTGGTGAGTTTGGCCATGTGATATGCTTCAGCCACAGGGATTTTAGCAAGTAATATACAAGCAGAGGTGCAATGAACATTTGCACACTGGGGCTTATCCCTTTGTAATGTTCTCTCTGGGAAGTCTTTGCTGTGCTATTGATGATAAGAAGGCCAGAGGAAAAAGAACCTGGGTGATAAAAGGACCAGCCGGGACTTCCTGGCCCCAGCTGAACTCTCAACTGAAGTAGCTGAATAAGTGACCTGTTAAACCATGTGCAAAAGAAGAATTATCTTGTGAACCCTAATACATCATTGTTCTAAATCACAGTATTTTCTGGTGGTTTGTTACATAACCACCACAGGTATCTGCAACAATGACTTAAGATTAAACTGAAATTGCAACCAGAAAGATGCTAATACACACATTCGGAGGATTAATGATCCACATGCACAGGTCTCCTTATAGATCATGGCTGGAGACACAAATTTGAAGTGAGAAAAAGTCTGGTGATGCAAATTTTCCCTTTGAAACTGATCTATCATTTTCATGGTTTTTAAAAAGATATATTTCCTTGTATGTAGGTTGGTATAGCCAAGAGCACATAATTCAGTTACATTTCTCACATAATACTTTTATTCAGGAATAAATAGGAGATGGCTAATTTGATATAAATTTCTTTATATTAAACTGATAATAAATTGTCTAATTTGTTGTCATAGGTGTTACATCCATTTATTTTCATGAAGAAAAGCAAAAATTAAGCTACAGAACAGGTTGAAAGAATCCAATGCTGTTAGCCCACCACCCACCTTCCCATCTCCATAAACACAGCAGATGCCGGAGCAGCTCAGCCCAGCTCAGAACAGATCTGTTCTTCTCCCTCTCCCACCTAAGTCCACTTCCCAATTGATTTCCTTCAGATAACAAAATTGAAACAAAGTTCCAAGTTTTAAAAATGGAAAGTAAGGACAAGCTCTAAAGGTGAAGTCTGAGTAATAGAAATTTTATTCTGAATCCTGGAGTTAGGGTCAGGGATATAGCTCAGTGGCACAAGTGCCTGCCTGGCAAGTGCAAAGTCCTGAGTTCGATTCCAGGTACCAAAACAAACAAACAAACAAACAAACAAAAAAAACCCACAAAAAACCTGAATACTGGGCCTGAAAATGATGTATTTGGGAAGATTTGTAGAGTCACTGAAACAAACTCTGGCTCTATCTTTCCATAAACAGAGATTTCTAGAAATACTTCTATCACTGAAAACATATAAGGGTCAGAAATAGCTTATTAAAAACTTCAGCCCACAAAAAGGCCACAAAGTGTGCAGGATATTAGTATCCTAAGTGTATGACTACCTTATCTACTCACCAAGCAAACAATGGAAGGCAAAACGGTAGGCACTTAATAGTAGATAATAGCATTTTGGAATGCCTGGCAGGCTGGTCACTTTGAAAAAATTACATCACCTTGCAAAGATAAGACCTATTATTCTTGCTGAAAATGAGGAATCATTCTCGTTGGGGATGTAGCACACGGGTCAGCATCCTAATGGTCACAGGGTTGGTAATGCCAGGAGAAGAATGAGCGGGAGAGAGTATTAAGCGATCACGGCATAAGAAATTACCTACTCCAGGCTGACCACGGCTCCCTTTTTATGATGCTGCCACTTCAACAACTGGCTTGTGAAGACCCTGTGTTCTCCTGGGCTTACCTTTCCTCACAATCCACTGACCACAAGTAGTGGCGACTCCAATCACAAGAGAATCATAAGTGTCGGGGTGCACGCAGAAGGTTTAGTATGCACTACTTATCCATGCCACAGAAAGCATGCTCCCTCTTCCCAGCAAATCTGACGTGCCTTGTATTGGCCAGAGTTTCAGAAGTGACATTTTGCAGGATGGCCATCTTATTGATTTATCTCAGTGATGAGTCACAGAGTAGGAAAATTGGGTGAGGCAGGGCTGATGAACCGTGTGGGTGCTTGCTGGCTGAAGCCACCTCCTCCATCTTCCTGCCAGCTGCATTTCTCAATCATTCTTTTCTTTAATGTGGCCTTTCCTCAGACATGGGGGTTGGGCAGGCAAAAGACCTGGATTTACCAGACTCAAGAGCCATCACTTTTTCTGTGTCACAGATTACTATAATCTTCACAACAACATTTCAAAATAAATTTTGCTAAGGTACCCAGGCCATGCATAATCAAAACAGAACCATGAAAATGAGGAATGAAGACTGACATGACAGAAGAATTGCTTTTTCCACTTGCTATCAGTGCTGGGGAAGGTATATTATCATAAACCGAATAGCTGGAAATCCTTCATTCCAGCCAGAGGCTATTTCATATAAAGAACAAATCTCAGTCACTTGCTGATATGCATTTTGTACTACAAAGGATTTACTAGTAAAACAGCAGAATAATGCATGAAATATTTATCTCCTGGTGCATTTAATTTTGGAAAATATAAAAAATAAATCAATGAGTGGCCGTTTGCTTGCAAGGAAACTTGTCAAATTTATTTCAAGGGCATCCATCTCCCAGCACTGAGAATACAACTCAGTTTCCAGGAAGTTAAGAATTAATTTTTTGGGAGGCCAGGATATCTGTAAAAGCTAAATAAACAAAAGCATATGTGTTAGAAACAATGTTCTCTATACTATGAATTTAATCAATCTACCAGCTTGATTATGAGGTTTGGGATATTCTTCTGTCTGTCTTAAATGACTGGCTTCTCAGGAGCCACTTTTAGTGAGACATTTGTACTCTCTTTCCCCCTACCACATTCACAAACTCCATAGAAAGAGTTCATTCCACCACAGTGGTGTAAAGGAAATGTCCACTCAAAGACCAGTCTATGAATGCCACCAGAACAAAGTACTCTTGATCCAAGTGTCCAGACTCCTGAAAGAATCAAAACAGAAAAGACTCCATTTGAATCAAAGTTGGCTGATGAGAACATTCAGCCTAGAATTACCAACTGTGTCTCTTCAACTGAGGATTTTTGAAATTTTTTTGTAGGTAAACAACATTTATTTCCTAAAGACAAATAGTTATTTTTACCTCTCTGGAAAGAGAAATGGCATATAAAAAGAAAAATGAGACAAGACAACCATAGCAAGGCAATAAAAGAAGAAATGCTGTAGTGAATGTTCAAATTGTATTATGACTACTTTGTTTCCATTTAGAAATTATGGTAATACATAACAAGCTGGGCTGAAATAAACTTATGAAAATAATTTCTCCAAGCATATTAAAGATAAAGATTTCAAGGAAAAGGTTTACTTAGAAAATCCTTGACAAGGGCTTGTCCTCAGAGCATCTCTAAGGTCTCCCCTGCCCTGACACTGAATTACGAGAGCCAAAGCTGCTATCGTGCAAATGGAGCCCAATAAACTAGCTACCAATAGGTGTTATTAAGATGACATAGCAGATAGAAAGACACAAGACCAGAAACTTGGAAAAGAGAGCTAAGCACCAAACTCTTCCAGGATGCTGATTACTGGATCTGGACCCAGACAGGAATGGAGTACTGAGAATCAGTTATGTTACACCTCAGCACAGGTGGGGTTGATGTGAGCAGGCCACACGAGCCTGGGCCCAGTTCCCTCTGGGCCAGAAGAAAGGGCTTGGGACTCTCAACCAAGGCTGAGCAGCAGCTTCTGTGTCTGCGCACCCCTTGCTGGTTCTGAGCCCAGTAGAGTCCAGCTGGACAATATGAGAAGCAACGTCTTGGGGAGAAGGCAACTCAACATCCTAAAGGAGCTCCTCAAAGAATTTAAAAATGAGAAGGCTGAGTAAAGAACAAAATTTAGGTAGGAGGCAGAACAGAACCCAGGGAACAGATCCTCCTCAAGAATGAGATTTCAGGCTAAGGGACATGGGAGACAGAATATGGAGATGCTCTTAGAGTTGAATGAACTGTGTGTGGTTTTTTCCAGGGTGTGGAAACTGCCCGGCAATGGGCAGAAGAAATTGCTAATGATCCTGTTTCTGCTGTGGCTGGCTGGGCATCCAGCGTGGTACCCTCTAGCCATACCTCACCTGGACAAGGGCAGCATTTTAAAAATGTCCAGTTAGTCAGTCTAGGGAAGGCTTTCAAAGTTTAGGTTTTGTATCCTTTGAGAATTTTAAATGAGTATTGGCCCTTGCTAGAGTATTAAACATTAACTGTTGGTTTCTAATTCCTCTCATAAGCCTTGAGAGGAAAGCAGTTTTTGTTTTTGTTTTGTTGGAAGGCTGAAGTACCCTTCTAGGAATAGTTCTAGCAAATCTGTCAATACTCCATAGGAGCTCAGTGGTAATTTGTGGTTTTTAATCAATGTTGGTTGTAACAAGAGACTACAAAAATTGTCAGTATTTTCTTTGTACATTTAGCTACTTTGAGAGATCTAGTTCATATATACAGACTTTGCAAGTTGGACTCACACAATCAGGCACACAAGCAAGAAAAAAAATTGTTGTGAGAGGATCCAGTTTGGGTCTGAACTGAGAACAACGGTTTAGATGGAAAACAGCGGTCCTCTACACATTTCTGAGTATTTTGTTCAACAAAAGAAGCAAATGATCATAATCTTTATATATTATCTAGATGCTGAAAATTTTATCAAGCCTCTAAAAATGGGAAGAGAGCATATACTACTGTACAGAGGCAGTGAGGCCTGAAAGGACAGCAGGGTTACCACATTTGGAACACGACAGTGCTGTAAGAGAGTTCTTATTTTTTATTTAGAAGCATTAAGGCTGCAGCATTAGAAAAGTGTGTAAGTGCATTGAGGGTTCTTAGATTGGGCCAATGTTGTTTTATTTTTAAAAACATGTATTATACACTCTTCAAGTTTCAGATACTTGCAAGATGGAAGTGTGAATTTGGCATCACTCATAGCCTGGAAGTGCTTGAATGCGGGCTTGGGAGAAGCAGGTGAGCCGCATAAGGGCACAACTACGTGTACAACGGTGTGGAGAGAGCCCAACTCAGCAGCACCTGGACCCCGTGGCAGCACAAAGCAGGATGCGTCCAATTCTGCTCAAGAAGAAAGACCTGGAGCACCTTGGAAGAGTCCAGGAATACTCAGGCAAAGAAGAAGGAAGCCGTGAGAAGCCACAGCAGCCCCGTCTTACTTGTTTCTGACAAATATCCAGATAAGGCTGAAGGACATAGGAAGGGGGCTTCAGCAGAGCTGACAACTTGGTGTGTTAATGAATTCTGATTTAATTATATCAGCCATTTTGAGAACTAAGCTGAGTACAGTGAGTTAAAGAAGTTTTTCTTTCAAAGGGGGCATGAAGAGTACTATCTTCTCATGCAGAGAGTGCAATGTGCAGAGGGTTTTAGAGGATTCAATGAAATTCAATTCAATTGCCTGGGAATCAATCCTGTACAGATCAATGGCTCCCTGAGGCAGGAGTGGTCACATAGAAGACTGATGATAAACAGGTAGGAGGGTACATTTTTAAGCGCTTAGAAGTTAGGGTGACATGAGGCCCCTGGAAACAAGGTATAATGATTTAAAATGACAACAATATATATCTACCCTTCTGCTACCCACCATTATCAAAACCACTGAACCACAAAGCTAACAGAAACTGCCAATTCCACTGTGGCATCTAGATAATTCTTAGTCATTGTACTAAAGAATGAAACCCAAACTCAATGATTTTTTAATTCTTGGGATAAAATGTCAGGGAATGCTGTGGCCTTGTTGAGGTAAATGTCTTACATATAACACCAAAAGAAAACTTGATACATTGAATGGGATCAATTAAAAAGGTTAGACCTTCAAGATACACCAATAAGAAAATACAAATACATGCCACAGACTAAGAAGAAAAGTATTTACAAATACATATGTAATAAAGGACTTATATCCACAACATATTGAAAAACTCTTACAACTCAAAAATAGGAAGACAAACATCTTAACAAAAAAGGAAAAAAACTGGACAGATACTTCACCAAAGAAGACATATAAATATCTAAAAACACAGGAAAAAATATTCAGTATCATTAAGAAAACACTTACTAAGATAACAATGTGGTACCACTATATACCTTCTTGAGTGGCTATATGCAAAATACTCAGTGTTGGTGAGGATGTGGAGAAACTAGAATCTTCACACATTGGTATGAGGAGGTAAAAATGTTAACTACTTTGGAAAACCATTTAACAATTTCTTAAAAGTCAAAAATTCATTTACTATACAATATAGCAATTCTACTCCTATGTATGTACCTAAGCATCATGAAAACTTACATCCATACAAAGATTTACATTTAAACACAAACAGAACTATCTGTAATAATAAAAAATTGGAAAAATCTAAATATTGATCATTTAGTAAAAGGATAAACAAAAGATACATATTCATATAATGGAATACTATTAAGCAAAATAAGGAAGAATGAAGTGATATATCCAACAGCATGCAGCATGAACAAAACTTCGAAGCTATGCTCAGTGAAAGAGTCAGACACAAAACATCATGTCTGATTCCACTTATATGAGCTTTGTAGAAAGACAAACGTAAAATCATATAGGTCAGTGGCTGCCTGGTGATGGGGTGGGAAAGGAGATTGAGTGCAAACTGCCAGGAGGGAGCTTCTTTAGCTGACAGCCTTGTTCTGTAATTAGGCTGGGGTGGTCTGCACAACTGTTTAGAATGTATTAAAACTCACCGAACTACAGTTAATATGAGTAATACGGGTAAACTACAGTTAATATGGGTAAATGATTTTTATGTTATGTAAACTAAACCTCAATAGAGCTGCTTTAAAAAATACCTTGAACAGCCTGAGTTTTCCAAATCAAGACCTAGTTCAGAGGACACATTCTCAGCGACATCCCCTGTAAGTGGTCTCACATGTAACACTTACCGTAGTTCCAAGGTAAGTTAAATAAACCTATTTGTAAATAAAGAAAACTAAGCAATACTGAAAGAAATGGCAGATAGTATATTAATATGTGAGTCAAGAGATTTTAAGAGAAGAAATACAGATTGCAGCACTTTTTAATGAAAGTAATACCAACGAAAAGAAGCTACATTTTTTCTTTTATCACCATCTACACCTCAGTTTCCTTAACAAGCATTCATTACAATTTTCAGTTTTTCTCAAAGTGATTTTTATGATATATTAAGCTTCACTTCTCCCTGACGATTTCAGATAGGAATTACTTCTAGCCTCACATTCACTTCCAGTTCACAGGAACACACAAGGTTTTAAATGTAAGTCAGGCAGAGAGGACCTGTTCCATCCGTCTCAGATGAATGCCTTTATCCCCTTCTTTTCCCCATGCCATCCTGCCTCCTCATCTCCTCCCGGTGTGCTGAGGATTACAACCGTTTTCACAGGTCCATTCTGCTATTCCTATCTCACCAAGAAATATATAAGTCACCAGAAGTTGAGATTAGAAAAAAAGTACCAAACTCAGACTCAGCTTCTGTGAAATCCATTTCCTTATCCAGAACCGGAGCCTGGGCCTCTGCCTGTGGGAGAAGGCAGTGGGGTGGCGGTCGTGGGTTGAGATGGGGATTTTGCCAGCTTCTTTCCCCAGTTAACACCTTAACCCCAGGGCTGACGGAACAGCAGGAATCCCTTCCCAGTGACGCTTTCTCCTAATTATTGCCTCTTTCCCTGATCCTGGGCCTCTCCAGGAACCTCCTATCTTCTCTTCCTTCTCTTTCTAGCCTTGCTCCTTCATTTTTCTGACCAGTCCTTTCCTTTTCTCACTTGTTTTTACATCGTTATGTTCTTGCCTAGGAAAATCTCAATTAAGAACAGTCTCATTTCGAATGACACAGAGCCCACATTACCCATGTAGCACATATGCATGGGGTCAAATGATAAAGCAAAAGAGTCAGACCTTCCTTGAAATCCTGGATTTGCCTTTCGAAGCTGTATTGTATTGATGACGTCAAAGACAGTCTGTGTGCTTTAGTCTCCACACCTACAAAATGGGGCAGTTTACCTACCTCTGGGGCTACCAAGAGGGTAAGTGAGACAAGCACATAGTGAGCACAGCAACACGCCAGGGTGGACCCTTAGTAAGTGGGAACTGTTATACTCACAGCCCATCGTGGCTGTCTTGGGCTCCTTTGCCAGCCTCCTTTCTTGTCACTCACTTTGTCACAAGTTTCACACACACACTGATCTCCCTGCCTTTCTCTGTCGTTCTCTCTACTTGCTTTCTGCTTGATCCCCATCCTTCTGCCTGTGGCTTGGATAAGACCTAACCACTGCAGACTCACTAAGATCAGGGACCTTTGGAACTCTGCCTTCCACAACAGCAGCCACTACACACATGCTGCTTTAGATTCAAACTAATTAAATTTAACCAAAATTAGCAATTCCAGCGACCAGTGTGGCCACCTCGTGGTTGTGGATAGTGCAGACCACAATATTCTCATCATCAAAGCAAGTTCTGCTGGGAACTGGCATTCTCCAGAGGAAATGTCTTTGCTAATCCTCCCCCAAAGAACCTGTGTTCTACCTCATGCTTTCAGTGTTGATTTTTTCCTCTATAAATTGTAAGCTTTGCTAAGTGCTACACACATTAGTATAAATTTGCTAACTGAATTGTAAGATTGGCACAAAATTTATTTTATTTCATTTTTTAAAAAAATGTAACTGCCTGCAGGCTCAGAACCAGGAGGAAGGAGCTCCTGAAATCCTTGCTTTCAGGTCCTGATGGCTTTGGTTTGTTTTGCTTCCTACTCCATTTCTCAACCCATTCCTAACCCTTCTTCATTCAGTTCCTTGCCTCCTTGATTCCCAGCCTCTTGTCTCTTCTCTGATGTGTGCCTTCCCAGCTCTCGGGCTACGTCCTGCCCTTGTGGCTCTATCCCTGCTTCTCCCCCAAACCTTCCTTTGTATTCCTTCATGGGATTACATTTGTTTGTGGGATCACATTTGTTTGTGAGCCCCAACTGGCTCAGGCAAGCCCAACTCTAGATCACATGGCCAGTATTTCTGACCTCCAAGAAAGGAAATTAAACAATGTAGTTTCTGAGAAAACTGCTAATATCAGAGAAGTCACTGAATATAAGATTTTATCTCTGTGTTCACAGCACCCCAGACAGTCTCTGGCATTTTATATGTACTTAGTAAATAATCTGTTGAAGAATGAATAGCTCTTACTTCACCAGGGAGTACAGTCTCAGGAAGGAGTACGGTAGAAGGGGCGAGGGGCTGGGAAAGGAGGGCTAACACGAGCAGTGTGTCAAGCTGCTGAGCACGACAGATGGCTCAACCCACAGCCCACACCCTCAAGGAGCTGCACAGATTACAGCTCAGAACCAGCCCTACGAAGGAGTGGGAAAGTGAGTCTGCTGCAACCCCGGGACCTCTGGGCTGTGCACTGGAAGGCACAGGCATGGTGAGTTCTGCAGGTGTGCAGGTGTAGGCACCTCGCTGGGTGGAAGCCTTCAGGACCCTGGTGTGAAGGTGCTCAGTATCTACACAGAGTTGCAGCAGGAGACAGGAGACTGAGGCTTGGCAGTGGTTCACAGAAGGTGTCTGGTTCAAGCTATATAAACCACCCTCACAAATTGCCCAGGTTATTTGGGGAGGTGTATGATGCAGAATGTTTGCATGCCCAATTCCTGGCAAGGAACAAGTATGTTGGTAAGTATTGATGAAAACCAACTGGAGGCATGTGCGTGGGCCAGAGGGTGCTAGGTTCCCAGAGGGTGACTCATGACATGAGGGGTAGTGAGTGCGGGGATGTTAGAGAGGACAGGTGGGCAGAGAGGGCTGGGAACAAACTTCATACACACACACACACACACACACACACACACACACACACACACACAATATAGATAGACAGATAGGGAGGCTGCCAAAAAATGTATACACTCTTCAGCAGCTACTATACTACTAAATATCTGGAAGCTAATGGCCACCACTTTGAGCACTTCTTGTAATTATAAAGGCCAAACGTAACTTGTATCAATATTGTGATGTCTCAATAAATTTAGTATTAAAATATTTATATAAATTTTTCTTTTCCTGATGGACACTACTTTTTGGCTGGCTCCTCTGTAGGGCTGATTCTGAGCTGTAGTCTATGCAACTCCTTGGGGATATATATATATTTCTTTTTCTTCTTTGTTTTTGCTCTGGGGATGAACCAACTCTGAAAGACTCCCCATGTCTTCTCCTTGTGTTCAGTCATAAGGCTAATAAACCCATCTCTTTAATAAAGTTTCCTAAATCATTAGGAAAACCCCGAAGGCCCGAGTAATGGTTGTGGTATCAAAGATCACTAAACTTGACTTTCCACCAGGTTTTCCTTTTCTTTAAGCTCAATCATGGCTTTGTTTGTTTTCAGAGTTTATCCAAAAGGCCCAAGTTAGGTCTGTCATCTCCTAAGTAAACACTGGGTATAATTGCATTTTCCTCCACATCTCATCTACAGGTGGCAGATACCCTTTGGAGAATAAAAAACAGCAAATGCTATTGTTGTGACTTGCTGTGTGCATTCACATTGTATGAATCAACAGATTTTTAGCAAGTTTTCACGCTATTTCTATGAATTATAGATTTGGAAGGTTGAACACACTCCAAGTTAGTTATTTACTTTGGCCCTTCTTTCTAAGGAGAAATGGAAAAAAAACAAAAAACAAAAAACACCACCCCACTGAGACCTGGTATACTAGACCTGTCTTGTGCATGACTTTAAAATCCTCTCAGTTGGTGCTCACTCCCAAGATTAGAAAGAAAGAAATCCTCTGTGTACAAATGACCCAATAGTCCAGCCTCCTCACTGACAGGTGCAAAGTGACAGAAGAGCCCCCTGCCCAGGCAAGTGCACAGCCCACTGCCCTGACGCTGATCATCCTCATCAGGCAGTGACGAAACAGGGCCGGTCCACCCCTTGCCAACACCAGGTGCTGGCATTTCCCAGCTGTGAACTGGGCTGTTTACTTGCCTCAGATCATGGGGTGCTTCTCTGAAGCCCTCACCCCTGCCACGACCACAACTGTTACACCGAAACCACTAGGAAACCAGCAGGCATTCCACAGAGCTCTGCCATGGGCTTGTGGGGTGACTTAATCAGAAAAGCTCATTTTTCTGTTGGGCGGGTGCCACCATTAAGGAACACATATTAGACAGCTGAAAGCAACCGGAGCCAGGCCTTCTACCAGCTCAGCAGCCTGGACAGTTCCTGAACCCTTGCTAACTGTAGAAGACACTCCAGTCTTCCACTATGCAGTTTTGCTATATTGCATTGTCTGCTGTTTTTTTAAAAAAAAATACCATGATATTACTACTACATTTAACACTACATATATGAAAATATGACATTATTTATAATCTTCTCTCCTTCTTGTATAAAGTTCTTTGTTCATTTTTTTGGGTTTAACGCATTATTTCATTGCTAATTATAGCTAGGTTCTTTACAAGCTAACTTACACATTTTCTTGGATTAATCAAAAAAGATAATTAACAACTGGGACTTCACAGGAAAATCACAAGGATCTTAAGTTCACTGGGTCTCCCCAACAACCAATATGATTTTTCTACCTTTACTTGAAATGATCACTGTAAAAATGGTATAACTGCTGCAGCAAATGAGTTTCAGGAGAACAGTCATATTCCATACTGATTGATGCAGTATTGAATTAAAATTGGCATCAATCAATTTATAAAGTACTTATCTTTATTAATCTCCTAAAGGCAACTCATCACTTCTGTGGTTTTCTTGACAGTGAGGACTAAACAGAAAGATCTTTTCTCTGTTCCTATAATAAACCCATGATAAATATTTTCCCTGAGTTATCTTCTTCTATCCAGAAATCAAAGAGCCAGTTTCCAAACTTATTAATTGAGCCATGTTCTCGTTCAGTTTATAGGTTTCTAACGCTATGGGTTTTGAGCCAAAGAAAAATTTACTATCTCTTCAAGAGCAATATATAATGAAAACACAACACACTCAGCCCTCCCTCTCTCCACAACTAGCCAACAAACCATGGGTACCTCCTACTAGACAGGTAACAAATGCTGACCTTACCTTTGCTCAAGAGCCACGGAGAAAAGGTAGCAAAGCAACAAGGGATGACTGCAGCTCTTTCTATCCCTTACATCTTATCCAGGCTACTTAGGCACTCACACTCTTAATCCTAGTGGCCCTGATCCTAGCATTGCACCAGGAATTAACTCCAGCACTATACACTCAAGATCCAGCCACCTCTGATAAAGCCCTGCCAATGACTGCAAGAGGCTTGAGACACATGCCATTACTTGAGACACACGCCCTAACATACTCCACACCTATCTCTGTTATCTCCTCAGAATCGGTGCCATACTTGTTCTCTTTTATACTTTCCAAAATACACAGCAGATTTAGATTTCTTCTGGAACTTTCAAATTCTGTAATGCTAACATTTAAAAAACTGTTTCCTCCCTGTAACAGGCAATACTTACTGGGTACTTATTATATGTAAGACCCTGTCTGCACCAAGAAATTTGGTGCAGACTGACCTTCATAGCAGGTCTCTGAGTTAGTTGTTATGAATAAATTTAATATAAAGTTTCACAATTGCTTAGGAGAGTTCACAAAAGCCTACACACAGCATCTTAAGAATCAACTGGTGCATCTGTTTAGAGCATCTCTCTTTAAACCATGCCTTTCTTATGAGAAATATCTTCTGTAGCTAAGCATATCACTGATGTTTACCCAAAAAAACCTGTTGAAGAGGAAATTTGGTAAATAAAAAATATCAGTGGTTGTGCAAGTGCTACCGACTTGTTTCATGTAATCTGGTTTTCATATAATTTTCCATGTTTCACAGTCTTAACATACTGTCTGCCTGTCCTCTCTCTCTCCTTCCCTCCCTCCCTCTGTCTTCCCCTTTTTTCTCTCTCTCTCTTTTCCTTCCTCTACCTCACTTTTTTTTTTTTTTTTTGCCATTCTGAGGATTGAATCCAGGGGCTGAGCTACATCTCCAGTCCTTTTTTTTTTTATTTTGAGACAGGGACTCACTAACTTTCCCAGACTAACTATTTATGAAGTTTTTCCCTCAATCTCCCAAGTAGCTGGGATTACAGGTATGCACCACCACACCTCGCTGTATTTTCAAATATTTTATATAGGAGAAATGCTACTCCTCAGAGTTCTTTGTAAGGTTTCTTCACATCTCTGTCCTCAGTGAGTTTTTATATTTTTCAGTTGGATGAGATACATGTAACAGAAGCCATATGCTGGCTCCCTTAGTCAGCTTGGGCAGCTTCAATTCAAGCATTTTGGATGAGGTGCAAAGATTCCTGTCTAGTCTAGCAGGATGGCTTTCTAAAGGTGTATCAGTATCCTGGTATTGATATCAGGAAAGCAGACATGAATAAACGCTGCATCGGATCACTCATAACAATGTAGACTTTGGAATCCTGGGACACTGAAGCCAGATGTGTTCTGTCTGGGTAGTTTATGACACACTCCTTTGTCTCTAAGAGTAAGCAGTCAGGCACATGAGGTTTACTACAGGTCATGCATGCTCTCTAGGTAGATTTCAATGACTTTTTGGGTGGGAATCTGAGTCCAAAGAGACAAAGTTCAAACACGATTCAATGTCTTTTCCACCTCGAATCTTCATGAGGAGATAATTTCCTGCACTCATTGAGAAATACTAATTGTTCTCTGCAACATTCATCACCTTTTATGTCTAGAATTAGGGTAGCCTCCCTAGGCTACTCATTATACAAACATCAAAAAGGACACCAACACTTTAAAAAATAATTCTGGAACGAAGTTAATCAATATCTCTTCTTGCAAAGTAGAAAATTTTCTCCCAACAATCCTTTGATTTTGCTGTTGCCGTGTGGCTATGCAATACAGGGATACTTTTTTAGCAGGAAAATATGTGCTCTCATTCAAGGCTTTTAGGTTTGGGCCCTGATAATCCTCTAATTTCCAAAGAGAATGTTAATGTAAATAATGATTTTTGATTACATTTTTCCATAAGAAGATACTCTATTTTCAAAAGTAATGTAGTGTTTCAATACGAATTCCCCAAGTTTAAGCAATCTGTAGTAAGTGTGACCACAAAACACACATCTTTACAGGGAAATGCTTTCACTGCTTGTTTCTTTAATTGGAACACTACATTTAAATTTCAGTGTATGTGAGTTCTTTACAAGAGACAGAAAAATACTTACATTTACATATAACTTTGGAATATAAAAAGAGCTAATCAAAGGAGAATATTAGATCCAGGCAGTGTCCTTCATTTTACAAATTGTTAATTCAAACCTTGAGGGTTAAACAGGAAAGAAAATCTTTATCCATTCGGAGATAAAGCTTGTTTCTTCCATGATATAATACTATTTTCCCTAGAGCAGTTATTATAGTCATACATAGAATTTTCTTTGGCAAAAAAATTACCTGATTAACCAGAAATCTACACAGATAAATAAATTCCTGCTATCTTACAGTTACCTCAAGTCTTAGGGAACAAATTAGTGCACTCAGGGCCTTTAAAACTTGAACTTGGCATTTAGGGATTCTCAAGGTTAATATCTTGAGTAAGTAAAATTCATTTATATTGCATTTCTCCCATGTTTAATGAGGAATTTCTCCTTACCCTCTGTGCTTTCACTCAATGTACTTGTACAAATGTAATGCTTTTACTATAAGTAACATTCTCTTCAAAAGGTGTCTTGGTTTGGGGTGTAGCTCAGAGATAGAGCCTGCGCTTACTATATTATGGTCTTGGATTCAATTCCCTAGCACACACAAAAAAGGTGATTTTATGTGACTAAAAAGTATATTAGCTTTTGGAAAATTACCACAGACAGAATTTAAACTCAAACTAGAAACAAATGCTAACAGAAAGGTGTGAGTAGACTTTGCAAGTGGATTCTCCCCAACAGAGTGGTTTACTTGATTGTGCACAGTATACTGATAGCAGCCTGATAGCTTCAGACATATGGGAGCCAGCTCACAGTGACTCTCTCAGCACTTGGAACAGTCTCAAAGCATCTTCCTTTGCTATCCTTCTTAAATACAAGCGTGACACTTTGTGCCAGGCACTGTTCTACTGCTTTGCAAATGTTAACTAGTTTTAATTCTCATAGCAGCCTTATAAAACACTGTTATTATTCTCCCCTTTACAGCAGAGGAAACTCTGACAGAATATAAGCAGCTTGTAGGAGACCACATAGCTACTAAGTAGCAAACTGGAGACTTGAATTTAGGAAGTTTGGAGGCAGAGCTGGCACTAGAATAAAGCAGGTGAGGCACTTTCTTCAGGTGCAAGATAAGAAGGCTCCTATCACCCAGAGATGGAGGTAGTCAACATCTTAAAGCAGTAATTTAAAAATCAATGTGAAATGTCTACTTGAACAAAATATTAAAAGTTTAGTAAGACGGGATCTGTGTTACTGACTTTTTCTTTTTTGTCTCAGGTTCAATATGTCTGAGCATGGCATAGCTTTAGAGTTTATGCTTTTAACTCTTATAGTACAAACTTCCTTTTCAAAACTATCTTGTTTCTTCCATGCTCTGATTCAAGTTCGTACTTGTGCATATGTAGTGAGTTTGTATGTCTAATGTCTTCTTTCCCTGTGGAAGATGGTAAACATTAGGAGAACAGGGGTCTGGCCTTCTTAGGTCATCTTTCATCTGAGCTAGACAGAAGGGTGCATGTGCCCAGGAGAGAAAGGATATGAGATAGGGAGGCGGTCCCACGTGTCATAAAAGATAGGGGACCACTCCCTCCTACAGATTACACATTCAAAACAGGACAAGATTATGTGTCTGACAGAAGGAATATGTTAGCAGCAAGGTAATGAAGGTAAAACTAGTCAAAACTATAATGAGTTATATGTTTGAATAATACAGTCCATCAGTCAACTAGGTAAAAGAGACTTCTATGCCCAGATCATAAATAAAAAGTAACTGGGCCCACAGCAAGTTAGAATGTTCATTAAAACTGAAAATATGGCCTAGATACTACTTCATCCTGTAGCTGCAAGATCCATGGTAGCAGTTGCAGCAGGAATGAGTAAATGCAATTTTGTAGCTATATAAAAGGTTTTGAATATACTGGAAATCTAAGCATGATTTAATTTTGCATCTGAAAATGTCACTGGTTATTTACCTTGTGTTCATTAGAATTCAAAGTATTTTGGCAGATATGGTTTCCCTTAAGTTCACACCTATCATAAGAAATATTTTTCCCTATTTAGTAAGAGTTTATTTTTTCTATTTTGTAATGAACTATCTGGAGCAGGGTTTGGTGATGCATACCTATAATCTCAGCACTCTGGGAGGCTGAAGCAGGAGTAAAAAATTTGGACCAAGTCTGGGTGACTTAGAGACTTAGAGAGTCCCTATTTCAAAATAAAATAGAGAAAAGGAAGGGAGGGAGGGAGGGAGTATGAGTTGGGGATATAGATCAGAGTGAAGGATCTGGGTTCAATCCCCAGTACTACAAGATAACAAGTAAGGAGCTGTTTGGTTCATTTTTTAAAGGATGATCAAATGGGAAAAGGCAGCAAAGTAAGAAGAGGAATGATTTGAAGTTAAAAAGTATAATTGAGTAGCAAAACCGATCTTTTCTCTTTCTGGTCTGCTCTGGATTCTGATTTTGAAGTGACCTTCAGGACTTGTCATAAGAAACTGCCTGTGATGTCCCTGCATTGTCCTTTCACCACAAAAGAGACCAAGCATGGCTTTCTTAAGACTCTCTTCCTGTACAGGCCGGCAACTTAATTTACAGGTGGGCAACAAGGTAGATATCGAGGTTTCACAGTCAAATCTGAAATTTAAAATTGCTATTTATGCTAAATTTGTGCTACTGAGACTTTAACTGAGTTGGCACATTAACAGACTTAGTTAAGATAATAAGAACTGTCATTGAACACACAGCTGACAACTGTACTAATTCAAAGTCAGGAATCTCCACATTCATGGCATCGTCATTCACAACAGCCTAAGAATAGAAACAACCCAGGTAACTATGAATGGATAAAGAAACTGTGATCTACACATACAATAGAAAAGTGTCAGGCCCCCAAAAGGAAGGAAATTCTGACACCTGCTACAATATGGATGAATCCTGAAGACATCATGGCACGTAAAAATAAGCCAGTCACAAAAGGACAACTATTTCACCATCCACTTACAGTATATTAGATACCAGAGTAGTCAGAATTTTATGGACAGAAAGCAGAAGAATAGTTACCAGTGAGCGGGGGTGAGGGGAGGGAAGAACGAGGAGTTACGTGCTAAACACGTACAGAATTTTATTAGGGGAAAATGAAAGTGGTAATGGTCACACAACAGGGTGAAAATACTTAGTATCACAGAACTGCACACTTAAAAGTCAGTTAAGTGGTAAGTGTATGTATATTTAGCCACAATAAAAAAGATCAAGAAGTTGCCAGAAGTCAGTTTTAAAAAACTTACTCTTTCCACATGTAAAACAAAACATGTACCTAAGAAAAGGTGAAAATCTACATAGTTTCATTAAATAGGTAGATATGCTAGAAAAGATCTTAAAAATTCTGTTGCTAGGACACACTGTATAATATTCATCCAAAATATACTACTTAAAAATCACCCATTTATTTTTTAATCAAATAATTTACAAACTCTGACACTTTATTGCTGGAAAAACTTCGTGAGAGATACCTCACAGTGACCCTGGGACACTTGTGTCCCGAGCCTTGTGGTGAGGGTCACATGCAAAATTTAGCATAAACATAAATCTCTGCAGGCTGTTCTGACACTAGCAAGATTGGTGAAGTGATTGATTTTATCCCTTTAAGTATGATTTATGGTGAAAAAAGAGAAAAAGCTAAAAATATCTTGGTCCTAATTTTAACTCTATGTAATGGAAAGCTCATTTCCTCTTCTAACTCTGTAATTTTGATTGTGTCAATCAGCTCAGAGGACAGTAACATATCTAGATCTAAAATTATTCAAAAAGGCATTATGTCCTCCTGTGAGTATTTTCTTGAAGAGTGAATGTCACCAAGAAATATAAAATACAATGAGAATCAAAGGTGAATATTGAGAATTTCTTTCCTCACATTCTGACTGGATTAAGAGATGAGATTCCCCCACACCTGTCTTTAATTTAAAAAAAATGATGGCTACCATTGGTGGAGGAACAGCTATTTGCCAAATACAAGCTCTCAGAGTAGAGTTTAGTAGAGGTTCACAATCGCTCATCTAAAAGGACTGCAAAATGTACTGGTGACAAATATAATCTGCGTATAATCTTTAGCTCACAAACTGCAAATATATGCATATGTTAATGAAGCGTTGCTAGTAGTTTGATGATATAATGCTGTATTAGACCCCCCTGGAGGAGTTAGGTAATATTTATATATGCACTGTTACCTTTCTAAAATCAATATTCTAAAAACAATCCTGAATCCTAAAACTCATCTGATCAAAAGATTCTAAGAAAGGAATCATGAACCTACAGATGAAGAAACTGAGGCTCAGACAGCGGCAGGATGTCTTGCTGCAGACCTCCAGAGGTTGAGCCACTGATGAGGCTTTCTGCCTAGAACACCTGCACTGTTTCCCATTAAGCCAGACAAGGGAGAAATAAACATCTGGATATGGATTGTGAGGTAAATGATTATACATTTGGTGTCAATCTGAAAAAATCCTGGAATAACTGAAGCAGGATTAAAACAGTTGGGAATACATTGATTACTTGAATGTGATAGTGGTAGGATTTTCCTTAAGAACAATCCCAGTTTTTATTCATTTTACTTTGTTTTTATTTTCTATCAATGAAAAAATCTGAAATGCTTACATGCTTGCAAATCAAATCGAATTCCAGTTTATATTTCACAATTGCTGTATACAGTTTCATTGTTCTTTAGATATTTTTATTCTTCAAACATAAACATATACATTTGGGAAAATATATAGAAATACTATTTTTTCTGCGTGGGAATTTAGAGGTGGGGGAGACTTTCACCTATGGAGAGACCTATGCAGCACTGAAGGGTCTGAGTATTATTTGTAATTGAACAGCAGGAAAACTGTGGGCAGAGAGGGTTTTGGAGTAGAGCAGGCTGCATACTAACACTGCATGGAATGCTGATGCCTTGCATTTTCAGCTGCAACAGTGCCAACATCTGCTGTAAAAATGACAAAGGTCATATGTCTCTCCAGGTAATTTTTGTATCCAAACAACTCAATAGTGAATATAATAAGAGAAAAGCCAGAATGAACAGGCTCTGTGCTAAGAACTGGCCTTCTCTCATCATCAGTAGATTCACCATTATCTTCTTTTTGGTAGCTCAAAATATAATTATTTTTCCATTGGGCTGACAAACCTCGAAGCTGCAACAATCCTGGCCTTTTTCCACCAAAATAAAGGGCAATCAGCAACAATGGGCAGAGGCCACTTCATTTGTGAGGAAGAAATGAGACACTTAGTATATGGTGTAAAAGCTCCCCCTACCCCTATCTTTTGCCAAAGAAAATTAGTGGGATGCCCAAGAGTCACCGCTCTGCAAGCTGTCAGCCCATCCTATTCAGTTTGCTACAATTGCTTTTAAAAAGAACTACTGAAATCACACAATGTTGAGTAGAAATGGAGGACTCCCACTGAGCAGTAATGAATGCACACAGCCCTAGCTAAATCTCACCGTTTTATTTTTTTACTGAACAGTTTCAAAAATTATGATGAAGTTAACTTTGAAATCTCACATTTAATCTCTTTGGTGCTACTGGAAAGAGTCTGACCCTTGTTCATTTTTAAGTGGATTGAGGGGAATAACAATGTCACTGTATTTTACATAATGTAATAAAGGATCTGGTGATACACCTAGCAGCTGTTAGAAAGAAGACACAAATGCCATCTTAATATGATTTCTTAAATATTTAATAAGCTGGCTTTTAGTCTGGATCTGTGGGTTCACTAAAACTAGGTTAAAAAAAAAAGATAACACAAAGATAGGGAAGACAGCCAGGGAGGCAGTAGGCTGATTAGCCAAAAGTTCTTGAAATGGAGACATTAAATATACTAAAAAATTAAACAATAAAAAAAATCTGTCCCTCAGAAGTCCCAAAAAGTCTTTAGATCTATGTTACTGGTAAAAGAAATAAATAATTTACTGTCTGCTCTTGCTATAACACATTAAATATGACAATTGTTTCATGGAACAACTTTATTTCAGATAAAAGTTTTAAATGATTGTATTTATTTCCATTTTATAATACACTAAAAATTATAAAAGCATAGATCTAGTTTTCCTCTTAATCTGATGAAATGAACAAAAATACTTGAGTAATTTCTTTGTATCTTCATTTATATACCTGCTTACAAATGTATAATATTAACTTTATATAAGATAATAACTGCACATTTTATAAATGCCTTTATTTTTACTTTAATATATTGGCTTTTTAATCCTGTACATTGGGAGTAAGAACAAAAACGATTGATGAAAGCTCTCAGGAGCTCCAAGTAAAGTAGGGGAGATAAGACAGAAGGCTGTAACATAAATGACTGTACTAGAAAGAATAAAGAAATAATGGTACTGAAATGGTACAGTATGCTAAGAGAGTTCAGGGGAAGGCAAGTTATTCTGAGATTAAAAATCAAAAGGGTTGCATGGAATAGAACTCTTTTAACTGGATCTTGGCAAGGGTTTGAAAGGGTGCTGGACAGACCCAGCTGGCTGCTCAGGGACTAAGGAAAGGGTTATAATCTGCTCACCAGAAAAGGTAGGTGAAAGAGCCCCAGTGGCAGTTGGGAGATGCGGGGGAGGAGGGTCTCCAGATGACTCAGCAGACACCAGCATTGAGCTGATGAGCTTGAGGTGTTCCGCCCATGCTTGCAGGCTGGAGACGGGGAAGGAGCAAAGCCTTGGGTTTGAATAGAGCTGGGAGTTTTGATGAGTAAACTAAACTGGACATAATAATAAGTGAATTGAAAGTGTTTCGGGGATTCAAGTGTCTGGAAGACTTCTGATTAAACACAAGTGGCTGGATGAGTGTAAGGTTTCTTCTGGGAGCTGAACAAGCTCCACAGTGTAGGAGTGCAAGGGCAGCCATGGGAAAGTGGAAGCTGCTTTGTGCTCTGATTCCTGTGCTGGCCATGGGATAGTCACATAATATGAAAGTAAATAATGTGGGGTCATGGATGATAATTTATTTAGCACTTTTAAACATACCTAGCTGTTTACAGTCTCTCTCTATAACTTAGCATGTGGTATGCCACATAATGCACATAAGCATTACTGCATCATTTCTAACAGAGAAGTTTTAAGCAGGAGCTCAGTGCCATGATTTCTCCTATGAAACACAAGCTGGAGGGGCTGGGGATTTAGCTCAGCGGCAAAAGCGCCTGCCTGGCAAGCGCAAGGTCTTGAGTTCGGTTCCTGGTACCGGAGAAAAACCAAAACCAAAACCAAACAAAAAAAAACACAAGCTGGAGAACACTATCTGGGTTGAACTGATGGGTTTCTGCATGCTTATCCCTCTCCTCTTTCATTTCTTTCAAAAGAAACAAATTTGTATTTTTTTCTGGAGACATGATCACTAGAAATGTATAACACTTGGAGAGTTCTTAGGAAGTAGCATTTATCAACCTTTTTTTTTTTTTTTTTAAAGAAAGTTTTGCTTAGCTGAAACTTAACAAGAATTAAGTTGATATGGGGCCCTAGTACTTTTAACAATGTTAATGTGCCTCAAAATTTCAGTACAAAAGCAAATGCATTTTCTATTACACAAACATGAAAATTTTTATATATTCAAGATATTGTTCTTTGTTGGCAACTGGCCAAAACGCATTTATAAAAGAAATTGCTATTTTTCCCTGGCAGAGATAAAGAGCTCTGTCAATCATCCTTTGAGGATTGTTCTCTCATGGACTGGGGACATGGGAAGGAAGAGAAAGAAAATATATTACAATTTAAAAATAAATCTGCTTTGTAACTACATACAAATTTCCATGTAGAAACAATATGTCATCACTAGTAAAAGATGTGATCATCAAATGTAAATCAGCTGGAAAAAAAGGTGGTTCTCAACGTCTATTGCACATTAGAACCACCTGGGGAGATCTGAGGGTTCCCTAAGCCCAGGCCACCAGCCTTATTAGTTAACCCCGAAGCTCTGGGGTGAGACTCAGGCATCAGTGTTCCCAAAATTCCTCGCATGATCCAAGTCTGAACACTTGTGCTTTAAAATGCTTTTCCATTCCCTGATTTCTAAGTAGGATCTTTTGTATCCAAATTTAAAATTGCCCATTACAAAAAACAATGAAACAATATTGTGAGAATACTTGCAAAAGAGATAAAGTTTTGTGTTGGGAGGTTGGTTTTAGAGTTCTTCCAATCATAAGTAAAAGATAATTACATGCCTTTAGTACAATCAATAGTTGAATCACAGAATATTCTGAAACTATGATTTGTGTGCTTTGCAATTGAGCAGAAAAAGTACAATTATGTGAATTATCATAATATTAGGCAGAAAGTGACTAGTGATAGAGATAAAGAGCAAAGGCACTGTTATTGTCAAGGGAGGGGAGAGATTAATGCCAGATTAATCAAAACTGAAAGTAAAGGAATGTGCAGCATTCATTCCAGTAAAGGAAAAGGAGAAAGACAGGCAAATTGAAGGACATACACGGGGACTAGATCATTATAACGTAGATGAGGCAAAAAGAAGTAAGAGGTGATGGGGGGGAAAAGGAGGGAGGAATCGCTTCCAGGAGCACCCTGCATATCTAAGCTTGAGGCTCTTGGAATGTGGAATGACATTTTCTATCATGGTCTGAGTGACCTTTTGGCCACATGGCATGGTTGACTACTGTCCTTCCTTAAGCTCCACAATCTCCACTTTCTAGCTCCCCAATGTCCACTTCCAGCCCCTGTACACCTCCTTCCCTCCATTTATCTTATATGTTTCTCAATTTCAAAACTGTTTCACATTCTTGGAAGTATCTTCTCCCAGAGTTCTACCCTACCTTGTCTTCCTTCCATACCACAGACAACTGAGTCCTGAATTACTCTTAGGTGCTTTGACTCCAAGGGGAATCTCTATGTCTCTCTCTCTCTCATTCTCTCTCTCTCTCTCTCTCTCTCTCTCTCTCTCTCTCTCTCTCACACACACACACACACACACACACACACACACACACACACCTTTAAAAGTCCTAGAATTCAGCTGAGCCTTTCTCCTTCCCGCTCTCACTTTCACCTTCTGGAGGTGTTCTCAGCCACCATGTCAGCCTAGAAGCTCTAATGAGGATTGGCATGTTCAGCACCAATGCCACTCCTCCTCTCCACTGGACTTCCTGGGCATCATGACAAATTCCTGATCATGTGTCTACTCTGCTCAGGCCCCCACAGTTCCCAGCTTAATGTTCATACTTTCTACTTAAAACCTAAGGTGTCCTGTATGATTTGACCCTCGCTCATTTCTAATGTGATCCCCTCCCACAACATGCGCCGTTTAACCATCCTAATCCACTTGCATTAAAGGATGCCATCTTCCTCCAAGTCTTTATGCCTTCCTGAATATTATTCTGCCTTGCTCCGGTTCCTCTCCTGTCCATTCTTTAAGCCTCATTCTGAAAGCCTCTCAAGAGCTGGTTCTGAGCCTGATGTTCTTCCTCTGGCCAACTCATGGCTTCCGCTGAACTGCAACTGTTGGTTTACTTGTCTGTCCCCAGGATCTGATTTTCACTCACATAGGGAGACATCTATTAGAAGCTCACAACGCTTCACCTCACGTATTTACATGTCTGTCTCCACTTGGAGCCTGTAAATGCCTTGCTGTGGAGGGCAGGACACACTTCTTGTTCTGCTTTGTATCTCACACACTTAGCATGGCGCCTGGCACATAATTAGCACTCCATGGAATAAATGACTGACTAATCAGAGCTGTGGAGTAGACAGGTTCATTCATCTACTCATTGAGTGACTGAAGCAGCAATGTGAATAACAGACGGTGAAACTCTGAGACAGGAGAGGAATTAGATGCAGTCACAAAAAGTCAGAAGCGCCAAATGCAATGGGCAGACAGTGTTCTTTAACTTATTAAATTCACTGGCTAGTCTGAGATTAAAGTTTACCTAATGGCTTTATTCCTCTATCTTGTCCCTCAGTCTCTGTCACTGGATACTAGGTTGAGCTGTATCTTCCACATGGCTGCAGGAATACAAAACAAAAACTCGACCTTTCGCTTTTTTACCCAGTTCCATTCTTTTAGCGCAAAATACTATGTCACTAATCCTCATAGGAATAGCTGTTAGCATTTAATTGAAGAACAATATGCATTTATTCACAAATGCCAGTACTGACTCTATCACGGGATGCTATCAGGGAATGTGTGATGAGTTTCAATCTGTTTCTTTAAAAACCTTCACAATGGTGCTCAGAATGGATACTTGATCTGGATAGTTCTTCTTCCAAAGAGAAACAACAGAATTCCCAGCTTGCCCAGAGACAATGGGTTTCCCAAGGATAACAGACTAACTAGGTGGAGGGGAAAAGATTTTGGTATCTTCTGAAATGCAGATCCAAACTGCTCATAGAGATCCTTTTAAGGAAGCTTTAGTGTACCAACCTTCCCCAGACCAGTGCCTTGATTGCTTCATAGATAAAGTTCTCTAAAAGCAAGCTAGTTTACAAAACTCCACTGGATAGTCAGCATTCACTGAATTTTGTCAGGAGTTAATGGGATGATAAGAAGAGCAGAGGGATGCTTTTTCATTTGTGCATGCAGATAATTGGATCAGAAACTCCATCATCCCTCTGGGAAAGCTTCATATAGTTTCTCCCACCATGAAACTTCCCTTTGTAGAGCTAGCTTCAGAGTCACATTAAAATGCATAAATTCTTCATTTCTATAGGATGGGGTCAGCACACTTTTTCTGTAAAGGATCATATAGTAAATTTTGGGCCTTTGTAGGCCACATAGTCTCTGTTAAAAGTCCTTAACTGTTCTTTATTGTGCAAAAGCAGACACAGAAAATACTAAAATAAGCTCATGTGTGTCCCAATAAAACTTTATTTATAAACACTGCACTTGGAATTTCATGTAATTATCACATCATTATATAGTACCCTCTTTTTTATTTTTTTCAACTATTTAAAGACATAAAAGCCATTTTTAGACTGTTGGCTATGAAAAAAAAAAGGCAGAAGGCCAAATTTGGACAGCAGCAGTGGTTTGTAATCCACTATGTTACAGCAATGTGTCTCAGCCTTTTTCACGAGCATGGTTTTTTTTCTGAATGACTACTTCAGAAGGTAAAAATAATGACAGAATTTCAAAGAGGTGGTTCCCTTAAGTAGGAAAATACTCATTAGGATACAGAAATGAAGCCAAAGGAAGGAGGAAGAAAAGGAGAAGAAAATAGGAGAGGAGAGGAAGGAGAAAAAAAAGAAAGATTATAAGTAGAAGAGAAAATATTTGTTGCATTACAGTAGGTATGAAACACTCTACATATTTTCTGTACCTTATCTTATTTAATCCTCCAGACTCCTCTGAAGTCAGCATTACTTCTCCCATTTTACAGACACTTGGCCATAAAAAGGAAGAACCATAACTCAAAACCAGGTTTGTGTTATTTGTGTCCCACATTCTTCCCATTTACTTTCAGTGTTGACAGAAGCAGCTAAGTTATTTTTGTTATTTTTAGACATATCCCATATAGTGAGGTTCTAATACACTGAATTTTTAAACCTTTAGAAATTCTAAACTGGAAATTTTTATTAGGTACATAAGAGAAGTTTAGCCATTCGAGCTCTTTACTTTTTTTAAAAAAAGTTTTTTCTCCAAGTTGATAGGTAAAACAGCATATATTTAATTGCAAGATTATGTTTTGAAGGGTATGTACATTGTAGAATAACGAAATCAAGCAAAGAAGCACATATACTACCTCTCACAGTTGTCATTCTCTAGCGAGAACACTTAAAATCTACTCTAAGCACTTTTTAAGAATACAATATACAAGGGGCTGGGGAGTTTGCTCAGCGGCACAGCGCCTGCTTGGCAAGCACGAGGTAGTGAGCTTGATTTCCGGTACTGAAAAAAAAAACCAAAAAAAAAAAAATTAAAAAGAATACAATATACAATACTGTTACTAACTGTAGTCATCATGTTGTACAACAGATCTCCTGAATGTCTTCCTACTACTTAAATGAAATTTTGTAATCTTGGATCAGCATTTGTCTGTGAGCTTTTTAAAGGACGAGTCTTTGACTTCTTTCTTTTCTCACCACTAGCAGTGTCTGTCAGTGCCATGCACACAGTAGGTACTCAGAAAATGATTGCTGAATTAACAGGCATCAACACTTAAGTCATAAAAATTAAGGCTTCACTCAGAGCCTCATCTAAGACCTCTGCACTAAGAGGGATTTTGACATTTTACAGATAAAATTCTTCTAACCCTGTAGGCGCTCAAAATATGGTCTAGTCTCCAGACCATGACATCAGGTCTTGCGGGAACTTATTAAAAAGGCAGATTTTTTTGGCCTTACCCTAAACCTGCCAAAATCTGTATTGCAATAATTCTTTCAGGTGATTTGAATGCACACTAAACACTGAAAATCACTGTGGTCTCACTTAAAATAGTATTGCAGAGCTTGTCCCTTTCCTAAAAGGAAGCTCCTAAAGAGAAAGAGATTCATTCTCTACATTTGGGGCAAGCTTCTGGTATTGCTGAATATGAAAAGATTAGATGACAGGTAGGCTTATACATTAATCTCATCAAATTTCAAGAACTCTATTTCATCCCAAAGTCACAGTACTCAAACTTAATGCTAGCCCAACCTCACACATGTATCAGTTGGAAAGAATATTGCCCTGAAGTCTGCATCTTTGTAGCCCTTATTGCCCTGAAGTCTGCATCCTTGTAGCCCTTCTCATCTTCCTGCATAAAATATGTGCATGGCCAGCAGTTAAAATGAAACAATGAGGATTAGGGATACAACCTCAGAAGGGAAAAAACACAAATAAAAGGATCATACCCTAAAGATGATTTGTTGAGTGCCATATATCCCCCAGCTGCTGCCCACCAGATTTCTATGCTCTGAGCAAAATATCACTGTTTTGTTTAACTCATTTTTCAGGTCTCTGTCAGCTGAACACCATCCCTATCAGACATAAAAACTAAAAGCCACTTTGCTCAAACAGTTAAAAAGAAATCATTTAGATCCTTTAAAAGTTGAATCAGCAGCTATCAGAGTAGGACAGCAGGGTCAACAGTACTGAACAAAGCAAGCTTTGCTCCTCTTTGTGATTACAACTGTCTAAGCATTTCTGACAGATTTCATGTGGTAATGTTTTTGTGAATGTCATCTTACAGAACTTAAACAATAAAGAATTAAAGTCAAAACTTGAAAAAGCTAATCAAAGAAAATGAAGTGTAATCGCTTTTTCAGAAGCTAAATTACATCAACATTTGAATATCCATTATTTCTTTCATCCTTTCAGCATTGTGTACTATCATTAGCTATTCTTTCAGGGTTTTGAAAGGCTTTAGAATCTGCTGATTGTCACCAACTAGTGACTGAAGCCACAGAGCTCTGCAGTACCACTGGACCATGGCAAATGTAGAAAAGAGAGTTAACTACTGCAAATACGGTTTCTGTTGTGAGATAACTGGCATTACAGCGCTCACATCTGGGCACTTTCAGGGAGCAAACTGTACATAAACATGAACAAAACCACTTGCAATCAGTCACATTTTCAAGGATTCCACAGGAAAACTTGGCAAATCCAGAATTTAGTCACTTGCCTGTTGGCAGATAAAATATACAAGAGCAAAAGAAATGGGCTGTGTTTTTGGACAACCTGTTCCTTTACATACTCCTAATCTAAATTATTTCGTATAATAAGAGTGTTTTGAATTAAACATGTCATAGAAATATTTTATTATCTCCTGCATTTATTTTGGATAAATGCTACTTAATTTGACTCCCTTCTGAGTAATTAAAAATGCATTATCTCAGCGGGAAATAGAATTAGTTTCATTATCCAATTTATTTCTGCATCAAAAATAGCTAGATAGCAAGTAAATGTTTAGAAGTCATAAATCCTGATGATACATAATTAGAAAACTGGAAATTAATACAATATAATGATTGGCATAACAACATAATTGGAAAGACAAATCAGTCTGTTTTTTCTTAAATGTATTTCTTCATACCTATGCTTGAGTACTGGCTAATGACAGTACAGTCAACTGGCTTTGAAATACACTTTTTTTTGTTTTTAATTAATTAATTAATTTTTTGGAAATAGACTTCTTTAATAGGCAGGCCACTAAAATGTTAGGATTAACAGCAGAGCCCTGCTTTTTCAAAAGGAACTGCTTTAAGAAAATAGAATTAGCACCTACTTAATTTGTATCAGTACATGTTTGTAGGACACAATTTAGAAGTTATAACTTATATCTTATTGCATGTAAGTGGGCAGTGATCAATGTTTCTTTTGACCTTGTCTGAAACCAATACATTTCCACAAATTCTCTAAGAGAGAAGAAAAGAGAACACTGAGGAAGAGACACCACTTTTATCATTCAAGAGGAGCTGTCATCTGATAAACATTTTTGCAAAAGTATGTGAATTCTAAGTGGCCATACTATTCTAAAAGAACTATGTAATATTGGAGGGGGGAAAAAAGACTCTGTAGCAATCAGGAAGTCTTTGTTCTAAACCAGAAGTCTCAAATCCAGATGCCTGTGGGGACTAAGCCATCAAAACTAAAGAACGACGGTACCCAGTGGCACTGTTTAGAGGCAATGAGCAGTCGCAGCCCTTCCGCTCCAGCTGACTGTGGTCAGGGGAATATTTACCCAGTATTGCCAGACCACCTGACTGTTTTAAAACCAGAATTTAAATATTTACATGAAATCAAGTGTTTTTCAAATGGTAGCAACTAATTTAAAACTGCTACGTGATTCCAGGACTCTGGGGGGTGAGAGAAACCCATCCAGAGCCAGATGCTGTCTAGACCATATGCTGCTACTAAGTAGCTATGGTCTCTTAGGGACTGCTTCCATATCTGTAAAGTGCTACTGTCCAAGTTGCTACTGGTGCCAGGTGCCTGTTCTGGTTCTTTGATAACTATGTTTTTTTATTTGTGAAGAAATTATTTAGAGAGGTTTTCCTTCTCAGTAAGTCAGAGTATCAAAAAAATAACATCAACACTGAAAGAGACAATCCCTGGATGCTGACACAATCTGTCTTAGAGACTAAATGGCTAACAGAAGAGGATCATTTGTTCACAGAAGTTTGCTTTGCAAATGTGTTGTACAGAGTTAGGTGAACATTCCTGAAACAATCAGACACGGAAAAAAGCTTTAATTTTTGAGAGGTGCTTTCTAATGGGCAAGGACACACTGGAGTCAGTGTGGCCTTTGCTCAAAGCTGGTTCTCGACTTGGTCCAACCTTATGCAAGTTACTGGAGGTCTGCACACTGATTTTTTCATTGGTACAAGTGGGGACCAAAGTTCATACCTGACATGATTATTGCGAAGGTTAAATGAGTTAAAGGGCTGTTCACAACAGTGTCTGAGACAACATCAACAACGACCAAAAAAACCAGCTGTTGCTATTATAACATAAAACAGCTCAAATATTAAAACCACACGTGAATAATTTAAATCCACCAAATCTCCTACATTGGGTGAACTAGCTTGTCACTCTAAGATATCTAAAAGAAATTAATTGCAGTCTTCATCCAATGAAGACCAAAATCAATCATTTGTTAAAACAACTTCACTGGTAACATGCACATGAGGACCTAACATGCAACAATTCGCAGAAATCTAACAGAGGTCAACCTAGGAAAGCTGGGTCAATGTGGTGGAACAGGGGCTATGCAAAATCAAACAGTGTGAAGAGCGCTTCGACCTTGGTTTCCACCCCCTTGTGATTAATTAACAGCCTTACTGCCTCCACCCACCAGCTGTATCCTCACTCATATGCCTGACCCCAACTGAGGACTACAACAGTATAATGAAAACTATGCCTCTAATTGTCCAGCGGGTGATCACGGCTTGGCTAAGAAAGGCCCTTTCACTCCCCTCCTTTCTGATTAACTAGATGGCTTTATAAATCCTCTTAATAAGTTCATTTGTGTAACCCAAGGCTAGCTTCCCTTCCTTCCTGCTGCTAAGAGGGCTCAGCTGCTTATCTCTGGGTGTGACCCATCAAAAGAGAATTGTGAAAAATAAATAAAATTTGCTAGATTGACAAGTAATGCTGATCTCATGTCTTCTCTTAGCAATGTTTCTCTGTGACATGTACTGACATCTTTTCTAATTTATAAAAATACAAACTCTTGTGGTTGATTCACAAGCAGTAAATTAGATAACTGTTGGCAGGCTCATGTAAAGTAAATAATACACGAACTTTATTATTGCTAAATGATTTTCATGTGCATTATGTCATTTAGTCCTCTCAACAACTCTGTGCAGTAGTACTATTGTTATTCACATTTTCAAGTAAGAAAGTTATACAAGACTACATAATTACTGAGTGTCAGATACGGGCTTCATTTCAGGTTTTCAAAGATGGGGCCATAATTTGTACATCATATTGTCAGGCAGCTCTAAACCATTGGTGGTACATGGCCCATCGGGCAGCATGGGATATTCCTATCAGGTGATATAAGCGGACAGTCATGCATGTACTAGCAGTGTTAAGCTGGAGGGAACATGTTAAGCTTAGTGTTCTTTCCATTAAAATGTGTGCCAATTTTTTATCTGTTGTCATTCACCTCTACACCTGCCTCTCCACATTTTCTACTACTGGGGACAGGAGCCTACAATCCAAATTTCTCATGCTCCTTTACCAGTACTGCCTTTCCATTTGGTTCTGCAAATTGGAAGTTGTGCTAGTCAGCTTTCCATCACTGTAACAAAATACCTGAGATAATCATTTTAAAAGGAGGAAAGATTTATCTTGGCTCACAGTTTCGGAAGTTTTAGTTCATGGTTTCTTGGCTCTGTGTTTCTGGCTTAGGGGGACGCAAAACATCATGGTGGGCAGCATAAGGTAAAGTTGCTCACCTTATGGCAGCCAGGAAGTAGAAAGCAAGAGACAGGAAGACCTGGGATCCTAATATTCCTTTCAAGAACATGTCCCCAGTGACCTAACTTCCTCCAGCCAGGCCTCATCACCTAAAGGTTCTGCCATCTCCCAACAGTGCTATAGCATATGAACTTTTAGGTGGCATTTAAACCCAAACTATAACAGAGGTAGAGAGGAGCAGTAAGGAAGAAGATAAAGGCAGAAGATTCTTAGCTTGCACACTTTAGTGTCATTTTAATGAGGTAGCTGATGGCAGGTGCTATAGGAACTATAGGGTTGCTGTGATTCTGGACTCTAGCAACTCAGGGTCAGTGCCTTTTTCTTGGTTCCAACCCAGGTAGAAATAGCACTTCTTGTGTGGATCTGGAATAAAATGCCAAGCCTCTCCAAGCCTGCTTGCAACAACTGGAGCAAGCACTTGGCCTTCAGCCCAGGGGTGTTAGCTACTTCCGTTCTGGGATTACTGCTTATTTTCTTCCTTTTGCTTTTCCAACACCCTCTTACTCTCTTTTGCAGGTCCGGCCTTGTTTGAAATGCCTCAAGTGGCTTCCATTTTCCTTCTGCATCTTGCCTTATAATATACTCTTGCTAGGTGGCAATGCTTTGGGAAAGGAATGTGAAAGAGAAGACATCTTTGCCACAAAGAAGTCTGTAATCCACCTGGGTAGTAGAACTAACATCTAAACCAAGAGTAAACCAGACAGATACATTGAAGGGCAAGGTAGAGAGCACCCAGAGTATCTGCACAATGTACATCTGCACATTGCATCGGCAACGTCAGTGGGCACTGCCTACAAAGTCCACTGGCCTGGTTGAAAGGAGAGACTCCTCTTGTGATCTTCCTTCTGCAAGCACACAGTCAAGTCTGGTTCCGGCCAACGTGGAGGCTGCTCCTTGTCCAGCCCACCCGATATGCTTGGTTCATACTTCCTGCCCCACAGCCATTTCTGGTGCCAATTTGTCTGCCTCATTCTTTTTCAGTTTCCTGCTCATTAACTTCTGGCTCATTATACCATTAGCATCCCTAAAGTCCACATTTGCATCACCATACATAAAAAAGTTCTTGTCTACAGTGAAAGGGGGCACATTTATCACATATGTAATTTGGGGCAGAGCTGTTAATTAGAATAGGGCTTGGGGCTAGGGATTTAGCTCAGCGGCACAGTGCCTGCCTGGCAAGTGCAAGGTCATGAGTTCGATTCCCGGTACTGGAAAAAAAAAAA